>NC_091832.1:33396953-33699983 GCF_037783145.1 Equus przewalskii | reverse complement strand
CGGCCAAATAAAGGCTTTATTGGATTTGTTAAACACGTGTCCTGTGGCCAAGGGCCTCCTGGCACCAGAGAGCATCACAGAGGGAACAAAGGACAGCAGGCAACGAGGTTAAAAGGCATTTCATTTCCAGAGCCAAGGCTGACGCGCAAATCAAGAACGGGCCTCTCCCGGGTTTCCCCCCCACCCTCCTCCCTCAGTCCCCGCCTCTGCGGTATAGCCGTGCTGGCCGGGGGTCACAGCTCACACGGTGACACAAGACCTCCTAGGCGGCCATGCTGAGGCACGTGGCCCAGGAATCAAGGATCCGGAAGGGATTCTGGGGAAGCAAGGACACGCCGGTGTCTGAGTGTCTGAGAGGCTTTTAGTCTATCCCACTGTCTCGGGGCTTTACTAGCTACCGAGGAAGAGAGGGGCCCCAAACCCAGAGAGGATAGCTCGGGGGGAGGCTGGGGCAGGAAGACAGCGGAACGGGCAAGCAGGAGAAGCCAGACAGGCTGGGGTCCCTCCCCGCGCTCCCGCTGACCAGCTCTGCAGCCCCAGGCAAGTCACTGGACTGCCGTGTGCCTCCATGTCCCCCCCTGCAGTAGAGAGAAGGACCGCTGGAGGACGAAATGAGATCTTTGAGCATAAAGCTCCTGGCACGTAGTGGGCACAGACAAAGACCGTTTTTAAAGGTGCCTAGAGCCCCAGTTTTCCACATGACCTCCATGGAGGGGGAGGGGCGAGATCTCTGTTTTTCAATCCCTGCTTCTCCCACTAGACTCCCTCCAGTTTCCCCAGAGCTTCTGATCAGAGCAAACTATTCGTATAAATACATTAAATTGCATAATATTTTCACTACCTCCCCTGGAGAGCATCCCCTGATTTCTTTCTGTTCCTTCCTTTCAGATCCATCAGGCCGCTAAGATATTTATATGTAAATAGATGCTGTTTCCCCACCACGACTGGGGTGTGTGTGTGTGTGTTTGTATAAGTGTGAGTGTGTGTGTGTATGAGTGTGTGTGCGTGTGAGTGTGTGTGTGAGTGTATGAGTGTGTGTGTGCGTGTGTGAGAGAAAGGGTCTGTGGGAACTGACAAGCGCCATAAGGAAAGGAGGTAGTTTGTAGATTACTTTCGAGGAGACCGTGTCACTGCTGGTTCTTTTGGGTGGTTTTTTTTCAACAAGCATCTATGGAGCATTTTGTGGGCAAGGCAATGTATTAAATGAGTTTGTTCAAAGAGCAAACAAAAGAGAGCCCCCTTCCTTCCTCCGGGAGCTTACATGCCAGGCCGAGGGCCTGGATGGTTAAGTAGCTCCACAATCTGCCAAATGACCCAATTCGTAAATGAATCCATGTCAGCCTGCGGGAGGCCTCTGACCGTTTGCCTGGGGTTCGGGCTGTGGACCTTCTCATCAGGGATGTGTTGATGGAGACATCCTGGGGTCAAGCAAGCGCAGGGCATTCACGCACAGATGTTTACGAAGCCCAGACTCTGTGCCAGGTACTGTCCCAGGCACTGGAGACACAGCCGTGAACAAGGCAGACCCAAATCTCCATCCTCGTGGGGCTTACATTCTAGTCGAGGGAGACAGATAACCAATCAATGAATACATAAAATAAAGAGAATGTCAGATGCTGAGAAGTGCTGTGGAAAAAATAAAGTGGGGGGGCCAGAGAGTGCTGGGCGGTGGGTTTGAATTTTAAATAAGATGATCAGACAAGGAGGGGAGGCACATCAGGCAAACCACCTGGGTGACATGGAGTGTTCCAAACAAAGGAAAAGCACGTGCAAAGGCCCTGGGGTGGGAATGTGCCCAGCATGTTCATAGAGCAGCAAGGAGGCCAGGGTGGCTAGAGCAGAGTGACCGAGGGGTTTGGCGTAGTAGATGAGACAGAGGGGAAACAAGGCGAGGCCATTGCAGGAATCCAGGTGGCCAATGAGAGTACTCAGACCAGAGCAGATATCTTGAAGAGTGCTTAAAACATGGGCTCTAGAACCAGGTTGCTGGGTTCGAGACTTGCCTTCTACATAACCTTGCACAGCTACTTTAACGTTCTGTGCCTCAGTTTCCTCATCTCAAGATGGACATGGTAAGAGGATCCTCCTCCGGGGGTTGGAGGATTAAATGAGGATTAAACAGCGTTTGGTACAGACTGAGCTCTCCACCCTCACAGGGGAGAGACCTGGCGAACACCACCTTACCCAAGCAGTCGAGGCTCACATCACCCGTGACGTCATGTGGGTGTCGTGTACTCCGACACGATGAGACAAGAAGGGCACTTCGCCCCTGCTGTCAGCTTTCCAAAACCCCGTAAGCCCAGACTCATGATAAGAACACCAGACAAACCCAAATTAAGGGACATTCTATAAAGTAACCGGCCATTACTCCTCAACACTCTCGAGGTCGTGAAAACCAAGGAAAAGGCTGTGAAACTGTCACAGACCAGAGGCCACAAAGGTGGCGCGACGACTACACGCCGCGTAGGGTCCTGGCTGGGATCCTGGAACAGGAAAAGCATGTTAGCGGAAAAACTGGTAAAACCCAAATAAAGCCTGGAGTTAATAGTTACCTACCAATGTGGGTGTCGTAGTTTTGATGAATAGACCATGTCGTGTAAGATGTTAACAACAGGGAAACGAGGCGAGGGGGCAGGAACATCAGCTCATACTCAACTCCCTGAGGGCCACATTGGCACCTTTCTATTATTCATTCAACAAACATGTAAAAAGGCATCAGGCTGACTCCACTTCTTCTACAGGATCCTGGGGGGGAAACAAGGACCAAACAAGGAGGAGAGGAGGGA
The DNA here is from genome assembly GCF_037783145.1 of Equus przewalskii. Classification (NCBI taxonomy): domain Eukaryota; kingdom Metazoa; phylum Chordata; class Mammalia; order Perissodactyla; family Equidae; genus Equus; species Equus przewalskii. Next base: position 33,697,197 of record NC_091832.1, on the reverse strand, counting down.
GAGGGGCCTCCCTAATAACCCGAGCTATTCATCCCTGAAAGGGGGCTTCCCCACCCTGGGACAGGCTCGAACAGAGCTGGGGAGCCCTTTGCCCTGGAGACCAGATTCTCCATGCAAAGAGGAGGCAGCAAATGACCCTGGGCAGCTCTGGTCCCCACCGGAACATCCGAATCTCTGGTAGTTCTCCAAGCCTGATCCCAACCCCCAAGGGTGGGCCCCACGCCCCCTCTCCCTTCCTGTCCCAGACAAACAGCTGCAGCTGGCAGAGGGGAGCTGTTCAATCCCTTTACTGTTGACACAGCCACCTACCATCTCACGTCAACCCTGTCAGTCACTCAACAAACTCTCGCTCAATATGGCGGGGGGAGCATGCCACCGTTCACAAGACGGGTTCAGAGGAGTCAGATCTTGGCCGTGCCACCTCCAGCTGTGTGACCACGGCTGGGCCCCTTAACCTCTCTGAATCTATTTCCTCATCCCAAGATGAGGGAAACAGTAGAACCTACTTCAAGATTGGCGTAAGTGCTCGTTAAAAGATAACTATAAGTCCATCAAACCATCGTGCTGTGTGTCTTAAACTTACACAGTGATGTATGTCAATTACTTCTCAATAAAACTGGAAAAAAAAGATGACTACAATAATTATACTGCGGGAAGCATTGCACTGGACACAAAAGGGGCAGAAAGTTGAATAGCCCTACCCTCGATATCCTCTTGGAGAGAAGTCGGGCACCTAACAATGAATTACAACAAAGGAGGGACTACTGGGAATGTCTCTTGGCCCACAGAGTGCCCACTCCACGCCCTCAGCCCCACGTCTCATGGCTTCAGGGAAGGAACGGGAGGGGCTCCTCCCCAAAAGGTCAAGGAGTTGATGACCTGCCAACGAAGACAGTATTTGAAATCTGCATGCCTTGATTAGAGAAAAACTCTTTTTAACTTTTTTTTCCTTTTTCTTCTTCTCCCCAAATCCCCCCAGTACACAGTTGTATATTTTAGTTGTGAGTCCTTCCAGTTGTGGCACGTGGGACACCACCTCAGCATGGCTTGATGAGCAGCGCCATGTCGGTGCCCAGGATCCAAACCAGAGAAACCCAGGGCCACCACAGCGGAGCACGCAAACTTAACCACTCAGCCACGGGGCCGGCCCCTTTTTTTAACTTTTAAGAAGCACAACAAAAATACAGACTTACTTCCCCAAATCCTTCCCGGCGCCCCCTCCCCCGCCAGGATCACCCTCCCTGATACCCCTGCCCCATCGCCCCTGCCCGCCTCTGCTCCTGCAGCAGCTCCGGTCCACGGGGCATCTCAGGCACTGCCCCTCATCCGAAGCCCGCTGCCCTGTCGCCCCACCAGGGGAGACCTCAGTTGTCCCCAGCAGTGACTGTCTCCAGTTCAGCCGGCAACTAAGGACACGATGTGTCGGGCCAGGTTCTTTGGAGGCCAACGCCAAGTGCAGACAGGCCAATCCCTAAACGGCAGAGGGCCAAGCTGATGGACCAGGAGCTTAGCCAGCTGCACTGGGCACCGGGGGAAGGCAGGGGAGGCACCTGCTGCTGGGGGGTGATGAGCCAGTGGGCTGGGCCTGGAGGCCTGGCTCATAAGAACAGCCTACTCTATTCACTACTCTGTGCCAGGTACTGCACAAGGAAATTTCATTCATTAATTCACTGGATTCTCATGGAATGGGGACTCCTTTCCTCCCCATTCTGTAGGCAAGGGAACTGAGGCCCAGAGAGTTCAGGAACTTCCCCAGGTCACACAGCTAGTGAGTGGCAGAGCTTGAATTCCAGTTCAGGCTCCTAGTCTGCTTCATTCATTCCATTGCTCCTTCAGTACCCCTTAGGACACTGAGCTGAACAAGACTCAGGTCATGTCCTGGAAAATCTCGCAGTTGAGGATGGACAAGAGTGGCAGCCGATTATAAGAAATCGGATGCTCACCCTGATAGAAGGATGCACACAGTTCTGACAGAGCAGGCAAGGAAGAGCTGTCTCTGCCCTTGGCAGTCCTGGGGGGCTTCCCTGAGGTGGCATCGTTGGAGCTTCCCCTTGCACACTCTCTCAAGGGACTGCCCATCCAGCAGGGAGAAGTGCATGAGCATGGGCAGCCTGGGGACGGGCTCTGTTCTAACTTCTACCCCCAGGACAAGGAATCAGGTCTTAGTCTTATTCTTCCAACCTTGTGGAGGGCCTGTCTTAGCAGCGACTTTGGAGCCAGGGCTCGGAGTCAGATAGCCTGGGGCCAAATCCCCCTCTGCCACTTTCTAGCTTTGGAATATTAGTACTCACAACAACAGTGACAATGCATGGATGGATAAATGGATTAATGAATGAATGAGTGAAGGGGAGTATAGACTCAGAGCTCCTTAAATCCCCTGCCTGGATCAAGGTCAGTCCCAGAGCCAAGGCTAGGGCCAAGCAAGCAGCCATTCATTCATTCATGCATACATGCAACACATTTATTGAGCGCCTACTATATGCCAGGCACCGTTCTAGCTGTTGGGGTTCTAGCAGTGAACAAAATAAACCAAAATCCCTGCCCTTGAGACCATCCATTTTGGAGAGGGGAGGCAAGCTATAAATAACTAAACAAGGAAATATAAATACGTCCAATCTCAAGAGTTGCTATAGAGACAGATAAAGTGGGATAAAAAAGATGGAGAGGGTCCAAGGAGGAAGAGGGATGCACTTTTAAATAAAAAGGTCAGGGAAGGGTCACAGGTGACCCAAAGGAGGTGAGAGTGAGCCCCCAGGAAAGGGAAGATCCGGGAGGGAGCCGGCTGTGAGATGTGAGATGGCTGGGAAGGGACATGGGGCTTGAGCACTCAGGGCCTTGTTGACCTCTGTTGGGATTCAGGCTCTTATTCAGAGTGCGATGGAAGCCACAGGAGAGCTGTGGGTAGAGGAGTGAGGGGATGCGACAGAGGCTGCTGTACAGAGAGCAGACTCTAGGAGATGCAAAGACAGAAAGAGGGAGGGAGCGAGGGGTTCCCGCAGTGTCCAGGTGAGGGACGATGTGGCATAGCTTTGAATGGTAGCAGTGGAGGTGGTGAATGCTGGATATATTTTGAAAGTAGAGCTCCCAAGTTTTGCCGTGAGATTGGAGCTGGGGTACAGGAGAAAGAGAGGAGTCAGGGATGGCTCCAGAGTTTTGACCTCAGCAACTGGAAGCACGGAGCCTTCCTCTACAGAGATGGCGGAGGCAGTGAGAAGAGAGGACGTCCAGGTAAAGTTGGCAGATTGAACACACACGACCACTTTGGTTCCCCCACCTCTTGGATGCTAAAGTAATAGTAAAGGGATTTCTTCAAATGTTTGAAGGTATGAGCGCAGAAGGATGGGGAGAATGGGAGAGAAAATTGCAAAATTTCAGGAGCCGGAAAATAAATGGACAATTGAGGAAAACGAATTGGTAAAAAGAAAATCCCCAAAAGACTCAAAGATTGGCCACCCCTGGAAGGTGGAGTAAAGGGCAGTTCCAATAAAGAGGATTCTTTGAAAGGCTGTTTAAGAAGCTGTTATCACCCCAGACCAGACACCTCTAGACCGAGGACACCAGGAGCAGTGTACCGGGTGGCACCCTGCTGGTGACGGGCGGACTCGGGGACACCAGGAGCAGTGTACCGGGTGGCACCCTGCTGATGACGGGCGGACTCGGGGACACCAGGAGCAGTGTACCGGGTGGCACCCTGCTGATGACGGGCGGACTCGGGGACACCAGGAGCAGTGTACCGGGTGGCACCCTGCTGATGACGGGCGGACTCGGGGACACCAGGAGCAGTGTACCGGGTGGCACCCTGCTGATGACGGGCGGACTCGGGGACACCAGGAGCAGTGTAGCGGGTGGCACCCTGCTGATGACAGGCAGACTCGGTGAATCTGAGCTCACGTCAAGACCCCAATCATCTTCCGCCGCTCTGCTCTCGGGACCCTGCCAGCCAGACTGACACCCTGCATGCGGACAACTGGAGGAGCTTGCTCCGGGGAACATGGTGGACCAAGGAGAAAAGACTTCGAGAAACCCCGGAGATACCAACATTGAAGGTTTCCCAACCAAGCAGCCCTGCCAGATCACCCCAAGAAGAAGCCCACAGCCCACAAGCCCTACCCATGTCTCAGAACTCCCAATCAGCTCCTACTTTTCTATTTTTAAATATGAAGAGATAACTGAGGCTCACCAGACGTCTGAAGAATGCCTGCAACCGGAAAGATAAAAATAAAACAAACAGAAAACACCAACTTGAAGATAACAGAGAATAGCGAGGGAAAAAAAAATCTGTCTTAATATCATCAGAGAGATCACATAACACAGGCACAGGTGAGATTAAAATAGGATTCTCATAAAAAAGAGACACAGAGCACAAAACAATAGAGCTTTTAAAAATTAAAAATATAACGGCAGAAATTTAAAAAGGAAAAAATTGGAAGATACAGTTTAGCTTTTTTAGAGTGACAGGTAAAGAAAATAGGAGAGAAAATTTAGAAGACTTGTCTAAGAGTTCCATCTTCAGATAATAAGAGTTCCAGAAAGAATAGAATAAAGGTGGATAGTGAATCATCAATAAAATAATTCAAGAAAATTTGACAGACCCGAAGAACAGCTTTCTAGATTTCAAAGACTGACAGAGGGTCCAGCACAACAAATGAAAACAGACCCTTGCCAAAGCACATTGTCGTGAAGTGTCACTATCCTGGGAACTAACAAGATTCTCTAAGCTTCCAGATTGAAAAGATAAGGAATGAGAACAGTGTCCTTTTCCTCAAAGCAATACTGGAAGCCAGAGGGCAATAGAGCAGAGTCTTCACATTTTCTGGAGGAAAATAATTTCCAACCTGGAATTCTACACCTAGCCTAACAGCCAGTCAAGGATGGGGATAGAATAAAGACATTTTCAGATGTGCAAATTCTCCAAAGATTAACATCCCACGTATCTTTTCTCTTGAAGTACTGAAGGATGTGCTCCACCAAAACAAAGGGAATAAACAAAGAAGGAGGAAGACATGGGATAAAAGAAACTGAAAATCCAACACAAGAGAAGAATCCTCTGGGTTGATAGTGAAGGATCCCAAGAGGACATCCATGCACCAGGTATAGAAAGCACCTAGTCCAACCTGAAGCTGGTCAGAAAGCTCTGAAGATTCCTCAGGAAGATGAATTGATAGAAAACCTGATGCATCTAAACATCTTCAGAGGAGATTCACACTATCAGCCAAGAGTTTAGCGTTTACTCAGTTATAAGTAAAAGCAAACAGAGATACTTTTTTTTAAAAGCAATTAGTAACTCCGGGAAAAACAAAAACTTGCACAGAAAAGGGAAAAAAAAACCCATCGCATTATTGGGAGGATGGGAGAATGGGAAGAGAAAGGTAAGGATGGAAGAGAAAGCTGAATCCTCATCTTCCTTAGTCTAAAATCAAATAGCTAGAGCTCTACTTCTGGCTTGGCAATGTGAGGAGTTCTGCAGACTTGTTCCCCAGTGAAACTGCTGAAAATTGTTTAAAGTCTCTAGCACCATTTGGAGTCTCTGTAAATGGTCCTAAGGGCATAGAGCAAATGGAGAAACATTTATTCAAGAAAACCTAATAAAACTCTGTAGGAACAGCAAGAGACTGCGGCATTTGAACTATGATCCACTTTCTCCCTCTCCACTCCCATCTCATTATGGAAACTCCACTGCAGATGAGTGCAGCCGATAGCACAGGGCTCTCTCTCACCCTAGCTCCCAGTTGGAGGCCTGCAATATCTTCCCAGGAAGGGCAGGATATCAGTATTTCTCACCCTGCCCCAGCTTACTGTTGCACAGGCTAAGTTCTAGGTGAGTGCAGCTGAGAGATGAGGCTCCCTTCCTCTTCTCAGCCCCTACCAGTGGGATGGAGGCTCTAACCTTGGAAGTGGCATGCTGAGAAATACTGGGGCCCCAGTCACCCTCATCCTGCCTCATTCATAAAGCAGAGTTTCCATGCCAGGGGAGGCAAGCTGAGAAGACCAGAGGTTACAGCCATCCTCCACTCCGCCAAGTGCCCAGCTCCTAAAGCAGATGTGCCACTCAGAGAGGAGAGTACCATTTTCCCCTTCCCCAACTCCAGAGACCTGGCTCAGATCTTGCCCAAGGGGAGACACAGGCCATAAAAGAGAGTTCTGGAAGTTGTCTCAAAAGGAGTAATTCATTTGCAACACAGTTTGGGGAAGTTAAAGCCTAAAGGTGCTCTCAAAAACAGGAGAGGTTGTGGTGCAAACCAATTAAGAGGACACTGGTAGATTCGTTTAGGACATAATCTAAACCATAAACTGACTAGTTTATCAGGGAGAACCAGGGAAGGAGACAGATAAGAAGAGCTCTCCTGGGTCAGAACAAATCTCAAACAATGACCTCAAAAACTAAACCCTTGAAAGCCAGAATCGCTACAACACGGTATTTTAAAAGTCTAATTTCCAACAAGAAAATTATAGGAAACCAAAAAGTTTGACCCACACACAAGGAAAAAAAAGCAAGCAACAGAAACTGCCTGTGAGAGTGGCTAGATGTCAGATTTAACAAGAATTCAAAGTAGCTGTCATAAATATTATCAAAGAACTAAAGGAAACCATGCTTAAAGAAGTAAAGGAAGATATGATGATGTCTCATCAAGTAGAGAACATAAATAAAGAGAGAGAAGTTTTTTTTTAATGGAAATTCTGGAGCTGAAAAGTACAATAAATGAAATTAAAAGCTCACTAGAGGGGCTCAACAGCAAATTTGAACTGGCAGAAGAAATAATTAGCAAAGTCCAAGACAGACTATGCAAACCAAAGAACAGACAGAAAAAACAATGAAAGACAATGAAGAGCTTCAGGGCAGTGAGCATCACCACCAAGCACACCAGCACTTGCAATGCAGGAGCATCAGAAGGAGAGGAGACAAAGAAATCAGCACAAAAAATTCAAAGAAATGATGACTGAAAACTTCCCAAATTTGATGAATTTAATCTACAGACTTAAGAAGCTCAAAAAGACTCCAATAGGATAAATGCAAAGTAGCAAAAATGCTGAAAGAGAATGATAAGGAGAAAAATCTCCAAAACAGCAAGAGGAAAACGAATCATCACTTAGAAGTGAACTCAATGAGATTAACAGTTGACTTCTCGTCAGACACAATGCGGACCAGAAGGCAGTGGGATAATGTCATCAAAGTGCTTAAAGAAAAATACTGCCAAGCAAGAATCCTACAGCCAAAAAGACTATCTTTCAAAAAGGAAGGAGATCATAATAAAGACATTCCCAGTATTACTAATACCAAAACCAGACAGAGACATCACAAGAAAAGAAAATTATAGACCAATATTTTTTAAGAATATAGATGCAAAATCCTCAATGGAATGCTTGCAAACCAAATCCAACAATATATAAAAAGAATTATACATCATGACCAAGTGGGATTCATCCCAGGAATGCAAGGTTGGTTTAACATCTGAAAATCAATTAATGTAATATACCATATCAATAGAAAAATCACACTGTCATCTCAATAAACACAGAAAAAGCATCTGACAAAACCCAACACCCGTTCATTACGAAAACACTCAACAAACTAGGAATATATGGGAAGTTCTTCAACCTGATGAAGGGCAGTTAAGAAAAGCCCACAATTAGCATCACACTTAATGGTGAAATACTGAATGCTTTTCCCCTAAGAAAAGGAACAAGACAAGGATATCCACTCTCACCACTTTCTATTCAACATCGCACTGGAGGTTCTAGGCAGGGCAAGTAGACAAGAAAAAGAAAGAAAGAAGTAAAATATCTCTACTCACAGATGACATGATCATGGATATAGAAAATCAAAAGGAATCCACTAAAAACTACTAGAATTAACAAACAAGTTCAGCAAGGTTGCAGGATACAAAATCAATATACAAAAATCAGTTGTATTTCTGTGCACTGTGAATGATCCAAATATGAAATTAAGAAAACAGTTCTATTTACGTTAGCATCAAAAAGAATAAAATACCTAGGAATAAATTTAACAAAAGTAGTGTAAAACTTATACTCTAAGAACTACAAAATTGTTGAAAAAAATTAGAAAAGATATAAATAAATCACAAGATGTCCTATGTTCATGGATCATAAAATATAATATTGTTAAGATGGTAAACATCACAGACCTAGACAGTATAGCCTACTACACACCTAGGCTATATAGTACTAATCTTATGGGACCACTGTTGTATGTGCCATCCATCATTGACCCAAATGTCATACGTGGCACATGAATATAATCCAAACTAAAGATAGGCAAAGGATCTGAATAGACATTTTTCCAAACAAGATAAACAAATATCCAAAAACAAATGAAAATATAATGAACATCATTAGCCGTCACGGAAATGCAAATCGAAACCACAATGTTATACCATTTCACACCAACCAGGATGGCTACAATCAGAGTCAAATAATAACAAGTGTTGACAAGGACGTGGAAAAATTGGTATAAGGGGGGAAGACAATTCCTCCACCCTCTAGGTCCTTCTGGTTAGTCTAAGAATTAAATTGACATGAGACAGAATAACAGGAGAAAATCAAAGTTTAATAACATGTATACATGGAAGAAACCCAGGAAAACTGAGTAACTCACCAAAACGGCCAAAGCCACCACCTTAAATACCATCTTCAGCTAAAGACAAAGGAGGATGTTGGGGGGAGGGGGTAGTTTAGGACTTCAAAGGGGAGGAAGGCAATTTACATGGAGATGGAAAAATAAATGTTTGATAAACAAGTGTTTGCTGGGCCATCTATAGACAATGTGACTCAAGCGAGAGAATTTTGATAAAAATGGGCTTAGCAGGGACCCTCTCAGTCTACCAATACCCAGAGTTATCTATGGGGATGGCCTGTCCTGGAGAGAGGCCTTCTATCTTAAACCCTTTGAAGCAGTTAGGGGGAAGGTCAAAGTTTCCTTCAGAATCTTTTGTCCTTAAAAATAACCAAGACAAAGAGACACATTTTGAGGTGGGAGACACAATTCTGATCCCCCACCTTAGAAACCTCATACATTGCTAGTAGGAACGTAAAATGGTGCAGTCACTGTGGAAAATGGTCTCAGAGTTCCTCAAAAGTTTAAATGTCAAGTTCCTCTACGACCCAGCCATTCCACTTCTAGGTTATAACAAACCCAAAAGAAATGAAAACATGTCCACACAAAAACTTTTACATGAATGTTCACAGCAGCATCATTCATAATAGCCAAAGTGTGGAAACAACCCAAATGTCCATCAATGGATGAATGATAAACAAAATGCGGTGTGTCTAGCCAATGGAATATTTGGCTGTAAAAAGGACTGAGGTACTGATACATGCCACAATATGGATGAACCTTGAAAACATGATGCTAAGTGAAGGAGGCCAGTCACAAAAGACCACATCCTATATGATCCACTCATATAAAATGTCCAGAATAGGCAAATATCCAGGGCAGAAAGGACATTAGTGGTTGTTCAGGGCTGGAGGCAAAGGGGCAATTGGTGGTAGCTAAGGCATACAGGGTTTCCTTTTGAGGTGATGAAGATGCTGTAAAATTGATTGTAATGATAGTCGCACAACTGTGGAAATATACTAACCACCACTGAATTGTACACTTTAAATGGGTGAATTGTATGGTATATGAATTATATCTCAATAAAATTGTTACTAAAAAAAGCCAAATAACTAACCAGAAAATGAAAATTCAAAAAGTAGCAATACAAGCACGTTACTTAGAAACATGAATATAAATACCAAAATAATCAGCTACAAGGAACCAAAGTGGCTGCCTCTCCGGAGGATGGGAAATGGCCAGAGGTCGGGGACAGCTGGTTTTCATAATAAATCTTAGAGAACTCATTAACTTTTTAAACCGCGTGTATAGATAACTTTGATGAAAATTAAAACTTTTTGGACTTAAAAATAAAACCTCTGTTCTTGGGACCCCAACGGTCCCATTGCAGAGCTGGGAGGAGAAAGGAGGCTGGAGGGCGGGGGAGGGAGCAGTGGGCAGGAAGCTGACCAGGTGCCTTAGATTGGCTCTTACAGAATCGAAGGCCTGTGCATTCAGCCAAGGGCTGGGGTCTGGCCCCAAAGAGAGGAAACAAGTGGGGACACGGCATTGCTGCAAGGCTGAGGATCTTGCCTGGCCCTGCCCACCGCCTCTGTCCCAAGGGAAAATCCTCCAGAAGCTACGCAATGGTCTAAAGGAAACAGACCCATTGCTGGAGAAACCGTCACTGTCTGTCAGGGCTGGTGCTGACCCAGAATCCACTGGCATTTATTGAATACCTACTGTGTACCAGGCACCTCCACAAACGTCCTCCTGTAGTCCTGTCAAGGGCCCTGGGAGATGGGTAGGTTTACCCCGTGTTCCAGATGAGGCTCAGAGAGGTTTAGCAGCTTATCCGAGACCACAGAGCTAAAAAGAGCCAAGCGTGGATCACAGATCTGGCTGTCTCCAAGTCTGGAGCTCCTCGACCTGCAGCGCTTTGCAGCGCAGAGGAGGAGGCAGGAAGGAGTTGGAGAAAAAGGAGCCCCTTCCTCAATAGGCAACAGAGACCACGTTTGAGCCTAGCTTCCTCCAGGATACCGGATTGTCAGGGTTTTTTGTTTTCTGGTTTTGTGTTTTTTGAGGCAGATTAACCCTGAGCTAACATCCGCCGCCAATCCTCCTCTTTTTGCTGAGGAAGACTGGTCCTGAGCTAACATCCGTGCCCATCTTCCTCTACTTTATATGTGGAACGCCTACCACAGCATGGCGTGCCAAGAGGTGCCATGTCCGCACCCAGGATCTGAACCGGCGAACCCCGGGCCGCCGAAGCGGAATGTGCGAACTTAACCTCTGCGACACCGGGCCGGCTCCCCGGATTCTCAGTTTTTGCTTCCAGGTGGGTCACAATGAGAAGCACAAATTAATCAGGAGCTGATGAAGCTCTAAGTCAGAGTGATGGCTCAACAAGCTTGGGCACTGCAGCTGCTGGCGGTGGCTCAGCCCCCAGGGCCCCAGCAAGCCAGGCACTAGACGGCTCAGCCTATCACTGCTCGCCTCTGTTTGGGGCCCCCCCAGATGTGAAACAGAACGTCTGGGCTTCTGATGCCAGTTACGGCCGCCCCACATCAAACTCCGGGAGACAGAGTCAGCACTGACTTTCTAATCTGGAGGAGAGCTTAGTCTCATTTCGTCCCCTCTTCTTACTGTACAGATGGGAGGCATCGCCCTCCAAGAGAAAGGGACTTGCTCAGGGTCAATAGCAAGCTACCAGCAGAACCAGCTCTCTAACCAAAGCATTAGCCATGACACCTCCCCTGCCTGCTCCCTCCCCAACAGGTGAGTTAGTGCCAGTGCCCTCCCCTACCCACAGCAACACCCCCAGCCTAGACACCCTGTCTAAGTCATACATGCTCCCTTATTACCCTCGCCTCTTACCCCCAATCTCAGTGCCAGGAAAGAAGCTACTAATTCGCACTAAAGAGTAGGTGACTGACGGTGATGGATGCCTACTTCTCCCATCTTTGTATTTTAAAAGAATCTTAGAATCTTTCTCCCTCTCCCTCTCTGCATGACACACAAGCTGCCCCCCAATAATTACCTCGATGACAACTGGGAAAGGTGGTACTAGGTCCACGTACATCATTAGCAACTAGGAGGACAGGTCTGGACTCAGACAAATTTGGGGTCTAACTCCGGATCTGACAGTTAGCATCTATGTGATCTTGGGAAAGTCACTCAACTTTTCTGAGCCTCAGTTTCTTCATCTGTAAAGTGGGACAATAATACCCGCCTCTCAGGGAGGTGGCAAGGATTAAGGGAGATGAATGCTTGTAGAGTCCCTTACACGGTGCCCAGAGCAGAGCGAGCACTTGAAAACGTAGATGTGGACAGTGAGAGATAAGGTGGGGTGGGAGGAAAGCAGGGAACATGCACAGACCGGTTTTTTCTATGACATTCTACGACATTATCTCATGCACGAGTCTCATCTCTCCGTCTAGACTGAGAGCCCCCTGATGCTGGAACCACAATTCCCACTTCTGAAGCCCACCTCACCCCCTCCCATACCCAACACAGCACTCACATCATAGCAGGGGCTCAGTAAAACCTTTGTCTCCTGACGATCGATGCAAAGAGAGCAGCTTAATACGAAGCGCACAGACCTGGACTGTGGACCAGCAAACCTCCTCCCTGGCAAGTCCTTCAGAGCAGCTTTTCGCAGGGGCCCCGGGACCAGCTCTCCCCGTTTCACAGATGGGTATACTGAGGCAACCAACAGTGAAAAGACTCCTCAGGCCGCAGCCTGGAGACCAGGGTCCTGACTCTAGGTCCTCCCCCTGGGTGCTGAGAGGCCGGCTGAGGCTCCCAGTCCCCTTGGGTCCCCCTTCTGTCCACATGTGAGCCCCAGTGTCATGCTGTCATCACCAGGATTTTCTCTCGACGCCTGTTTTATTTTTAGATGCTCTAAGACCGTTGGGGGAAGAAAAGCTCCTTTCCTGTTCAGAAACGTTGTCATCACTTTGAAAATGCCCATCTCTTCTCTGTCACAAAAAGGCTGCCGGGCCTCTACTCTGCACTCCTGATGCCCCAGGACTGAACCTGCGCCCGTATCCTCCAGGCAGCCTGGCACGTGGCCACTCTCCAGCTCGTCCCACACCCGTTCCTTCCCATCAACCCCTGCCACAGTGGACCCCCTTTAGTGCCTGCAATACATCCTGCTGCTCCCCCCCCCAGGCCTCTGCATCTGCTGTTCCTTCCGCCTGAAAGGCCCTTCCTGCTTGCCTCCCTCGTGCCTGACCTATTCATCCTCCATAGCTCAGCTTGACCGTCAGCTTCCCCGATCTGCATTCCCATGGCATCCAGAACTTTCCTTTTGGAACATATTACATACATCTATAATGACTTAAGAATTTACAATAATGTAAAAATGACTTTTCAATATGTACAATAATTTTACCCTTGCTAGGGTGAAAGCTTCATGATGACAAGCCCTGCGTCTGCCTTGTTCCTGGTTGTCCCCAGTGCCCAGCAGAGCCCCTAGCACATAGTAGGTGCCCAATAAACATTTGTTGACTGATTGCCTGACCAACTGACCTACTAAGGCAAAGGAAACTTCTACCTGAGTGCCTGCTATGCATCAGTTCCTGTACGGTATTCTATCCAGCCCTCACAACTGAAGGGGGTGGTTGCCCCCATTTTACAGAAAAGGAAACTGCAGCGTGAAGAGTGATGCCACTTGCTGGAGGATGCCACTTGCCGGAGGAGGTGAGAGGGATGGGATGGAAACGCAGGCTCCTTCCTTCCGGGACCCAAAGGAGCCCCCTCTCTCCCTCCAAAATCCCCCTCCCCTTTAGGTTGATGGGAGGAGGTCATTGTGACATCCCGGGCCGTTGGGAGCAGCCCAGACCGGCCCCAGGCTCCAAACAGGCTAGAATCAGCCCAGCTCTCCTGAGGACGCAGCTGCTGTGGGGCGTCCTGCCCTGCCCCACCCAGCCCTTCAAGGCGCCCGCAGCTCGTCCTGGGCAGGTAAGTCACAGGCGACCGTGGCGCCTCGGCGCCCTCTAGTGGTGGCAGGAAAGAGCATCCGTGGGGAGAGAGGAAGGGGGAAGGGAGAGAAGAGACTGCGGAGGGGAGGAGGAGAGAAGGGAGGGGAGAAAGTTAGAGCTGAGGAACGGGTTGGAAAGCAGCAAGAGGACAGCGGCAGGGCCTTTGTCCTTGGCTCCAGAGTCCCTCCTTCTCCGGGAGTGCTCCCTCTGCCAGCTGCCTCGCTGGGTTTCTGCCCTGCAGCTCAGCCTAGGCCCTGGGGGCCTCGGTGGGACACGGTTGCCCCAGGGAATCACTGTAACAAGGAAAACCTTCTCTCCCTCCGACGGGACAGTCCATCTGTCTCCTGGGATAGAGCTGCTGACCTTCTCCCGCCACAGGCCTCCCCGAGCCAAACCGGGGTCGGGAGGGGGCTCCTTCCCTCTCCTCCCTCTCCGCTCCTTCCCCCCTCAGAGGCAACGGGGCTCTGCCCGTGCCCCGGCCCCGGGTCTACGCCAGCCCTCGCCCTCCCCATCCCTCCCCTCCCCTCCCCTCCCCCATCCAGCCTCCCCGCCCAGCCACCCCCAAAATCCCAGCAGCTGCGGTTGCCATGGTCACAGCACCCCTCCCACCCCACCCCCACCCCGTGCTCTTAAATAAACTGCAACCTGGGGAACTGGAGCTGCTGGAAGAGGCCGAATGTGCAGAGCCAGCTCATTTCCCGCTCCTCTCACTTCGGGATAATTAGTGCAAATTAAATTTCACACCCCTTCTCCGGAGCAGCGAGAGCTCCCTGGGAATGGATACCCACATTCACGGAAGACATACTCCAATGTCTCTTTGCAATGTGCAAACGTGGGAGAACATTTCTCGGCTGCGAGTCCTCCACGATTCCCCAGATTCCCCAAAGTCAGTGGCACCGAGGCGGGCTCTGAGACACACACACACACACACACCCCGGCTGTGAGAGGGGAGAGGGAAGAACCCCCCGGAAATGGGAGACAGGGGTCCAATTGCCAGCTCCAGCATGTCTCACCCGGGCTTCCCTCTGTAAAACCAAGATGGGCCAAATCACCATAGAAATGAACCCCGCCCCCCCCCCATCATCGGGGCCTCAAAGACAGGCACCCACGTCCATGTGCCTGCGCCATCACACAGGGCCCCAAGGTTGGAAGGGACCCCGCTAGGTTCAAGGATCTGTCTGCTGTCTGATTTTTGGACAAGGGGCCTCCGCTTCATTTTGCACTGGTTCCTGCAGATTACGCAACCCATCCTCCCCATGCTCATTTATTCACACATGTTGTGTCTGGATGAGCAAACGCAGAGCACACCTCCACGTGAACAATAGTAATAGCACCTACTGTGCACAGATGCTGTTGAAGGGCTGTCTATACCTTCACCTCGTTTAACCCTCACAACAACCGTGTGAGGTCGTTTCCTGTAGTGCTTCCCAAATTTTAACCTGCTCAGCACTGGGCATGGTGTTAAAAGGCAGGTTCTGAGTCAGCAGGGCCTGGGACTCTGCATTCCTAACAAGCTCCCAGGTGAGGCGAGGCTGTGGGTCCCCACGACCTCGTTTTGAGAAGCAAGGCGCCGTTAAGGCTGTTGGAGCACCCGTCCCCTGGCTGCTGTGACACGGGCTGCCACCTGCCCGCATCTGCTCCCTCTCTGGAGTCCTGCCTTCAGCCAACCCAAGATGCATCACCGGGAAACGCCTGGGAGATTACTTCCTCCTCCAGGGGGAGGGTCGGGGGACACAGCCAGTGACTGGCTGGCAAGGGCTGGCCTCCTTTGCCCAAGGTGGGCCAACTCCAAGCTGTCATTCATGCTCCAGAGCTCCCCGTGGGGTCAGGCTGAGACCAGACTTCAGCTGAACCCACATCTCAGCCCGGCTTCTCCTCCACCTCTAGCCTGTTTCCCCCACGCCCTTACAGGTCCCTCTCGAAATAAATCACTTGAGTGAGAATGCCTGTCTCACGCTCTGCTTCTAAAGAACCCAACCTAGACAGGGAGGTACTATTATTCTCCCTATTTTATTGATGACCAACAGGTTAACTTGCCCAGGACAGACAAGTGCCAGAGTCAGATCTGAACAGGTGGGCTGGTTCCACTACATGATACTGCCTCTGTGTGCATGTACACACAATGTAAATCCGTATTTGTACTCACACGCACATACTCTTGCGAATGCACCCGTTTATATGCATATCTAGATACACAGCCTATTTTTGCATGCATATTGACACATGCACGTAAGTGGATATCAATTCATTCAAACATCCACGCACACACATGTACGTACCCCCGACATCTGCATCCCCAGAGATGCAAATGTGCGTATTCGTTCATTCATTCAGTGAGTAAAGGAGTTATTGCACATGTGCTTGGCATCTCTCCACCACATCTCAGCTCGGACGTCACCCCATCCGGCAGCTCTCCCTGCCTCCCTGAAGTTAGGTCCAGAGCCTCTCCTCTCAGCTCCCACAGACCCTGTCCTCACCCATGGTTACAGGTCCGTCTCCCCTGCTGGTCTGAGAGCTCCTCTAGAGCAGGGGACCTGATCTGATTTGCTGGCCCATAGTGAGGGCTCAATACATCTTCACTGAACTGAATTTAATCTGGCTCTACCAGTCATGTGACCTCAGATGAGTTCTTTCTCTCTCTGACCCTGAGTTTCCTCACCTCCCAGGGAGCAGGCACTGTGGGGGCCTTAGCAGGTAGAGCCAGTCCAGTCTTAAGGAAGGCACTGGGAAAGATACCTTAAAGGAAAGGAAGGGACATTGAGCTGATATCTGAGGGAGGATCAAGATTTAGCGAAGGGAAGAGGGCAGTGGGAAGTTCCAGCAGGTGGAACAGCATGTGCAAAGACTCAGAGGTAAGGGGATGTGGCTCCTTCAATGAGAAGCCCATGTGTCTGGAGTGCAGTGTGGAGAATTCCCCAGGAAGAGGCAGGAGAGATGCTGAGGGGCCACAGTTTGGATTTTATCTTGAAAATAATGGAGAGCCATTGGAAATTTTAGTGACGACACTTGATTTGAGTTCTTAAAAAACACCCAGATTGCTATGAAAAGAATAGGACTGGGGCGGGGTCGGGGGGGGCAGGGTGAAGGCAAGAATGGAAGAGAGGAGACCTTTAAAAGACTGTTGCCAGCAGCCAGGTGAGAGAGGATGGTAGCTCAGACTAGGATGGCGTTGGTAGAACAGAGAGAAGTGGATTGTTAGAGATATTCAGACATCAAGAGGCCAACGACAGTTTGGATGTAGAAACTCAGAGAGATGGGAGAGTTGGCTGGACACCCCAGACCTCAGCAGACCCCCATTCTGACAGATCTCCCCTCACATCCACCCCTGCCCCATCGTCCCCACTAGAAGCCAGGGAGCCATTCTCTCCACCTGCTTCTGATCTGCATCTTTTGCCTTCCCCAACCACAGCCAGCTGCCACGTGCTCAGAGCCAATGCAGTCATGGGGCTCTTCTCGCAGCCTGTCTGGTCCTTCAAGGCCTTGGAACTCTCGTCCTTTCCAGCCTCATCTCCAGGCAGGGCTCCTCCAGACAGAGACTCAGTACAAAGATGCCAGCAGGCGTTCTGCTCAGTCCACACTGATCTGAGTGGCCCCAGGCACCAGCTATGGCAGGAAGAACCCTGAACTGAAAGCTCCTGTCCTCACTCTGCCACTCACTGCTGTGCAACC
Source organism: Equus przewalskii (assembly GCF_037783145.1). NCBI lineage: Eukaryota > Metazoa > Chordata > Mammalia > Perissodactyla > Equidae > Equus > Equus przewalskii. The sequence continues at coordinate 33,679,992 of NC_091832.1, read as the reverse complement.
TTGAGCAAGTCAATCTTCCTCTCTGGGCTCCAGTTTCTCCATCTGTTAATGAGAGGATGGGATGCAACGATCCCTAAGGATGTGGGCAGTCAGAGCACCAAATCTCCTAGGTTACAGCAATTGGTACCCAGGCAAGCACATGACCCAAGCTGAGCCAATAAGAGTCCATCCTTGGACTTTGGATGAAACTATTGTACAAAAGCTTCTCACTTCCTGCTGAGGTTGCTAGCTGGCAGCAGGTGAGCCTCGAGATGCCAGGCCCCCTGGGAGGAGAGTCTGCCTGAGAACAAAACCAATACTTATCCCTGAGGGCATCATTCAATACCTGGATCCAGCCATGCCTGAAATCAGTTACACGGACCAATAAATTCCCCGTTTTGCCTAAGCCAGTCTGCATTGCACTTCCGATACTTGTCTCCAATGGAGTCTTGACCCATATAAGCCCTTCTTCTCATATGTGCTATAATATTTAGTGCTTTCTCTTGTGATTCATTTGGGATGCCTTCCCTGCGCTCATCTGATTCTCCTAACCCTCTTGTCCATGAAGGTAGCTGAGCTACCTCCTCTTCCAAGAAGCCTTCCGTGACCACTCTGGTCCATGCTGATCCTTGTATCCCTGGCATTCCCCAAAATGTTTCTCTAAACACTAATCCTTCAAAAATCCCACTTAATAAAAAGGATTATATGGTCAAACAACTGGGGAACGCTGCACGCCATCTCCTGCATTGGGGATACGCTATCCCGAGCCTGTTGAGAAGAGTTCTGAGAAGTTCTAATGTAAAGAACCCAATTCCCTTTGTGTTTCACAAACTTATTTCCGCATGCAGCCCTTTCTTTTTCCCTGGGATACCCATTAGCATCCCGCAGGACGGTGTTCCAGGGCCAACTCTGAGGTGTCATTCATGCCCCAGGTGACTTCTCCTCCACTTCCATCCATTCACTCTCTGTGCCCTTCAGGGGCTTTTCAGATCGATTTCTCTAGTGCTCGTTAAATGCCTACTGTGTGCCAGGACCGGAACAGGTGGCTGGGAATACATCAAGGACTCAGTCACATCCCAGCTTGGGAGGAAGCTGCAGGCTGAGGGACAGACCTGCCTCACTGCGTGAGTCTGACCTGCGCCCACCCGTGTGGTGTGACCTTGAGCAGGTCACTCTTCCCCTCTAGGCTCTGATTTTCCATATGTAAAATGGGAAGATGAGATGCCACGGTCCCTCAGGATCTGGCCAACCAGAGCACCAACCACCTAGGCTGCAGTGACAGGTTCCAGGGTGGGCACGTGACCCAAGTTGAGCCAATCAGAGTCCATCCTGGGGCCCTGGGGCCCTTCAGGAAGTCAGTTGCCCCTTTGGCATACACGTGTTGGAGCGCATGAGTGCCTTTTTGAAGGGGAAGCAGGTCCATGGCTTCCAATACCTTGTCCAATGCCTCCATGACCCAAAGGAGATCTATAAATGGTGGCGGTAATGAAAACTCAGTACCAGGAAAAGGTTAGGGTAGAAGCTTAAGACAAGGGGAGGGGATTAAGGCTCTGAGTGAATGACCGTGTTCAAGCCTCGTGGATGCTTCATCGAGCTGACATGGCTGTGATCACCAGGCAGGTAAAGACTTAGACTCTGATGAATTTCCAGTGACCCCACTTCAATGGCCATGTGTCCTCAGGCGAGTTACTTAGCCTCTCTGCAGCTCCATCTTTCCTCATCTTGGAAAATGGGATACTTTCAGGTCTGATCTCCCAGGTCAGGATTAATTGAGATCATTCAAGTGAAGTTCTTAGCCAAGGGTTGGACACAGAATAAACGTTAAATAAAGGTTAGCTACTATCGTAATAGCCTGGTGAAAATCAAACAGAAAGACTAGCCCTTAACGAAGAGAAGAGCAATGACCCTCTGCAGGTTTTTCCTGAGTCACAAGGGGGACCCCCATAGTCCATGTCCTTTTTCCACTTCCTTCCCACCAGGACTTTGCAGTCTCCCCACCAAGATGCCCCAAGTGTCCCCTGGACTCCTGTCAGTTCTCCCTACCTTGGAATGGATCAGAGGCTGGTTTTGGTGTCCAGGCTTCCATTCTGACACTCAAGGCCTTTCCAGCTCAGTGCCTTGGAACTGCGGGCTCACGCTCCTTGGAGCGGGTGGTAGGCAGGTTCTAAGACGGCTCCTGATGATGCCCACCTCCTGGTGTTCATGTCCTTGTGTCATCCCCTCCCCTTGAGTGTGCGCTGGACCTAGTGACTTGCTTCTAACAAATAGAATACCACACAGTGTTGGGATGTCACTGAAAAAATTAGGTGTCAACAAGCTCTGGCTTCCGTTTTGCTCACTCACTCTCTTTGTCTCTCTCTCTCAGTGGCTCTGATGGAAGTCGGCTGCCATGTTGTGAGCTGCCCTCTGGAGAGGCCCACATAGCGAGGAACTGAGGGTGGCCTTTGGCCGCCAAAAAGCACAGAACTGAGGACCTCTTCACGATCCACCAGGAACTGAAATCTGCCAATGGAAGTGAGCTTGGAAGCAAATCCTTTGTCTGTCAAGCCCTGTGATGACACAGCCTAGGTGACACCTTCATTGCAGTCTCATGAGGAACCCTGAGCCAGAGGACCACCCCTGGAATCTCACCCACAGAAACGCTGACATAGCAGATGCTGCTGTTTAGAGCAGCTACGTTTGGAGGTGATTTGTTACACAGTAACAGAGAACTAACACACATAGAAAAAGCGGGGAATTGTTTGGCTCACTTAACTGAGAAGCCCAGGAGCAGAGTTTCTGTCAAGTACGGCTGGACCCAAATGCTCAAATGTCAACAGGAATCTGTCTGTCTCAGCTTGGGTTTCTGTGAGAACAGAGCCTCAGACGAGGATCTGGGTGCAGGTAGCTTATTTGGGAGGGGGTGGCAGGCAGCAGGAATGAGAGAGAGAGGAGGCTGAAGAAAAGAAGGAAAGGGTGAGACAGGATGTGTTTTCAAATTCACTGTGATAAGCAACAGGGGCTGGCTTCCTCTGGAAGCTCTGGGAAGCACGTGACCTCCCAGCATTATCCTTCTGAAGAATGGGAGCTGGGGACATTCACCCACCAGCTCCTCACTGCACTGGGTAGGGGTGGCCCCAAGGGTATTAACTTCCCTGAACGTTAGAGCCGCACCTGTGCTCCGGCCAAGCAGGCTCCTGAGCTCCAGAGACACTTGAGGTGGACCCCGGCAGCTGCGCCTGAGATCAAGCGTAAGGTGATGCAGGATGCTGAAAGCATCTGCACGCTGTCCCATCCATCGCTCAGCTCCCCTCGGAGACGCCTCCAGCCTCAGGCAGCCTCTCTGGGGCTCTTCCAGCAGCAGGGGCAGCCCTGTGCTCTCTTCCTACAGCTCAGCAACCCCTGGGAAAGAGTGCCTCTTTCCCAACAGCTCCAGCAAAGTCTCAGGATTGCGTCTCTTTGAATGACAAGGATCATATGCTCCTCCTGCACCAGCCCCTGCTTCAGCGGACCAGGCCTGGGTCTTGACCTGTCCCTGGAGCCGTGGGCTAGGGGCAGTTCTTCTGATGAAAACTTGGGAAGTTGAAGAAGGAATGAATGCTGGCAGGAAAACCAACAGACATCTGTTCAGTCTACATAAGTCTGACTCCTATTAGCGGGTTATGAGATCAATTTAGTAGGTGATAACCAGCATTTTTTTAAATGGAGTGAAACAGTGGTTGTTAAACTTCAGCTGCATCAGAATCACCCAGAAGGCTTGTTAAAACATAGATTGCTGGGCGCCACCCCAGTCTCTGATTCAGCAGGTTTAGGATGGAGCCCAAGACACTGTAGTTCTAACAAGTTCTCAGGTGATGCTGATGCTGCTGATCCAAGGAGCACAGTTTGAGAACCCCTGAGACAGTGACTCTCAGCGTGCACTGCGGGCAGTAAGGCTGAGTTTTGTTCCATGAAACTTTTATTTCAGTGACACATGCATGTGGACACAGGGTCACCAGGTGGAAGGCATTTCTGACTGAAATCAGCCCATGCAGTGAGATTAAGGGCTCTGCCCAAAGGCACACAGCTTCTAGGTGAGGGAACGGGGATTTGACGGCGGGTCTGACGGGCTCTGTACCACGATGCCACACTGGTTGTGGCTGAACCGCGATGCGCCAGGAACTCACGGCAGGATTTGGGCTAGTTTCAGGCTGCGTTTGCCACCAGAAGAAGTAAGTTACGAAATAAGCTGTTGTTACACATAGACCCCCAAATACATTGGCTTAAACAAGATGAAGGTTTACTTCTCCCGCATATGACGGTCCAGGGGTGCATTTCCAGGGCTGCTCTGCCAGCCTCCACATGTGGCTTCCATCCTGGGGTCCAAGAGGTCAGCTCCAGCAGCAGAAGGAGGGGAAGGGGAGGGGAAAGCACGTCCTGTCCTTTTAAGGGCACAACCCAGAAATCGCCTATGTCACTTTCACTCACATCCCACTGTCTAGATCCCAGTCACATGGTCAGATTAGGTGCAAAGGCGGCTGGGAAATGTAGTCTTGAGCTGGAGACACCTGAATACTAGGGACAACTGGCAGACCCTACACCACCAGGTGATGTCACCTGAGGTGACTGACCGAGGCATCGACGGGGGAGGAGGGAAGGACCCTCGGGGCATCTTCTAGTGGTAGTGTCCCACACAGAAAATGAGAAGGTGCCCGGCCCTACTCCCCAGGGACAGGGTCCGGGCCCCCTTCTCCAGCCCCCAGCTGTGGCTCTAATGCTAAACCCCCACCCAGACTATTCTAATTTGGCTCAACATTTTCTAACAGGTTTCTACAGACAGCATATTTTCCAGTTTATTACATCGAGTCAGGTAGAGCTTTCGATTTTAAGCTTCAAAGTTTATTTACTCAGAAAATGTTTGCTTTATCAAAAAGGATGCTGTGTGGCTATTAATAAAGCCATGTGCCTCCAGGCAGCAAACAATCGCCTCTGGTTAAGCAGGAGTGAGACCACATCAGACTGAAGGCCAGGGCTCGTCTTTCCTGGCCCTGCCACCCAACTTCACCTCCTTGTCTCATTCCCAACTGCAGATGCTTCTTTTTCTCATCTTTCCGAAAAAGCAGTGAGTCATAAACAAGAACAGATTTCTCTTGCTTGCAGAAAAGGTAAATTGCTGGCAGAAATAAATTTGCAGATGCTAGAATTTCACAGAAAGGAGCTCGTTGGTGGAGAGGGTTGGGTATTCTGCCCTGCTCCCCCACCCCCCTCTGTACCCTTCACTTCCCTACCAAGCCAAGCTGGGTGCTGTTGGGGCCCCGACGGTTGGGCGTGGCAAGGAGGTGGGCTCGGCCTCTGAGAACGGCTCCCCTGTTTATCTCCGGGTTTGTCCCAGTTCCTGGGCCTGGGATTGGGCCAGGAGCCCCTGAGGTGGAGGACTCCGGCATCCCGGCTCCGCGCAGTACACTGACCTCGATTTATGTGGGTTACTCCCAGCCTGTGGACCTGTCGCCTGGCGAGGAGAAGGCCTATGGGACCTGCCCAGGGCCTGCGGGAGGTGGTTCCTCGCTCAGGCAGACTGTGGGACCCAGGTCAGCAGGACACGGGCTCAGACGCCACAGCATCCTCCTTCTAAGAGCGAGGGCCTGGGGCAGGGTCTAGAAACTTCCCTCCCTGACACAGAACCCATGGCAGAGGGGAAGGGGGTGGCAACTGCCATTTCCTAAGCAGCCGCTGTGTGCTCTCACCGTGCCAGGCCTCCACATACGTCTTCCCCATCCTCACAGACGCCCCGGGAAGTTATTGAACCCGTTTCACAGATAGGGAAACTGAGTCACAGGGAGACGTCACTCACCCTCTCTCATGCGCCCTCTAGTGGCAGGTCCAAGATTCAAACAGACCCTGCGACTGGTCTCAGTTTCCTTCCAACCTCCCTTCTCTTTCTGCCCCTCTCCTCTTCTCCCACCCCCCCCCACCACCACTCCCTACCCCCATGTCACTCCTCTGCTGAAGTCCTGACTCCCTCCTCCTCTCCACTGCTCTTTTCACACTAAGCACAGAGCATCCAAGAAAGAACTTTTCTCCAAAGAAAACAAACAGAGAGGAGCCAGAAGTGGGGATGGGGGGATCTCTGAGCCCAGTAGGAAAAATGCAGCTCCCAACAGTGGCAAAGGCCTCAGAGCTGCAGGCCAGATGAGGCATGTGTCCCTTCCCAGCTCCCATGGACACCCAAGGACAACTGAGATTTGCAATAGCCTCAATGCGTACCTAGGACCACTGTAGCAACTAAGTTTTAAATTGTTTGATATCCCTACACTTCCCTCTCATGCCTAAAATCTTCCCTGTTGATAATCTGTTAATTTAAGCTTCTGATTTCTATTAAAGTCCAAGTTTCTACACCCCCTCAACCCACTGCCCTCCCAGAAGGGGTTAGTCATTTACCCTCCAGTGTGAATGTCTCTGACCCTGCCCTGAGAGAGGATGTTAGTAGGAGAGGTTAGCCCCACGGAGAACCATGGGCTCTCTCGATGTCCACTCTTCTCCAGCAGCCAAAGGGACTCCAGGCTGCACTGTCTCTGACCACTCCAGGGCTAAGAGGTACCAGCCGTGGCCAATGGCTGCCCTGGAGCAGGTCAGACGCCTCCCCACACTGATTCCTAGCATGGCAAAGGCCTGACTGAGGTCCCCACAGACAGCAGATGGCGAGCTAACTTCTGCGTTGCCATGGCAGCCCTGGAATGGGGGTGAGGAGATGGTGCTGTGTCTCATGCCTAGATTACATGAGGGCACGGAGTGGGAGCGGGTGAATGTGAGTTTCCAGTGTTGTCCTTCCCTCCCTCCAGCCATCGGGTGGCTACAGGAGTCTCTGGAGGTGCCCTGGCAGGGTGGGGCAGTGGCCGGGGGCCCAGGACCTGGATGCCAACAGACTGGGTTCTGGACAGCCTAGCTCCTCACTCCCTGGCTGGAGCAAGGCCAGCTGTGAGGTCAAATACAACCAAGGAGCTTGCAGGAGCCCGCAGCCCCCCGCACAAAGGTTCAACGACTTATTATATGTAGGACCCTCAGAGACAGCAGGCATCCTGGAGACAAAGAACTTTGGGGCCAGAGATCAAGGGCAGATTGACCAAAAGAGTCCCCCAGAACCTGCCTCCCCGTCTCTGCCAGGAGGAGATGCAGGTGCCGAGGTCTCTGAGTGTCACCAGCATCCAGTGCAGGACCCCGCTGGAGGTGATCCACCCGGCTCCAGCTCCCTACAGGCGAGTCCCTGGGCTGTCTGAGCTGTGGGAGCAGGTACCGCAGAAGCAGGCCCCGGGCCAAGCTGGCAGGGTCAGGCCGGACATGCGCACAACGCTGGACCTTGAAGCTTCCCAGCCCACCCCCCAGAGCCAGGCCTGGTTCTCAGAGGACCAGCCACCATGTGCCTTCACAACGTGCATGGTAAATGGTGTGATTATGACGTGTACGCACACAACACGCATGCACACACTCAGAGTTCACACGCAGTGCACACAGCGTATACAGGAAGTGCTCAGGGTGCGAGCATATTGTGCACCTGCCCCATGGGCTCCCTTATTCTCCAGTGCATGCACACACACTGTGCACAACTTGTGCACACAGCTCATACTCAAGGGTCTGGTAAGAACTTATGGGAACACACCCATATACCTACCTGCTGTGTACACAGTAAGCCTACAGAACGAACACGGCGTGCATGTGAATGCACGTGCACACACACACACACACACATACATGGCACCCTCAGCCTGCAGGGCCAGCCCAAGGAAGGAGCTAGAAAGAAGCAGGGAACCCCATGCCTCCTCTCTGGAGACAAGCTGAGACCTGAAGGGTCATCCACAGAGGCAGGTCGGTGCTGGGGGACTGCTGACTCAGCATTGATGCTGGCCCCTACAGACAATGCAGTCAGGGCCCTATTCCCCAGAGAGGGCCCGGGAGGGAGTGGCTGGGCCACAGCCAGGCCTGGCAGCCCTGTAATCACTGGGGACAGAGGTGGGGCTAGAGGGCAACCCCAGGGAGGCTCCCGAGCCAGGCTGGGGCCTGGAGTGGGGCAGGCTACGTCCTGCCCTCTCCTGTCTTCCCTGTCAGTCACACCCACAGGGCAGGGGCAGGGACAGGGGGTGGAGGCAGTAGTGCAGAGCTGAGCAGAAAGCCCCAGGTCGGGGTCAGGAGGCCTGGGTTCCAGGCTGACTCTGCCTCTGCCCAAATGGGCATCCTGGGCAGGGCCCTGCCCATCCTGAGCCTCAGTTTCCCCATGGCAACCGGGGAAATACCCCATGGATACTCTATGGATAACCTTGGCCTTGCTGCCCTCTGTTCACAGTGAGGCCTGTGTCACATGGGTTACTCACCACCTAAACTTCTGACCTCAATATGTAGTGTGCTCCAGGGTCAGAGTCCTGGCCCCACCTCCCTGGGGCATCTCCTGCCCCAGCCCTGGATGGGCTCAGGGCAAAGATAAGTAAGAGGCTCCGCCACCCAGGGAGAGCCTGGTCCTCCCATCTGGCCCGGGCAGGACAGGCTGCAGAGTCTAGCTCTGCTCTTTTGAACACTCATACCTCTTAGGGGCACGACCATCCTAGCTCCACGGAAGGGGCATCAGGTTAGAGGTCAGAATGTCCACCCAGTGACCTGTGTGACCTTGAACAAGTCCCACTCTGGGCCTCACTTTCCCCATCTTTAATCTGAGGAAGTTGAACTAGAACTGGTGTCCAAGGGACATCGGTTCTGACATTCCGTGTCCCTGGAAGTGGCAGGTGGCTCTCCAAAACTGAGACTTCCTGAGCATCCTCTGGGTCAGGCACTGGGTCGAGCCCTTTATATACACAACCCCATTTAGGAGGTAGCATCTCAAGGTTACAGATCAGGACGTGGCACCTGAGAAAGAACTCAAGTCCACCCCCCAGTGAATGGCAGGACCAGGATTCAGTCTCACATTTATCTGACTCAGACTTTAAAGCCACAAAAACTGCAACGTTTTCTAAGTGCTTTATGTGAATTAACTCACTTAATCCACATAAAACCCCAAAGGTGGGGTCTATGATTATTTAGATTTTAGAGAAAAGAGAGGCCTCTCTGATAAATAACTTGACCAAAGCCGCACAGCTAGAAAGTGGAAAAGCTGGAATCCAACGCAAGGCAGGAGTCCGCATCCAGACCTTAAGTTCTCAACCATTACTTTAACGACCCTCCCTGGTCCCCCCCCTGAGGAGAGCAACAGACAATTCCCAGCAGAGGTCATACAGAGGATCAAAGCCACACCTTTTGCCACTGACCACATGTATCAGTTATCCACTGACTCAGTAATGCTGTGTAACAACCACAAAACCTCAGTGGCACACACAGTAAACATTTATTTTGTCTCCCTAGCCTGCAGGTCAGCTGGGTGGTCCTGCTGCTCTGGACCAGGCTCGGCTGATCTCAGCTCGTCTTGCTCATGTGTCTGCTGACAGCTCGCAGGAGGCTGGGGGCTAGCTGGTCTAGGGTGGTCCCGAGCTCACCTGTCTGACAATGTGCTGGCTGTGAGCTGGGAGGATGGCAGTGGCTGGGCCATATGTCTCTCGTCCTCCAGCAGGCTCACCCAGAATTGCCAACGTGGCAGTCACAAGGGTCAGAGAGAAGTAGAAAATGTGAGAGAGAAGGAGAGACAGAAGGAAGGAGGGAGGAGGAGAGAGAAGGGGAGAGAGAGAGAGAGAGAGAGGAGAGAGAGAGAGGAAGCTGCAAGTCCTCTTGAGGCCTAAACTTGGAGCTAGCACCAAGTTGCCACTCCCTCCACTTCCATGAGCCGTAGCGAAGCACCAGGACAGCCAGCTCGGGGGCTGGGGAAACAGACTCCACCTCTCGAAGGGAGAAGCTGCAAAGTCATTTTGTAAATGGCGAGATTACAGAGAAAAGGGAAGAACTGGGCATCCTTGTGCAATCCATGTACCACACCATGTGTCTATTTTCCACTTTCATTTTTACGCATCCTCTTATTCTATCAGAGTCACAGAAAATCAGAGCTGGAACAGAGGGGCTCAGGAGTCAGCTAGTCCCAACCACCCATCCTACAGATGGGCAGCCTGAGGTCCAGAGAGGGAAAGGAACATGCCAGGGGTCCCAGCCCGAGGCTTTTTCCTTTGGCTCAGGGAGCAGTGCAGACTGGCAGCCTTGCCTGCCTCTTAGCTGCTGGTGCCCCACTACCATCCCACTGAGCTGGCTTGGCACTTAGCACCCGGGGGTGATGGTTCATCTCAGCCCCCACCCTCTCCCGCTCTCCAGACTGAACACTCCGTATTTATGTGAGTCACACCAAACCCTGACATTTGTGCAATTGTCTTCCACATACCAAGTGCCTTCACCCATTATTCAAGCCCTATGATCACCCTAAAAGGAGGCGAAAGCAATAATAACAATCATCCTTAGCATTTACGGAGCATGCGTTGTTCTAGGTGCTTACGTACCTCAACTCAATTAATGCTCAAACCAACCCAGTGAGAAAAACACAGTCGTCATCCCAAATTACAGAAGGGCAGAGTGAGGCTCAGAGAGGTGAAGTAGCTTACCCAAAGCCACGTAGTCAGTAAATATCAGAGTGGGGCCGCAAACTCAGTGGTCTAGCTCCTAACCTCCAGCTATGCCAGGTCAGCCGGGTAGCCTGGAGAGCTACCTGGACTCTTTATCTTTATCTCCCCAGAGGTCTGACCTGGAGTGGGACTGGGGCTGGGGCTCATCTCCTGAAAGAGGAGCTGTGCACAAGCCCACCAGGAATCAGGGTGCAGAGAGACAGAGAAAAAGAGAGAGCATAAGGAGCACAAGAGCTCGGCCGCCAGCTTCAAATCCTGGTTCTGTTACCCAATCGCTGTGTGACTTTGGATGATATATTTAACCTCTCTGCACTTCAGCATTCCCATCTACAAAATGGGGGTGATGATAACAGTACTCGCCTCCTGGATTTGCTGTGAGGATTAGACGTGTTGCTATATATAAGCAAATACTAGCACGTGGTAAATGTTCAGTAAACATTGGCTGTTACGATCACTACCTGGCCCTCTTGGCTTCTGGAACACCAGAGAGCAGACGTCACCTGCTGCTAACAAGTCAGCTCAAAGCTCCCCTGCAAGACTTGAGTCTCTCTGATGGCGGCATGAGAGGGCAGCTGTCCAGGGGTCTGCTCTCTTCCCTTCATGCTCCCTGAGGGGCGGGTCCACACTTGCAGACTCTAAGCAAGAGAGTCCCCCACCACGTAAGTCCAAATAAAAATAATCCTAACGCGTAAACTGAGCACAAAGAAGTTTAACAACATTCTGATATTTTGGATGATGACAACATTGATGCTTTGTCTCAAATATCATTTGAGTTTATTTTGCTGCCTCCATCTTATCGGCATCTTAAGCATGTGCTTGGTCTGACTTGGCGTGTGCCTGTGCTGGACTCCCAGATGGCCTGAGGAGGCCGTGGACCCCAGGCCAGGAGCTGGGCCCTGAGGAGGCCATAGGCAGATCATTTCCCCAGAGCATCCCACTCTTTAGGGGGATGCAAGAAGCAAACCCCCACTCGGGACGCTAAAAAAAACCCTCCAACCAACAATTTGGCAGCTGCGGTTGCCAGGGAGATGATGAGGGATGCATGTGGTGCTGCCTCCCGCTTGGCAGAGGCCCCGCCTCCGCCCCAGGGGGGCATTCTCCTGGTGTCATCGTGGGGGCGAGGGGCCAGGCTGGGAAACAGGAGCCCGGAGATCGCATTCCCTCATTGTCACCCGTTGTCCTCAGAGCGGAGGGCATGGATCAGACAATGGGCTGATGGACAATAGGGAACAGCAGATGGTCTCCCCCTACCCCCACCCCACCAGCTGGTGCCACTCGGCTTGCCAGGCCTGCCGGAGAGGTCGGAGTGGGGGCCCGGCTCAGCTGGCTGCAGACCCCAGCCTTGCACCTGCCCACATTGGGGTTTTGGAATGAGGTTCCAACTGGGAATTAAGACCCCTGAGTGATGGAAAATAAGAGGAAGAATAATAACGGCTAACACTTACTGCATCTAAAATAAATCTGCTCTTCGAATAAAATCCAAACTCCTGGAAGGCCCGGCACAACCTGGCCCCAGCACATCTCTCTCTGGTGTCTCCACGCTACTCTCTCCTGGACCTCAACCAGGGTCTCACCACCCTTTCTGTGCCCAAAATACCGTGAGCTTTCCTAAACTCTGCACCTTTGCGTATGATGTTCCCACAGCCTGGAACACCATTCCCTCCAGCTCCCCACCCCATCAGCCCCTCCCAGGCATTCAGGTCCACCTTAAATATCATCTCTTTGGAGGGACTCTCTGATCACCCCCTTTGACACAGATGACAACATAGCTCCTTCGAATAGTATTTGCCACCATTTATAACTATTGATTTTATTTGTTCGTTTCCTTACTTGTAATCTGTCTCCACTGTCTGTAGGCTCCATGAACACAGGGACTGTGTTTATCTCGTTCGCTGCTGTATCCCCTGCACGAAGAACAGTGCCTGGTACATAGTAGGTGCTCAATAAATGTTTCTTGAATTTCTCAAGCTCCAGGCACTTAATCCTTCCAACCTTCCCTGCGAGGTTGTTTGTGCCCCCATTCTACAGAAGAAAGAGTGGAGGCTCGGAAAGGTCAGTAATCGGCTAAGCCAAGGCTAGAATCTGGAGCTAACCCAACTTCTAAATCTCTGCTCTGAACCTCACTCCACTTCACTGCCTCCTCCCAGCTCTACCAGCGCCAGGTCCGTGTAGGACTAGCAGAGGCCCCTTCCCCTTCTGGGCCTCTGTTTTCCCATCTGTAAAATGACCGTGCAGAGCTCAACATCCCTGGAGTTTCTTGTTCTTCTGACAGCCGAAGATCCTCACAGAAATAAGCAGCCCCTCCAAGGCCTGCCTCCACCCCCCACCTGCCCTCTTCAATTCACGGCCTCACCACCACCTGGGCTTTGGGGACAGGAGTCTTGGGTTTAAGTGTTGGCAAGGATCTGGAGGCACTGGACCTCTCATATGCTGCCGATGAAAATGCCAAATAAGAGAGCCGCTTTGCAGAACACTTGGCACCCACTTACCGTATGAACCAGCGGTCTTATTACCATATGAACCAGCAGTCTCATTACCATATGACCCAGAAGTCTCACTCAAGAGAAAGGAAGACATACGTCCATCCGTGCAAACACCTGTATGCGATTGTTCACAGCAGCCTTCTTGGTAATAGCCAAAATCTGGAAACAACTCAAATGCCCATCAACTGGTGAATGGACAAAATGTGATACCTCTTTACAATAGAATACTACTCAGCAATGAAAAGGAAGTATGGACACAAGCAACAACATGGATGAGTCTCAGAATAACTGTGCTGAATGAAAGAAGGCAGACTCACAAGACACACACCACGTGATTCCATCCATGTGAAATTCTACAGGGACAGGAAACAGATCAGTGGTTGCCTGGGCTGGGAGGTTGGGGAGGGGACGGTGGCAAAGGGGCATGAGGCTGACGAAAATGTTCTATATCGTGACTGTGGTCATGGCAACACAACTGTACACGTTTGTCAAATTCATCAGATTGTACACTTGAAATTGGCACATTTTCTTGTATGTAAATTATACCTCGATAAAGTGACCAAACAAGGGACAGGGGGATCCTGGGTTTAAGAGCCAGCTCTGCCACTCTTTTCCTTAGGCAAGCCACCCCCTTCTCTGGGCCAACTGTGTGGAGCCTACGTGGGGACTGAATCTGGGTCTCCTTGATGCCAGGCTCTCACTAACCTAGTGAGTAGAGCCCAGCTGGAAACACCGAGGACCTGGCCAGGCCCCTCCTCAGGGCTGCTCCTGGTGCCCCACCCCCGCCACCACGCAGCAGGCCCTGGCCCTGCATGGGGTCTGGGGCTCCCTACTATCCCTGCTCTCCCTGTCCCCTTTCTTCAGTGGCCGCACCTCACCAGCTCCTGGAAAGAACCAAAAAGTGGACCAGAGCCACAGGCCGCGTTGTAGTCCCACCTTAGGGCCAGGGAGCTTCCTCGGGACCTCCTGATGTCACTTATGGCCACTTTGTCCCCCAGGTCGGAACACTCCCTCTCCCTGAACAGAATAGCCCATCCCTGCCCAGAGTGGTGCCCACAGATAGGCCAGCTCCAGGCCCAGAAAACAGGCGTCTCCAACACAAGGGTCTCCAAACCCACAGGCACCACCTCCTGCCTCCACACCTGGGCAAGGGAGGTAGGAGGGGTGCGGGGTCCCAGGGGGCCTGTGTCAGGAGCATCCCTCCACCCCTTCTCTCCCCAACACAGATTCCATCCCACTCTGCAGGAGCCTCCCCTGCACAGGTGGGGTCACATGTGCACATGGCCAACCACCATTCACAGGTCTGACAAGGGGCCACCCCTTGGCCATTCCTTGGGCTTAGGAACACACACACCAGAAATGCGGTCCAACTGCAGGAGGATGACAACCCAGGGAAGAGGCCCTTGCAGGCCCCAGAAGCAAACTCAGGGCCATTGGAAGAGGGAACTGGGGGCCTGGGTCCCAGAGCTAGTCCAGAAGAAGCGGTGTGATTTCTGGGTGGACGGTCTCCTTGGCCTTGCAAACTGCTTGCCCCATGGGGATGGGCCTGGCCAGAGGAAGGCCAGATCAGGACCTTCTAAAGCACAGGCCCAGGGCAGGGGCCCCATTGCCAGGTCTGAGGGCCAAGGGCAGTTCTGGGAGGCAGTGAATCTGGGGTCAGATCACGAGAGGCTTCAAATACCTAGCTAGTAGCTCAGGCTGCTCTTCTGAAGGAAACAAAGGTTCATCGACAAATTTGGGGATACAGGAGAGTCAAGAGCAGATCTGGATTCTGGAAAGATTCATTTAACACACATTTATTGGTTATCTACTATATGCCAGGGCCTAGGCCAGGGGCTGTGGTATGTCCATGGCCCCAATGTGACTGTCAGGGGACCAGCCACACGGAAGCAGTGAGGAAAGAGTGCTGGGTGGGAGAAGAGCAAGGAACACCACTGACTGTGCACCTGCTCTGTGCCAGGCTCAGTGCTGGGCATTTTATAGGAATCACCTCCGTTAATCCTCCCCATCACCTATGAGGGAGGTACTACTCCCCCCATTTTACAGATGAGGAAAGTGAGGCTCGAAGAGGCAAAGTGAGTTGCCCAAGTTTACACAGTCAGAAGGAGGTTGAGCTTAATTTGAAACTGAGTCTGACTCCTAAACCAGGGTTCTTTGCCCTTCCACAGAGAATGGGCTGTGACTCTTCCTACGGTGCAGGTGGAGGTTGGAAGGCAGTAATGTTCCATAGGAAAAGAAGCTGATTGCCCCTGAGGACCAGGGTGCCCCACAGCCCAGCCAGCTAGAGGATCCACCACCTGCCGTTTTTAGGAAGAATTAAAAACTATGCAAAGCAATTGAGTCCAGTGGGAACAGCCTCCCAGCTCCCCGCAGTTTCCTCTGGTCCCTTCCCAGTTGGATTTTCCATCATCTTCTCAGAAAAGCTAGAAGGAGTAGGGGAAGGGAGGGTTTTCCTCTCCAGAAAGCTTGGTTCTTTGTATTCTTTGGGCAGATCAGAACCAGCCAGGGAACTCTTAAAAAGAAGATTCGCTGGGATTTACTCATGTGAGACATGAGCCAAGGCATCAGGGAATCTCCAAAGATCGTAACTCATGAGTCTGTGTGAATACTCAAGTGTGTGTCCATGTGTGTATCTCTGGGTGTCTTTGTGTGTGTCTGTGTGAGTATATATCTCCATGTGTCTGTGGCGTGTTTGTGTGTGAGTATGTGTCCGTGTGTGTCTGTCCATGTAGGTGACCATCAAATGGCTTACGGTAAGCGCAAATGCTCCATGTCAGACCTGGGCTCTCATCCTGTCTATACGGCTCACTGGCTGTGGGGTCCATGACCAACTTGAGTCCCCGCTCCCACAGTCTCCCCTGTGAAATGGGGAGAGTGATACTCTTGTCAGCTAAGTTGTGTTAAGCATCGCTTGGATGATGCGTTGTGTGCATCGTTCCAGATACGAACTAAGTGTTCAATAAATGGCAGGTTTTTGTGTTATTAGGGCCTTTCTCTCCTACTTCTTTCTGATACCACTTTCATTCTTTCATTCATTCAAGAACTATTTATTGCACTCCCATTATGTGCCAGGTGCTCCAGATCTAGGCACTAAATTCCCTTTCTCAGAGGTTACAGAAAAGGAATAGAAACTAGACTCAAATAGATCTGGTTTAAGTTCTTCTTTATTCATTCATTCACCATTTATTGTGTCCCTTTCTAGCTGTGTGACCTCAGGCAAGTCATTTTCCTCACCAAGTCTCCACTTCCTACTCTGCAAACAGCACATGGAAATAATGCCTGCCTACCTTGTGTGGGCATCGGAGGGATGAATTGAAAACAACAGAGTATGAAAGGCCTTTCTCATAAGGCACTGCACAAATAGTAGTCATCTCTAATGCAAGGAGCTACAGCTCCATTTAGGGGCCAAAGCTGTATAGCTGCAGCCGGAGGAAAGCTCAGGCTGTAAATGACAAACGCGGTGGTGGTTTACAGGGGCCCCGCCGAGCCGCAGCGTCCATCTTGCGGGAATTTCGTAGAGGATCTCACTCTGGCAGGCTCTTCCTGACTCCGTGCCCCCTGGCTCAGGGGGCTCTACTTTCTCTGGGCCTCTGCGTTCTTCCTTCCTTCGGACATTCTCCTCTTGGGTTGCTCCCAATTCTCAGAGCTCTCTGATTAATTAGCTTCTGGCCAACTTACGCTCAGAGAGCATCAGTGGCCTTGACCACTAGGATGCAGTCACTCCCCTTCTCTAGGTCCGCATCTCCAAAAAGCTGTCCCCTCATCCGTCCCCACTAAGAGGAACCAACAACACAACCTCCCAGCAGAGACTCTTCGAGAACCTGCGTCATCCATGCTTACCTTTGAAAATGGTTTTAGTTTACCAGTTGCCCCAGCCTGGAAACTTACCTCCTTGCCCCTTACGCAGGCCATACATATACACATACCAAAGTCTAGCAAAGTGGGAGCACTTCTGGGTCTATCTCAGCTCTGCTTCTAATTGTGCACCTTGCTAGGGTCTTTCACCTCTTTTCTTTTATCTATAAGATGGGGAGAATAATAGTACCTATTTCATAGAGTTTTGGGGGGAATTCAATTAGTATGTGTAAAGTGATTGGAATAATGCGTGGCACATAGCCTGTGCTCAATAAATGCTAGTTTATCACTCCGTCCTGCAAGACTCAAGTCAAGAAGCCTCCTGTGGTCAGCCAATTTCTCCCTCTGAGCTATTGCCACCAATTGTGTGGGTATTGACTTTTTCCTAACTTCATCCATTTTGCAAGCTTTCATTGACTTCTCACAGAGATAAATACATCAGGGCACTGGCCCCAAGGTTTTCCAACCCAATGAGGAGGACAAGGAAACAGATCATCAGAATCCAGGATAAAAAGAGAAGGATGGAGCGAGCACAGGACAAGGGGGCGTGGATGGAGAAGCCCAGGGGTCGGCTGGGTTTGGTTGAGAAACCTTCCTAGGAGAGCTAACTGAATGGAGTCTTAAAAGATGAATAAGCATTAGGCCAAGAAAGGGAGTAGGGGCTCCTTGGACAGATGGAACAGCATGTGCAAAGGCCCAGGGGTAAGGAAAGTCTTGGCCCCTTTAAGGAACGGCAGGTAATTCAGGGTGGTCAGAGCAGAAAGGGGTGGTGTAAGTGACTAGAGATGGGCTGTTAGGTAAACAGAGGCCACATCGCAGGTTTTCAGTGTCCTGTTGAAAAGCTAGGACTTCTAAGTGCAACTTGAGATCCTGGATCAGAGCCTGGAACAGAAAAAAGAACAATATAGAAAAAACTGGCAAAATCTGAATGAAATCTGTGATTAAGTTAATAGCGTGCCTCCAATGTTAATTTCTTGGTTTCAATAAACATATCATAGTTATGTGAGATGTTAACATTAGGAGAAGCTATAGTATTTTTAACAACTGTTCTATAAATCGAAAATTATTTCAAAATAAAGGGTTTTTTAAAAGGCTAGGATTGGAGCTGGCCCCGTGGCCAAGTAGTTAAAGTTTGATGTACTCCACCTTAGCATCCCAGGGTTCATGGGTTAGGATCCTGGGTGTGGACTTCCTCTATTCATCAGCCATGCTGTCGTGGTGACCCACATGCATAATAGAGGAAGATTGGCACAGATGTTAGCCCAAGGACAATCTTCCTCAAGTAAAAAAAAAAGAGGAAAATTGGCAATGGATGTTAGCTCAGGGCAAATCTTCCTCACCTAAAAAAAAAAAAAAGCAAAAACCCAAAAGGCTAGGATTTTATCTTGGGAGTAATGGGGGAGCCATTGAAAGGTATGCAGCCATGGAATAACCAGGTCAGATTTGTGTGCTACAAAGACTATTCTGAATAAAGTGAGAGATCGGAGACAGTGAGCCCAGACCCAGAGAGATGACCCACCAGGCTGTGGGGACGGGAGAAGTGAGCAGAGTTGAGAGCTCATCAGAAGGCAGAGTTTGAGAAATTTGGTTTTGATTGGATGAGGAGGCAAAGGGGAGGGCTGAACGAAGGAAGATACTTGAGTTGCTGGTTTGAGCCATGTGATCATCAGGATTCTTTGATTGCAGGTGACAGAAACAACATCAAACCATGAGGGAAAAGGACAAACGTATTGCCCACCCACTCACCCCTGCCCTGAAAACTAACCGAGGGGAAGTCAGAGGCAGAGCTGACCTCAGGAGCAATCAGAACCTGAGCCTCAGGCATCTTCAGGATTCCCTCTTCCTCTCTGTATCTCAGAGTCATTCTCTATCCAACCACAAAGAGCTCAGCACTCAGATCTTTACAGCTTTGTAACCATCCAGGATGAGACATTTTCCCTATCAGCTCCAGTTAGAAAATCCCAAGGAAGAGCTCGGACTCGTCAGGCTTGGTCACTTGTCTATCTCTGCCCCTGCAGCTGTGGCCTGAGCCCCGGGGGAATTATGATTGGCCTAACTGGGATGTGTCCTACTCCCACAGCCAGGAAGCAGAATTCTGATGGGCTGGTCCTATTAGAACTAGAATGAGTGAGGACCAATTATCCCAAGAAAAGGGGTGCTGTTACCTGAAGGAATGGGGAAAGAGAATTGGAACAACAGGGAAAAGGATGGATGGCAGTGTCACTTCCAGAGCAAGAGAGAAGGGCAGGGGAAAAAGCAGGTGGAGGAGGTGGGGCAGAAAAGAAATGGGTTTCGTTCTGGACAGGGAAGAAGGTGCCTGGAGGGCCTCAGGTGGAGAAGACCCACAGGCTCTCTGTGAACTCCATTCGCTTCCTGTGGACTTGAAACAGCCAAACTTCCTTTCCCCAAAGCCCCAAGGGCTTCTGGGGCCTAATGCTTTTAACATCAATTGGCCCCCCTCACCCTGACGCATCACTGCCCACTCCCAGCAAAGCTGCACGCCTGAGGCTGCCCCGCCTTCCCCAGAGGAAGGGGTGGGAGAAGAGAGCTTTGGCCTGCCTGCCAGAGCTGTCTTCTTCCTTGCCTAGGCCTTTTCTCACTCTCCCTCTGTCTCCAGGGGTTAAGATCGGGAACCATGGTCCTTCTTAAGAAGGAATGGGGGGTAGGGCGGGGGAGAGCTTGAGGAGATGAGGATTGGGGGTGAGAAAGGTTAGGTCGTTGAGGGGAGGATTTCATCCCCTAGAAATATTTCCCACCATGGTGAAGCAGGAGATCACGGGATCTGGAGACAGACTCTGCCGTTTACCAACCATGTGACCTTGGGCAAGTTACTAAAACTCTCTCCACCTTACTTTCCTCATCTGAAATATGGTGGTAATAATCCTACCTCATGGACTCTTTGGGAGATTTTAGTTTCACTTACTCAATCAGCTAATGTATATGCTACACTCAGCAAGGTGCTTGGAACAAAATGAGCACTGGGCAAAGGATAATTACTTCTAGTTCATCTTGTTTGACTTCATTTGTGCAACTTTCTTGGGTTTTGAAAGAATGGATGGATGGTTGCATGAATGGATGATTATAGAGATGGATGGACGGAGGGATGGATGATAGATAGATGGATGGTCACATGAATGGATGACTATAGAGATGGATGGACAGATCGATGGATGATAGATAGATGGATGGTCACATGAATGGATGATTATAGAGATGGATGGACAGATGGATGGATGATAGACAGATGGATGGTCACATGAATGGATGATTGTAAAGATGGATGGATCATAGATGGACCATGGATCGTTGGATGGATGCTTGGCTGTTGGGTGGATGGATAGGTGGTTGCACGAGATACTGAGATGTGCAATACATAGTCCCTTGCTTCACTGAGCTCACAGTTCAGTTGAAAACAAAAACACAGAATGGACTATTACGAGAGAGAAGCATAGAATCCAGCTGAGAGGGCAGGGGGTTGGGGCAAGCAGGAGTTAGCCTATCAGAAGAAGAGAGATAACGAAGTTAGGGAGTTCCTCCCCTGAAGGAACTCACAATCTGATTAAATAACTAGCCACTTCAGATGCTTTTTGAAACTGAGCCAGGTATAAATAAATCTGTAGACAGAACAGTTAAGTAAACAAGGTGTTCTTTAAAAGGCAGTGAGCTCAGATGTATAATAACTCCTGATTCAAAACATCATTTTCTCCTTGGAACAACCTCAGAGTTAATTCCCCAAATTTGCCAGAACACACACATTTCTTTGTCTCTGCTGCTCAGCCTCACCTTTCCCTGGGCCTCCTGTGCTGCCGTGATAGGAAAATGAACGCACGAAGCCATCTCCGCCATGCACACCCGCAGCTGTGTTAGAAGGTGAACTGGGCCCGATCGTCGCCATGGAGCTCTGCATCCCTCCCCGCAACAGGCAATCAGAAACAGGGACCAAATGTCCACAAGCTTGTGCGGCACTTACCTTCCCATTAGTGGTTTAGATTTTAGTCTTAAATGGGAAGTAATTCATGGTGTGAAATTTGAAAAATACCCAACCAAGAGGAATTGGATGAGCCCCAGACTCGGCTCTGGCCCCAGCTCTGCCGCTGGTCATGGTGCAACCGCGGAGAGAGAGAGCCGTCAGGCCCTGTCTGTCCAACCAAAGGATCCGACGGGATGGTTTCGAAGCTCTCAATTCTGATATTTTTATTTGTAGCTTAAAAATGAGGGGATTTCAAGAGTGTTCAAAAGATTGAATGGCCTGAGGCAAGCCGCTTCCCCTCTCTGAGCCTCTCTTTACCATCTGACACAGGAAGGCGATCGCCCAGCCTCACAGTGGGGCTGTGGGGTTCCAACGTGACCATGTCTGTGAAGGAGTTGACAAACTGCAAAGCCCGTGACTCAGGAGATGGCTTTCTGGCCATTCAGAGGGCGTGAGGGATGAAGAAGCAATAGTCGTCCGGGACATCCATGGGAGATGAGCTATGTCACTCTAGCTCTGAAGGACCCCTGAGCGTCACTGCCCATCTTTGGGCGGGGAACCGAGGCCCAGAAGCACAGGAACCCCTTCTGGGTCAATGGGGGTCCTGGGAATAGAGCCAGGTCTCCCCACGACCAGAACACTGCTCATCACAGGTCCAGGCCTGGCTCAAGCCTCGGTCCTCCAGGGTAAGCCAGGATCAGATTCCAGATCTGTTCTCCCAGCAGCATCCCCAGCGGCACCAACTACATGTGAGGCGGCGCACAGGCGAAGGCTCCCACCCTGGCGGCGTAACAAGGGTGTTCCATCGGCAGCTGGGGAGTGGGTGGCCGAGGGAGGTGCTGTGTTCCACAGCGCAATGCTGGCGCACAGGGGAGGCTCCTGAAGACTGCTGATGCTGCTACTATCGCGGCCGCCAGCAAGATGGGGAGGGGGGAGGGGACGTGGGGTCTCCCTCCAAGCACATGGCAAGGGTCCAGAGTCATCCGCAGCTGAACTCTCAGGGCAGGAAAGGGTATTAACTACATCCTGCCCTTTGCTGGCTGCCTGTGACAGGCCAGGCTCCAGAGGCTGGTTACAAGATGGGTTGTAGAGTCAGGCGCCCTGTGTTCAAACCCAAGCTCTGCCATTTACCACCCGGTGCGGCTGCACACAAAGACTTAACCTCTTTACTCCGCAGTTTCCTTGCGTGTAATAATGGTTTAATCATGGCATCTCCCTTCACAGGCTGTTGGGAGGACTGCATGACCTGATGGGGACAAAGGGCTGTCCTCCAGCGGACTCCTGAGAAACAGCCTCAGGAGTCAGAAGCTTGGGACGCAGGTTTGTCAAGAAGGGCGCTTGGGAAAGCATCTGTGCGGGGGTGCAGGAAGCAGGGCTGGGCAGAAGGACAAGTTGACCAGCTCAGCAGTTGCCACTGTCGGGAGCTCCAGGGCAGGGGCCACCCTTCGAGCTCTCCCACGCTGAGGCCAGGAGTCTGCGCCCAGGGAAGCGGTGTGATCTTAACTCAGCTGAGGGCAGTTCTGAGGGGCACTCAGCACTGAACTTTCAGGAGGCAACACTCCCGGAAACTGGCGGGTGGATGCCTTGGTCCCGAAGCGGGGACCTCAACGGTGCACTTCACCATCCTCTAAAAGGATTAAGGACTCAATCAATATTAGCTGTTAAGAGCACCGTCATCCCCATCAACATCATCATCACCACTACCATCATCATCATCTTGTTTAGCTATCAAAACCACACTGGGAAGTAGATGCTATTAATGTCGTTTTACAAATAAGGAAACTGGGGCTCAGAGGGGTTACCTGACTTACCCAAGGATGCACAGCTTGTGCATGACAGAGCCAATATTGGGAAACCATATGTGTCTGTGCTGATTCCAGTGCTCATGCCTCTTCACTCCAAGGTGAAAGTCTGTCCATCTCGATCACTCTTCCTTCCAGAGCTGGACAGATGGCCACCCAGCTACTCCAGGGATGGGAGTTCATGCCCAGTAGGCTGGCCAGATCCAGCTCTGAGACTCCATGATGGAACTAAAGTCTGTCTGTCCAAAGCTTTTACCCACTGAAGCCCTAGACCCATGCTAGAGAGGTCTAGTTCCCCCTCCAGGTGCTTCACTTCCGGGGTGAGCAAAGAGGGTCCCAGGGGCCTTAAAAGACTGGGGTCTCACACAGACACCCACAGTCCTGAAATGCTCTTGGCCAGACGCCTTCCTGGAGAGATGCTGCTCAGAGCCTTCCATGGCTCCCACGACCCCAGAACCAAATCTGAACCCATCCGTCCCCCACCGCCCCTCCCACCCTGGGACCTCTTTCCATCACACTAGCCTGTTTCAGTCTCCCCACATCCCTGCTTCTTCTCATCCCACACCTCTGCATAGACCTCCCCTCTTCCTGGTGCTTCCCTTCCCCATCCCTCTCCTGGCTTCCCCCATTCGCCCTTTGTGTCCCAGCTTAGACGTCAGCTTCCCCAGGAAGCCTTCTCTGACCTCCAAAGCCGGGGTCAGGCGTCTTTCTTCAGTGTCCCCAGCACCCTGTGCTTGCCCTCCCCCACCACACGGGAGCCTTTTGAGGTCGGGACTGTCTTGCCCACTGTACCCAGCACAGCTTCGGGCACGTAGCCTGTGAAGAACAAATCATGAATGAATGAGTGAAGGGATGAAGGAGAGCCACCCAGTGTGACATAGCCCAGCTCCCTAGAGATGACCCAAAAAGGCAGAGAGCCCTTGTCCCAAAGTCTCGATACTCCAGGCTTGCCCCGACCCCTCCCTTCTGCCCCACATCACTCGCCAATTTGACTCCCCCAACACAACCCAGTGAGAACCAGACTGGCTCCCAGATAGGCATGTTGCAGTTGTCCTAAAATCATAGCCACTGAGGTCCTTAAAAGCTTGTCGAAGCCAGATGAGGAAACTGAGACCCAGAGAGGGTATGTGAGTGACCCAACGAGCTAGGAGCCAGACCTGGCTGGCGGCTCCCATCAACCACCCCTCCCCCGACCCCAGCAAATCCAATCAGCTCTTCCTCACAGTTGCGCCAGACCAGCAGCCCCGCTGGCCTCCCTCTCTGAGGGCAGCAGGTGGAGGGCATGCTCTCTTCCCTGTCCCCGCCGTCAAGAGGACACTCGGATGTTCTCCGGAGCCTGCAGATGCCTCTGCCTCCCCTCTCCCCTCCTCTCTCTTCTCCCCTCGTTCCTCTTGCCTTGCCTCGCCTCTCTGGCCGCCAAGCTCTGCAGGGGCGGCGCGTGGGAGGCTGGCACCAGGGAGGCTGCAGGTTGGAAATAAATTCTAATCAAACACAGAATCATTCCATCTTCTCCCTCTGCTCGAGGACAGCGTTTTCACCGAGTATTACTCATATGTTCGAGAGAAATCTTCTGAGGCTTCTCAGAGCCAGAGGGGAACTTGCAGGGTGGGGAGGATGAAAATCTTTTCTTTTCCCCCCCAGGCTGTTCTTGCTTTTATTATCTTCTCCCTCTGCCTCTCATTAGGGCAGGATTTTGAGGAGAGAGATTTCACTTGGCCCTTCTCTCCCTTCTTAAAGGCATAGGACATGGGGGGTGCTGACAGCTGACCGGAGCTCAAAGGCATAGGACTGCCAAGGTGGGGATGCAGCAGGTAGGGGTGAGGGCCAGTCTTGTATGTGGAGGGGGAGGACACAGATGAGGGTACAGACCATGGGTTCTCACTGCTGTTGAGGGCAGGGGCCGCTAGCAAGGAAACCACTAGAGAAAGGACAGTCTTTCCCAGAACCAAGGACCAAAGGAGCTCAGGATGATAATTCTGTTATTCTTGAGGACCTTAATACCTCTCTACCCTTCATCACAAACCCATCTCAATCCTGTCTCTAACCCCAAAGTGGACCCAGAATCCAAACACCTCTCTCTCATCCCACAGCTAGCACCCTCGTTCTGGCTGTCATCATCTCTTCTTTAGACCACGGAATGAGCCCCAACCTGAGCCCCCCCCACCCCTCTCCCCACTTCCAGTCTTTCCCACCCCACTCCCCATAGTCTCTCATCCAACCAGCATCACGAGTGAGCTTTCAAAAGCTTAAATCATGCCACATCACTGTCCTGCTTAAACCCCTTCCCGTGGAGACCAGAACCAAATACAACCATGGCCTGTGAGCCCCGACCTGCTATGGCTCCGGTGCCCTCTGAGACTCATCTTGGCCTCTCCCCTCATCTCCAGGCCCCAGCCACCCTGCCCTTCTCCCCGTCCCTGGCACACGCCAAGCTCTCTTCCCCAGGTCTTGTCGCCAATGCCACTTCCTCAGAGGGTCTTCCCCACTCACCTGAGCTAAAGCAACACCCCCCCGCCCCCCCCCCCCCCCCCGCCCCGTCGCCCTCTATCCCACTATCCTACTTCGTCTCTGGGCTAGCTTTGCCCTATGTCAGGGCAACTAACACATGCAACTAAGTTGGAATGACTTCTCCCAAAATTCCCTCCCCTGGATGGCGCTGGTGTGGCATGAGGAGCAAGAGGCATCCAGGTGAGATGTGGGTGGGGAGAACGAAGCAGCAGCAGCCGGGTATCTTTCTTACGCTCTGAAGGTGGGGGCAGGGTGGGCCCTCATCTCTGATCTGCTGGCCCACTTTGTTGGCGAGGGGCGGCCGCTCCTCCAGCTCCGCCAGGTCTTCCCCTTTGACTTCTCGGAGTCCTGAGCCAAGTGTGTGCACAGCTCCCTGGTGAAGGGCGCCCGCTTGTCTAGGCATCAAGGTTGGAGGTGCAGAGAGGCGGATGCAGCTTCCAGTTGGTCCTTGCTCTCGCCCACATCCAGCTTTCCTTCCTGCCTGCCAGCCTGGCCGACCTATACCCACTCAGGCTTAACCCCAGATGCAGAGGCAGCAGCCTACAGAGACTGCCCCACGAGTTCCCACCTTGAATAAGGTCTAACCCCTATAATAAAGCCTTATTCTGTACCATTCCTAACGTTGCTGCTTCTCGGATTAAACCCGATGGATACTACCTCCATCTGAGCCCCCATCAGCGCCGAAAGTTAGTTTAGTTATAATATGCTCATTGTCTTTCTCACCACGCCAGATGGGAAGATCCTTGAAGGTGAGGATCCTGTCCATCTTTTCACTGCTGTATCCCCAGCACATAAAACAGAACCCGGCACATAGCTGGTGCTCAGTAGTTATCGAGGGGTGGGTTGGCTTCCGTTAGCTGGCAGGACTTGGTGAGTAAGAAGGCGCTGTAGACATAAAAGGATGACCGGCCAACAAACACTGTGTGCCCACCTAGCGTACGCACAGCACCAAGGAGACCCTTTCCCTCTGCCTCAGGCTGCATCCTACCCAAAGCTGTCCGCCACCCCAAGAACAGCCCCTCCCTCTCACTGTCCTCCTCCTCCAAAGAATGGCCAAGGCTCCCTACCTCTTCTAACTCCCAACTCCCTTCGTTCTGGTTCCTGCTTCATAGTCACAGAGGTGACCGTACCCAAGGTCATCAATGCCTAGATGAGCACCAGGTCCTGGCTCTCCTCTGACGCTATTAACCGCTGCCTTTTCTTCAAGCTCTCATCCCAACGGACCCTGCACCCATTTCTTAGAGCCGACCTTGTCAGGCTTCCCAGTCATCCACTGGACTGCTCCCAGCGTTCCCTCCTCAGTCCCCTCTCCTCTCTTCTTCCCCTCACTTCTCTCTCCATAACCCCAGCCCAGGCACTAACACCCACCCCCATCTTTTGACCTATTGCCTCCAAGATCATAATCTCAACTCTGTATCTCCCAGTTGCAGCAGCTCTCCTGATTCTCTCGTTTCCAATGGTCTGGGAGAGTTGTGACATTTTGACACAGTATTTGAACCCAGAAGCCTCGAAGTGGGCGTATCCAATGCTTTTGATGACCAAGTACCATCCCCAGCCCATGTCGCTGACCCTAAGCTCATTGAGTCTTGGAAAGGAGAGGGGAGCACCTTAAACTGCTCGTCAGACATGTCCCAGCTCAGCACCGTCATCCACCACACCCTGTTTCACGTGTGGGCTCAGCGCACAGTAGGACTTGATAAACATGCGCTGAATGAATGTGTGAATGGATTAGTGCACAGGGCTAAGGCCTCTCCCCGGGTCTCACTATAGGAGGACCATCTGTTTTTGCTGATTCAAAATTCAAGGGGCTGGGAGGGGGAGGCTGGCCCCGTGTCATAGAGGTTAAGTTCACACGCTCAGCTTTGGCGGCCCGGGGTTCACAGGTTTGGATCCTGGGCACGGACCCAGCACCACTTGTCAAGCCATGTTGTGGCAGCATCCCACATAAAAAATAGAGGAATTTTGCCACAGGTGTTAGCTCAGCAACAATCTTCCTCACACACACACAAAACAAACTCAAGGAAGAGGGTTGGCCAAAGCACTCCTTCAGGCAAGGAACACAGAGATGCGGGGTGGATGACGTGAATCTCCAAGGGAGGAAGTAAGACAGGGCATCCAGTGACAGTGACAGAGACCCTAGTGGATGCTGGTGTGGGTGAAATCTTCACCCTCAGCTTGTAAGACTTCCTGCAAGGCCCTGTGTAATTGGATCCAGGGGAGGACAATCAGAAAGCAACCAGTCTTAAGCCACTCTGTGGTAATATGCCACCCCCCTGGACACCATGTCACACCCATCCCCGGGCAGCAGCCTCAGGGATCCCAGCCACTCTGAATGCTTCCAGCATCTCCAGCCACCTGGGCCCCTGCCTCTGCAGGGGGAGCATCTGCAGAGCACTTCAAGCTCTTAGAATGACACTCACACGAACACAGGGTTTGACAGTTTGCAACAACATTTTGCACATCGTCCAGGTAGGTATTACTATCTCCATTTAACAGATAAGGAAACTGAGGCTCAGAGATGTTGCATGACTTGCCCAAGAGCTAGCAAGAGTTTTAGTGATACGTGAACCCAGGGCCGTCTGACTGGGACCTCATTCTCCCTGCTCCAGCATGCTGTCTTTTGAAGAAATCTGAAATCTAGACCCAGTTGAAATTCACAGTAAGGGCACACATGAGATGTTCAATAACAGAGTCAAGGCACACGTTTGGTGCTCAAAATACATGGTAATTGCACACAATTGGTGCTGAATAGTGCACAATGTTCACCATAAGTGATTTCATGCACTTACTACATGCACTTGCTAGATGGTGACAACAAATGTTACGAGGGAGGGGTGTCACAGGAACATGTTAATACCTATTGGCCCATTTACACCAGCTAGATTATCAACCTAATTAGTTGTGGTCTAGCAAGAATAGGGGCTCTAGGGACAGGTACATTTGACATGTAGGGGGCAGGGATGCAGGAGCCTGGGGAGAGTGGAGAACAGGGCCAGGAAAGGCAATAGAGTGGGCAATGGGGGCCGGGGTGGGAAAGTCAGAGTGCTGGGGTGAGGAGGCATGCCAGGGACCAGGCCAGCTTTGCAAATGACTCCATTTGACTGAGCCCCACCACTGGTCAAAGGAATCCCAGTAGTGATGATCGCCATGATGGTGCCAGACGCACAGTCTCCCCTGAGGCTCCATTTGGATGTCAGCTCCCTCCTCTCTGTACCCGCAAAACCCTGTGCTTGCCCTGTCACCTCAGTGTCTGGTCGTCTCTCTGCCTTCCAGACCACGAAGAGATTTAAAACCAGGCACTCTGACCCCAGGGTCTAATTACTTATCCATCATTATATTGCTTCACAATGCATGGCAGGCTGGCTGGAAAGATGGATGGATGGTCGAATGGTTGGATGGTTGGATGGACAGAAGGATGGTCGGATGAATGGATGATTGGACAGATGGATGGATGGATGAAAAAATAGGGGAGGTGAAAGGTGGTAAGAGGTTGCAATGATGGTTACTGTGGTCACTTAAACCTATACCCTAAAAAAGATTAGGAGAAAAATTAAATCAAGGTATAGCATAGACCCTTAGGTCAGGGACCACCATCCCAAAAGCCCAGAACTCATGCAATTCTAAGTAGAAGGGCCTGAAAGGATCGATGGGCCTTTACTCCTTAAAGGTGAAGACCACCCTTTAGCACCCACCCTCTCCTCATGCAGACACAAGACAGGGCCTAGCACAGTGTCATGTACATCGGCCAGATCTAAAAAATTCCAATTGAATTTGACAAGGAGCAATTACTGAACACCTACTGTGTGCTCAGCACAGTCATTCGCTGACCGACTGGCCAGCTGGCTAGCTGGCTGGCTTCCTCTGGCAGGCTGCGGGCCTGGCCAGCTGACTGACAGCCCGTATCGGCTTACACAGCAGTTGGCATTTCCTTCCCTGTAAATGCCCTTGTCTCACTGGATAGAGGGAGAGTGTGATGATGACAGGGGTGGTCAGAATGATTTAGTTTCATCTCTGATGCGCCCTGCCTGGGGAATTCTCATTGTCATCAGGTGGTGACAGTTTATGGTTGTGGGTGTTTAAACTGCTCAGCTATTTGTTTCAATAGGCATCATATAAAACTATTAAACAAGCAGATGAGAGACGAAAGGGGCAGCCTGATCTGTTTGGGGAATGATTACCTGGGAGCCGCTGACCCAGGCAAAAGAAAACTCTTGACATGGGTCTGTTCCGGGGCGTCTGGGTGTTAATTACGGAGGAGATTCCCTGCCGTCACCCCTCTTGAATCCAGAAGGAAAGTGCTTCTGAGTCTGTGTTCCCACGATTGTGGTTTGGGGGGAAATGGTTTATCCTCTTGTGATAATGAAAGTATACATCCAGGGGCCAGCCCGGGGGCACAGCGGTTAAGTTTGTGCGCCCTGCTTCAGTGGCCCGGGGTTCACCAGTTGGGATCCCGGGTGAGGACCTATGCACCTCTTGTGAAGCCCTGCTGTGGTAGGCATCCCACGAAAAATAGAGGAAGATGGGCACGGATGTTAGCTCAGGGCTAATCTTCCTAAAAAAAAAAAAGGTATATATCCCCATTGTAAAATATTCAGAGAATTCAGGCAGGGAAGTGGAAAAAAAGAAAGTAAAAATCATCCGTTAACTCTCATCCCAAAGAAAACACCGTTGACCTTTTCTTCCATCTTTTTATTTTTCCTTATATATATTTGCAATAGCTGAGGTGATAATTAATAATAATAGCTAGTCTTAACGCTTAATATATTCCAGGCATTGTTCTAAGTGTTTTATATGTATTAACTCATTTAATTCTCCCAACGGCTCTATGAAGTAGGACTATTATCATGCCTATTTTACGGATGAAGAAACTGAGGCACAGAGAGGTTAGCTTGCCTAAGTTCACAGCCACCAAGGGGCAGAGCTGGGATTCAAACCATTCCACAACACTGTTCTCCTAGCAGAGGTCCAAGTCACACTCTCCTTTTTGCCTCGAGCATTATGGTATACGCACTTTCCCTTGTCAACACACAAACCACAGAAACATTATTTGTAATGGTTGCTAAATATTCCAAGTGGATGGACTACAGTTTACTTAGTCATTTCCCTATTTGGGATCTCTTTTTCCTGAATTTCCAGTATTCTATACCATCCATCACCAGCACAGTGGTAAAAAAACTTTCGCAGAAGAAAGCCACTGCCTCCCACCATTTTCCTTCCAGAATAGGCTCACACACACCCACCCCCCACCACCACACTGCTAACCCCAGCTCCTCACTCGGACCTGAAAGCAGCAACTCCTAGCCCCCAGCTCTCCACCACCATCCCCAAGACGAAAAGCCTAGAATTAGAATACTGAGGAGGCTCCCACTCTGGACCAAATATATCCACACTAGCCTCGGGCAAGACAATGTGGGCAGTGCACCTGTCCCACCAGCCACCTGGGCAACACACCTAATCTCTTCCAGCCTTGTTTTCTTCCTTGTAAAACAAAAACACCCATGCTCACCCTGTACCTCAAATGGTCGGTTCTCTGTGAGGATCGGATGACATAATTGCCGTAAAAAGGCTTTTGAAACTGGAAAAGAGCTCTACATATGCGAGAGATTGTTATTATTATAACATTAATTCGACATCACTCCCTGAGGAGCTGTTATGTGCCAGGCATTTGTGTGGAGCCCGGGGGACATGGAGACCACTAAGAGAGCCCAGTGCCCCCGAGAGGAAAACACAGGCTGATGGAGGAGGGCAGACCAGCAATGACACCCAGTGGGATGAGTGTTGGGCAGAGGAAGCCTCAGGGCTGCAGGAGCCTAAGCGAGGGACCTAATTCAGGTGGCAGGGTCTCAGGGAAGGCTTCCTGGAAGAGGTGACATCTCAGCGGAAACTTGGAAGATGAGTAGAATTTGGCTAAATGGAAAGGGGTGGGAGGCTGAGAGGATGGCATATGCAAAAATGCAGAGGCATATAAAGTATGACATTCTGGAAAGAACAGCGTGGCCAGGGTGTAGCAGTCTTATAGAGGAGTGGAAGGAGACGAGGCTTGCAGTGTAGACCACACCCCATCTGCTCTTTTTACTGCCACTGATCCATTCACTGTTTAGGGAGTGGGGAGAGTGCTGCACAACGCGCTCCCAGGAAGTTGCCCTCACCAGGCACAGCTGTGGATGATGGAGCAGCATGGCCTACTTTGCAGCCCAAAGGCAGCACGGCATCATGGGAAGGGACCACACAGAGGGTTGGATGTGGCCATGCTTCATAGAGCAGAACAGCGCAGGCTTTAGAGGCCTCCCCACAAACCTTGCCTGCCCTTGGCCCCCCTTCCTCAAATACTGGCTCTGTTATACCCCTCCCCAGGGCTACCCCAAAGCCCAAATTTGATGGATCCCCAGGAAGCTCAGGGAAGGCGCCGGTATTCTATCATTATCACCTTTAAATCGCTCCAGCAATCTTCTGAGGCCTGGATGTGCAGTCCTATTTCACACATGAGGGTCAGAGAAGTGAAGAGAGCAGCCGCAGGTCATTCAGGTCACTCGTGGAACGTGTGCTTAGGGTTCAGGCTAATGTAGGCATCAGAGAGGCTGAGCTTGAAGCCTCTCTATTGCCCTTGGACAAGAAGGCACTTCTTCAAACCTGCTTCACACCTGTCCATGGGGCAGGGACAGCGCTGCTCCCTCCGCGGGCTGCTGCAAGGCCTGGCTGAGATGTGCGCCTAACGCGTGTAGCACCGAGGCTGCACAGCGCTCGATGATTATCTACCACTGTGTCTGACTCTCCCACATGCCCTCAGGTACTCATGGCCCTGACGTCAGGACTAGGGTTGGGTTAAATGTGAAATCTCTCCCTATTCACCAGGGCAGTGGACAAGTCCAGTCCCAGCTCTAGACACTTCCTTGTGCTGACTGAGTTCCGGCGTTGGTCAGAGTCCAAGATGCCAGTCCTCTCCAGCCCAGCTGGAACTCCAGGGAGACCTGCCGCCCTGCTGCCCTCTGGACATCTCCGGAATGCCCCATATGAGGTTCCTTTCTGTCAGTGGTGGGAGCAGAGCCAGGCTCCAGGGGCCCAGAGAAACCACCAAGGGGCTTTCCCAAGGCCTCAACCGGAAAACAAGGGGTTGAAGGTCCTGCTTGCAGCTTTTCTGTGCTCCAGCTTCTTCACAACTGCTGGTTCAGGAGGTTCATGGGCCAACTGAAGTCCATGGAGGGTTTGTTTACTTCCTCCTAGACAAATATTTTTTAGACACTGTTCTGGATGCTAGGGAGAGAGAGTAGAAAATAAGACAGACATCGCCCTCGGGAAGCTTCCATCTCCTGGTGCCTCTGTTTCCCTATCTGTTCACTGGAGATTATAATAGTGCCTATCTCGTGGGGTTGTGAGGATTAGATAAATGAATACTACATGTAAAGAGCTTAGTACAGAGCTTAGCACTTAAGGAGCAGCCCCGAAAACATTTGTGGGTAGTAGTAGCAGTTTACTCTTCATTGGGTCATAAGGATGAGCTGAGATAATATGTGTAAAGCATTTACGGTGTGACCAGCACATGGTAAACATGAAGAAGACACCAGCTATTTCCTCAAATGTTAGCTCATATAATCAGCCCATTATAGAGAGGAGGGAACTGAGGCATGAGAAGTGACCTGCCCAAAATCTCACTTAGGTTAGTGATAAAGGCTCTTACACACATCTAAACAAGGATTTCTCAACTTCAGCACATTTGGGGTTGATGATTCCGTGTGGTGGGGACCGTCCTGTGCACCATAGATGCTTAACAGCATCCCCGGCCTCTACCCACTAGATGCTAGTAGTGCTAACCCCTCCCCACATTGTGACAAACAGAAATGTCTCCAGACATTGCCAAATGTCCCCTGGAGGGCAAAATTGCCCTCCATTAAGAAGCATTGCTCTAAACGGACCCTTGAGCTCCTATTTCAAGAACCCCCAGGATCTGACCCAAAGCCCCCGTCCTCCAACCCTGGCACCACCATAAACGCCTTGTTGCAACCATTTCCCGGAGGACCTGCCCTTTCTCAAGCAAACCCCAAACCTCGCAGCGTCTGTTCCTCTGCACATGGTCCTCCCTGAGCCCAGACTGCCCTTCTCACGCCCACCTCCATCTCCAAGGCCCCGTTGAAGGGCCCCCTGCTCACTGAATGGTCCCCCGGCCCCAGAACTCACTGCTCTGTGCCCAGCCCTCCATCTTGTACCACAACTAGTTGTGAACGTGTCTGTCCTCACCCGCTCCCTGTCCCTGACCCCCCCAGGCTCCAAATAGAAGCAGCTTGAGGGCAGGGGCTGCACCTGACTCATCCATGTGTCCCCAGCACCCAGCACAGGGTCAGGCACAGTAGGCTGACTCATTGCTCTGTGCATATGGTATGTCACAGGTGTGACTGGCGCCCAAGCTTCTTGGGTGCCAGTAAACGGCCCTCGAGCTAAGGAGCAACATGGCATCAGGTTTAGGAGTGGTTAAGAGTTAATGTGAGCCAGGCTCAAGCTATTTCCACTCTGGCTCCTTCCTGATGGCAGACAGATTACTCAAACCCTCTGGCCTCAGTGTCTTCAGATGGGAAATGGGGGTAATATACAGCATCCCTGCCCCGTGGGATTGCTGTGAGAATCTAAGCGCTCCAGACTCC
The DNA here is from genome assembly GCF_037783145.1 of Equus przewalskii. Classification (NCBI taxonomy): domain Eukaryota; kingdom Metazoa; phylum Chordata; class Mammalia; order Perissodactyla; family Equidae; genus Equus; species Equus przewalskii. Next base: position 33,646,227 of record NC_091832.1, on the reverse strand, counting down.
TAACCCAGCAGCTCCCTCTGGTTACAGGACACGGATTCCCAGGTGAAGGCGGAGGAGGCGGGAAGCCCCTGCCCCGAGTTCCCCCTGGGCCTAACCCGCGAACTTCTTGGACAGGAAAAGGGGCTGCTGCAAACCAGGATGTGAAAAGGCCGCGGGGGCAGAGAGGGCGGAGGCCGCCGGGGAGGCCGCCAGACACAGTAAATAATTCACACAGATAAACCGGAGATAAGTGCGGCTTCGTGGGGGATTGAGTTCAGGTGGCAGGAGGCTCAGACGGCTGCAGGGGACCTGCGGGCTCCCCGGGTCTGAGAGCGGAGAATTACTGCCGCTCCGTCTGCCAGGAAAACTCGGCCCCAGGTGCCGGCTCGGCCGCTCCCTGCCATGGGCGGGAGCTCCCCGGAACTGCCCGGCGGGGCAACCCGCCGCGGCCCGCCGCCTCGACCCCGCCCAGCCGTCCCCATGGCAACCGGCGGCCTGGTCCAGGGTTCACCGCCAACCGGATCCTCAGCCTCCCCTCCCCCACAGGAGGATGAGCATTTTAGGCTCAGAACCCTGAGCTCTCTGAGCTGCCAGAAGCGGTAGAAAGTCGTCTCATCCGACGCCCTCCTTATATTGGAGCAGTTGAAACCAGGGACTCGAGTCAGCCTCCCTGGGTTTTGATCCCAGCTCCACGACTTTGCAGCTGTGCCACTTCAGGCAGGTGACTTCACTTCTTTGTGCCTCAGTTTCCCTTATCTGTAAAATGGGGATAATAATAATAATAGTAACTACCTCGTAGGGTTGTTGTGAAAATTAAATGAATGAAAGTCAAAGAGTATAGAACAGTTACGGGCCTATAGCGAGCACCTCATAAATATTATTTTCCATATTGAGAATAGAGCCTTGGAGAGGCGAAATACCTCTGCGTGGTGACAGTCACACAGTGCGTTACTGGCACATCTGGGATTGTAATGCAATCGCCAATCCTTTCTAAGACACCCACCGTGGACGCTGGTGGCATGTTATTGGGGTTCCCCATGGGTTTCCTAAACTTCCTGTGGGCCCACCCCCTCCTTCCTGACCTCTTGAAGCTTCACTGTCATCAAATGGTCGTTGACCAGGCAGTGAGATCCCTGGAGGCCAGAAAGGCCTTGCTTTAGCCAGCCCGGTCTCCTCAGTGCCAGGGCCATACCCACCCCACCTCACCCCTACACCCAGTAGATGAGTCGTTGAATGAATACAGATTCAATTAATTGGTTAGTTAGTTTGCTCTGCCCAAACACTCTCCCAAACCAAGCTGTTTAAGCCCTTAGCCACCCGGCTCTCTGCCTTACAGGATACCCTTTCCCTGACAACTTCCTGTCATCACTGCCTACCCCCCACCCGCCACACCCCCAAGGCCACTCAGGATTTCCCATGGCGCATTTCCCAGGTCCTCCTCCCCCTTTGGCCTGTCCTCCCTGACATCCCTTTCCCTTTACTGACCCTTTGTCCTCAAAACAGCTGTTTCTGGGTCAAGGACCTTCCCCCAGGCCTGTGGATGTGCACTGCCCCCCGGGTTAAGGACAAACCCTCCAATGTGAGCGGTAACAAGATAAACCGAACCCTCATCCCAGAACTGGAGGGGAGGGGAGGTGGATGGGGGCCCTGCGCCATCGAGGTGGGGCTGTCTTTCTGGGATTCTTGATCCTGCTGGAGAAGCGGCTGGGGCCTGCGGACACAGGCTCTCTGTCCCCTGGGGCCACCCCACAAACTCCAGCCCAGCTGCCAGGTTTCCCCGGATACAGCCCGGTCACCGAGGATTTATTTTTGCATATGGTTTGGGAGAATCTCTGTTGCTGGAATAACGACAACCTTTTTTTCCCTTCTCCTTCTCTCCAATAGGCAGATTTTATAAACCAGAGCAGCTGCCTGAAGGTTTCCAAGAGAAAATTCTGCACAGTTTCTAACAAGGGTGACAGTTCCCGTCCACAGGAAGTTGCTTTTATTTATTAAGGGTTTTTTAATCTCTTTTTTTGTAAGGCTCCATCTATCGGTCATCAGGCTGCACCTTGGGCCCTGCGGGCATTTTTGTTTTCCCCAGTTTGCCTGGAACTCATGATTACATCTAAACCACAGTGGGCTTGCCCAACACAGGGGCAAAGTTGAACAGCTGAAAAGTGGGTCACTCACACGCCTGGGCAAAGAATCCCAAGCAATTTATGGAGACACTCCCCCCCTCAAGGAGGGGGGAACATAACTCCACCCCTTAAGTGGGCTCCACATAATGATTTCCTTCCAAAGAGGCCAGTATGGAAAGGGGGGAAGAAAGAGTGACTTTGCAGTGGTTAAACCGGAGAAGTGCTGTGTCAGCCCGGTGATCAAGGTCAACATCAACTGTGAGCAGTCATGTTGACAGCTGCTACCCATGATATGATGTGATGAGGATATCACTTTGCCTCCGTGGTCTTCCTCCCAAAACCCATAACCCCAGCTGAACCACGAGAAAAACATCAGACAGACCCCAAATGACAGACAGTCTACGAAATGCCAGACCAGGACTCCATCAAAAACAGGGAAAGTCTTGGGGCTGGCCCCGTGGCGGAGTGGTTAAGTTCCCGCGCTCCGCTGCAGGCAGCCCAGTGTTTCGTTGGTTCGAATCCTGGGCGCGGACATGGCGCTGCTCATCAAACCACGCTGAGGCAGCGTCCCACGTGCCACAACTAGAAGGACCCACAACGAAGAATATACAACTATGCACCGGGGGGCTTTGGGGAGAAAAAGGAAAAAAATAAAATCTTTAAAAAAATAAAATAAAAAATAAAAAAACAAGGAAAGTCTGAGAAATTATCACACCCAAGGGGAGCTTAAGGAGACACAATGACTAAATTAAAGTGTATCGTGGAACAGGAAAAGGACATTAGGTAAAAACTAATGAAATCCAAATGAACTGTGGAGGTTAGTCAATAACGTACCAGTGTCGGTTCCTTAGTAGTGAAAATGTCCCACAGTAACGTCAGGTGTTAACAATACAGGAAAGTGGGTCAGGGCTTCATGGCAACTCTGCATTATCATCACAACTTTTCTGTAAATCTAAAACTATTCTAAAGTATAGTTTATTTTTTAAAAAGTGGGTCACAGGGCAGGCCCTGTGGGGTAGTGGTTAAGTTCAGCACACTCTACTTCGGCAGCCTGGGTTTGCAGGTTCGGATCCCATGTGCAGACCTACACCACTTGTCAGCCATGCTGTGGCAGTGTCCCACATACAAAATAGAGGAAGACTGGCACAGATGTTAGCTCAGGGCCAATCTTCCTCAAGCAAAAGAAGAGGAAGATTGGCACAGATTTGCTCAGGGCAAATCTTCTTCAGAAAAAAAAAAAAATGGGTCACATGTTTAGATTTCAGGCAATCCCCAAGACCCGGTTCTCTTTGGTTCCCTCTTTTTGCCAGCATTAAGGATCTGAGCTGCTGACTTTGGGGGTATCCAAGCCCCTAGATCCCAACCTCATTTCCATGGGAAATATCCTCATTTTCAAGCCCAGGGAAAACTCCCATTTCCCATGATTGTATACCCAATTAGCCAAGCCGGAGACCTGGCCCATAGTAGGTGCTAAGTCGGTGTTTGTCAAATGAATAAAATTCAAGGAAGATCTGTCAAAGGAGGAAGGAGGGGACCCAAGCAGAAAGCCAAGCTCTTTCTGTCCCAGGACAAGAAGTCTGTGCCTGCTAGTCTCCAGCCAGAGAAGGAAGACTTCGGGAGCTCTGGTTAGAAGTGGGGTGGGAGGCTTCTCTTGACACTGCCTTTGGAGCTTGCTAGCTCATGGATTTCCTTAGGATGGTATTTACTCAGGGATTTGGGAGCTGATGAAGATAGTGAGAGACAAGCTGATTCCTCCATCCCCTCGCCCTGTGGTGGCGCCTCCACTACCCCTCAGGACCTATGGGGTGTCAGCTCTGGGCTGCCAAAAACCATTTGCAAAGCAGCTCGATGCAACAAGAACTGTTTGCTAGGTCTTGAAAGTCCATCGCCTGGTACATAGTAGGCACTTGGTATATGTTCATATGTTGGCTGCCATTTATTACGCACCAGACCCTGTGCGTGGGAGATGGAAGGAGTTCCCATTTAAGCTTTGTGCTGCAGGCATTGTCATCATCCCCATTTCATAGAAGAGGCAACAGAGGCCCAAAGAGCTTGAGAAACCGGCCCCAAGTCCCATCTAGAAAGTATAGGAGAGAGGTTTCAAATTCACGTCATCAAGTCCCAAATCCATGCCCTCTAATTTCGCGCCAGCCGCCCACGTCTCTGCCCATTCTGCCGGGCCCTGAGGCCCTGCGGATCGACTGCCTGCTGTCTGCAGAGACACCCCACGCTCACTCCTTCATCTGTGGCCTCCAGACAGCGGTAATTATCAAGTCTCTTTCTTTTAAAACTTAATTTGCCAATTTTCTCGTTAGAGGTGCTTTTTGATATTCCTTTGGGCTGTCAGCCTGGACAGGCCGCAGAAGCAGAAGCCGGGGAGAGGGGCCTTAGCACAAGCATTCAATTAGTGAAGTTTGAATAATGTGGCTCTGGATGCTCGATCGATCGATCCATGCTCAGAGGCTTTGAGACACCCTCCCCCACCTTGGACTCTGACTGGCCTTCTTCTTATTTATTGCTACCTGACCAGATACTACAAGCATATCCCACACTTGGTATAATTTGATCTCTGCCCAGTGCCCAAAGTGCCTTCTCAACACATGTTTACCCCAATGTTATAGTACATGTAAAAAATTTCCATTTCCTTTGCTGAACAGAGTTCCCAGGAAACGGAAAGGCAGACTCTGACTTCCCAGGCAGAGGATCCCGCCTTGGCTGCCTGGGGCGGCCTCCAGCGGGAACATTTTAATACATCACTTATTAAAATGGACCCGGAGCCTGGGCCGAGAACTCCGCCGCTCCCTGCTTCTCCAGGGCTTAGCTGGCCATATCCAAACCGGCCTCCCTGCTGAGCCTTCATGCAGGTGTCTGTCGCGCAGAAAAGCAGGAGAGCCCAGCCTCAAAACAACGAACCAACAAAAGGATCTTTGAGGCTGAAAGACAATGGCTGCCACTGGCACTGAGCCTGGGTCTGGGGTCAGATGAGTCTGCATCCCCATCCTGGAGTATGAGCTCTGGGTTCAAGTCCTGCTTCCGTGACCCACTAGCTGAGTGACCTTATACAAGTTACTTAATGTCTCTGAGCCCTGGTTTCTCCGTACAATCAGGATAATAATAATGCCTACTTCATAGGACTGTGGTGAGCCTGGCATACAGTAAAAGCTCAATTAATGTGGATGTTGTGTCGCCCCTTTAGCCACTATGGGGTGTCAATTTCCTCACCTACTGAAGAGAGTTAATGGCTGTGGGTTTCCAGGGCTGCGGGACTGTTTGCGTGAGAGAATGGAAGGGAAAGCTCCGTATAATGGCGCAGTGCTTTGATCAGGTAAGTAGTAATTACTCCTGCAGACAGAGACGGGGCCTTCTGAAAGGATCTGTTCCTGTGGCTCTTACCTCTCTTGGCAGATTGATGCCACATAGAAGGTGCGCCCAGCCCCTAGCTCTCTTCCAGCCGATCCTCAGCCTTCCCAAGGGAAAAGCACAGGGCAGAGAGCTGGATCCGTGGTGCCCAAAGGCCCCTCAGCTCCCAAACTCTGGGATTCTCTGGGGTCAGCAGAGAGGAGAGCCAGGTTCGGGATCAGGGTCACACGCCTGGGAAAACCGAGCTGGCCTCCCCTATTATCCTGCTGGCACCTCCAGCTCCAGCCTGCCCACCATTCCTAATAATGACTAGATAGGACCATGGGCTTTCTGCTGGGTCCTCCTGAAGCTCTGGGCCTCCACTGCCTGAGAAGGGGGATGACACATCACTCCTCTCCCCCACAGGCCCTCTAGAGCCCCTTTTCTTCCCCCCCAACCCCCCCTCCCCGGGCCTGTCTTACCTGATGTCTGAGTCACACTCAGGCTCCTGTCACTGTGAGCCGTGTTGTGACTCCCCGGCTGACAGTTTTACAACAAACACATTAAAAGCTCCCGGCTCTGGGGCTCCTGGATGTGGAACAGCCCTGGAGAAAACCCTCTCCTGGCCTTTCTTCAGCCAAAATTCCCCTCCCAACTCCTCTCCCCCCAGGGGCCTGCTCCACCGCCATTAACTGCCTGAGCCCAACATGGAGCTGAGAACTTTTTTCATAAGGAGCAGTGATTGGAGGAAGACAGCTTGCTGGGTGGGGAAGCCTGAGCCGTCTAGGGCTGTGGGCCCCAGGGGAGCCAGGCTCATCCCTCAGGCCGGGACCTGTGAACTCAGGGAGGCAAAGGCACCGGGGACAGAGCAGAGGTCCTCCTCAGCCCTGCATCTGAGGACAGGTGGCTACAGTGAAGAATGATATGGGCGCATGACGCTGAGCGCTGCTACGTGCTGGGTGTTGTGTTAATCCTCCCAACAACCCTGCAAGGCAAGAGCTCTGTCGTCTCCACTTCCCGGACTCGGGAACTGATGCTTAAAGAAGTGAAGGAGGGGGCCAGCCGGTGGCGCAGTGGTTAAGTGTGCACGTTCCGCTTCGGTGGCCTGGGGTTCGCCGGTTCGGATCCCGGGTGTGGATATGGCACCGCTTGGCAAAAGCCATGCTGTGGTAGGCATCCCACATATGAAGTAGAGGAAGATGGGCATGGATGTTAGCTCAGGGCTAATCTTCCTCAAATAAAATTAAAAAATAAAAAAAAAAATAAGTGAAGGGACTTATGACTTGCTTAAGTCCATAGAGCTAGGAAGAGAAGGAGCTGGGATTTGAATCCAAGCTGCCAGCTTCCAAACATTGCTCTTAAGACTGGTTACCTCCCAACACACCAGCCCTCATCCAGGAAGCCCGAACCCCGGCTGGCAGAGACCTCAGGGGAGCAGGAAGGGACCCAATGCAAACCCAAATTAAATGGACTTGCCCTTCAAGGATGGCCTTGCCGGATCCAGCTTGTCTCTCCTGACATCTGAGCCCAACCCACAGTGGCCTCCACACTGCCTTTGTGCCTCACGCATGGAAGCCCCGGTTCCCTCCTTCCACCCGCCACCAGCAGACAAAAAGCAAGCCCCTGAAGCAAAGCCGAGAAGAGAGGAGGGAGACACAGGAAGAGTTCTTTTATTGTACATTGGAGAAATAGCCCTGTGTGCTGGTTAAAGGTGCAACATACAGAACATCGAGTTAAGAAAAGAGGGGACAGGGAAGGGACGAGAAGAAACCTCTTGAGGTCCAAAGTTGCAAACAAAAAATGGTAAAAGATTTCCTCACGCGAGAGGCATTTTTGCAAATACCATGCAAAACGGGCAGCTGGTGTGCCTTAAGAGAACCCCTATAAATAACAGAAAAGACACTCCAAGCATTCCTTTACGGGGACTCAGAGCACAGGGAAAAGAAAGGAAACCAAAATGCCTTTTGGCATTTCAAGATATTTGGCACTCTTGTGATTACATTTTTTTTTACAGTCCATTAAAGAGAATAAACTGACACAATATTAGAGGAAAAAAAACAGGCTGCTTACACCAGACTGCAGGGAGAGGTTAGAAAAAGCTCAAGCATTTTTTTTCTTTGTTTTTTGTGGGGTTTTCTCCTGACATATAAAATGTGTCCATTTGCAATAACTTGGGCAAATAGCTTGCAGCGACAAAGAAACACAAGCTTTACAATTCATTTTAAAGTAAAACAAGGATTCTTTCCAGGTATCATTCCTTAGAAAAGGTCTCTTCTTGTTTTCAACACATTCCTGATAACTTCGAAGGATGACCAAAATAAAACAATATCTATAGAGATCATTTTCTGGATTTTTTTGTACATCCGAGGATAACAACATAAAAAAATAAAACTGGACAGCATTTCACATCCAAGTGCACAGAATCATTTTTGCAAGATTAAATAATGTAAACATTGGGAAGAGCCAAATCAGTGAAGAAGGCCACCACATCAAAACACCTGGTGTGGCCACTTCACTATTTAAGTAGTTTAAAATCCAGATCTATAATTGCGCAATATTCACCGTATATAAAAAGAAATGGGTATTAATTTTGACAAATAGCTGCAACTGAGACTTCTTTTTTATTTCTTTATATGTGTGTATATAGCGATTTTTTTTTTTTAATTTTTCAAAATTTTTATTTTTGCAGAGGAGCCCAGAGCCTTTTGCTGCTCCTCCCCCACCTCCTCCTCCTCACGCCTCCTCTGTCTCCCGGCCTGACACGAGATACAGGTTGTTGATTTCATCGTGGGTAGCAAGCTAGCAATAAATTTCAAAGTGCTTTCTCTTTTCATGCTCTTTTTGCCAATAACTGTTATCGCCGCTCTTATTCTCCTTCTCTCCCTTAACTCATTGTCTTTGGGGCAGTTAGACACCAGGAGGTGCCTTGTCTGTCATATTTTTCAGCACGTCATCAATCCTATCATCTTCAATGACAACTGCAAAAAAAAAAAGGAGAGAAAAGGAGAGGTGAGCGCACTTGGGCCTCGCCAGGGGTCTCCGACGTTCCCGGTTACGCCCGGGAGAGGGGGGGGGCGGGGGGGGCGGGACGAGGGAGGAGGGCTCCCTGCGCGCTGACACAGCCTCTTCTGCCTCGCCAAGGGTCCCTTAGCTGCCTTCCTCTGAACCACTCCCCCCCCACCTCCCACCCCACACCCCTCTGGCTGCATCCCAGCTGGGTTCTAAGAAAAAGAAGCAGAGACGGCGCAAATCCCACAGCCCTGGCTGCAGCCCGGGCGCGCACTGGCCGCTTCCTCACCCCACCCACCCTCCCGGGGCACATTTATTTAGAAGGCTCCGGGGCAGAAGAGGGAGGGGAGAAGGAGCCAAGATCTCCGGGTCTGGGACCCTCGGGGATGCCCCGAGTGCGGCGCGGGTAGCCAAGGCTGAGCGCGGAGGTGCGGGGAGCCGAGGGGAGGACGCCAGGGGCTGGTTCCCACGGCGCGCGGCCCGTCGAGGGTTCTAGCCTCACCCGGGCAAGCTCCCCCTCTTGCGCGCCCTCTCCGCGCCACCCGCCAGCGGAATCGGCCTCCCAGCTCACCCCGCCGCTGCAGAGGTCAGAGCCCCCCTCCGCCGCCGGCCTGGGGCTGGCCAGCCTCTCCGCGTCTGCCTCCCGCAGTGCCCTCCACCTCTGTCACCATCTCTACCTAGCCTCGCCTCCCTCAGTCCCTTCATCAGTCTCTCGGCGCGACGGTCACCTGTCGAGGTCTCTGGGTCTCTCTCTGTGTCTGGGGTGTCGGTCGCCTTCATTGTTTCAGCTGCTTCTCTGTCCTCCCCAGACTTGCGTCCCCCGCTCGCTGGCTCTCCCGCTCTGGCTCCCTCTCCCGAGCTTTGTCTCGGTCTCTGCCCATCTCGGTCTCCTCCCCGCCCCCAGCCTCCCTCCCTGTCTCTGCGTCTCAGTCTCTCCCGGCAGCTGTCGGTCTCCCTCATTGTCCCCGCGCCTCCGGAGCTCCTCTCGGAGCCTCTCTGCGTCTCAGTCTCTCCTAGGCTTTTCCAGCCTGGGCAGAGCGCCGAGGCTCGGCAAACCCCCTCCCCTGCAGAGTAACAATGAAAAGCCCCTGCGACCCGAAAGCCCCTCGCCTTCCCTGCAGGAACGGGGCCCTACCCGACACACAGTTCCCCATGCCATCCCTTGGGAAGCCCTGGGACCCCCCCCCCACACCCCGCCTCGGGGTTGTAGAGCCGGTGCAGCTGCGACTACACTGCGCAAAAGAGGGGGAGAACAGACATCAAAAAGCAAACTTTGGCGAGGGGAGGGGGCCCTGGATAACCTTTCAGCCCCTGCTGCAGCTAGAAGCCGCCACGCCCCCTCGGTGACCCCACCGCGGATCAGGCTGAGCGGGAGGGGTTCCCGCCGCCAGCTCAATGCGGACCGCAGTGCGGGATCCCCCCAATTCTGCATGATGGGATTCTATTGGGTCGAAACCGGCTCCCGGGTGCGGGAGACCCCAGCAAACCTCGGCCAAGCCTCAGTGCCGGAGAAAAGGGGTATCTGGGGAGGGGGCCGCAAACTCACCCCGCTTGCTCCGGCCGATCTGGCCCAGCTTGGGCGGCCGCTTGTTCTGTCCAGCGCCGAAGAAGTTGTTGGTGTCCTGCAGGCGGCAGGAGAAGATCTGGCCCACGTCGCCGCCGTCGCCGTAGGGGCTCAGCTTCTCGTCGCCGTAGGGCAGCACCTCCGACATGGTCGCGTCCGGGGGCTCCGCGGCGGCGCCTCCTCCGCCCGCGTCCCCGCCCGCGGCGGACAGGGTCAGCGGCGCTGGGGCCGGGGGCGGCCGGCCGGAGACGGCCCGCGGGCTGCTGCGGCGGTGGCGCCGGCTAGGGGCCGGGGGGCGCCGCTAGGGCAGGAGCGCGCAGCCCGCCCGAGCGACCCGGCGAGCGCCCGCGGCTGCGCTGCGCTGCGCTCCGGCTCGGCGCGCGAGTGGCTGCTGCTCTGGCAGAGGCGAGCAGGACTCACATCCTCGGCGCGCTCGGGCGCTGGGCGGGGGCCGGGCCGGGCGGGGCCGCGAGCCGGGAGCAGGAGGCTGTCCCAGCGAGCCCGGAGGGCGCGGGGCCGAGGAGGGCGCACCCCGGGAAGCCGGGCGGGCCGGTCCTGCGGCGAGTGCAGGCGGCGGCGGCGCTGGCTCGGGGAGGCAGACTGGGAGCTGCGAGCGGCCGGGCTGCGAGGGGCGGAGGGGGAGGGGAGCGAGGGAGGAGGGAGGGCACGGGGGTGGGGGGAGAGGATACCCGGAGGGAGGAGGGGGAGAGAAATCGAGAGGGAGACGAGGAGAGAAACAGAGCGAAAGAGAGAAGGAGACGGGGAAATCGACTGAAAGAGATAGAAGAGAGAGGGAGAGAGGAAGAGAAGAAAGGGGGGAGGGAACGACTAGATCGGGATCGGAGAGGCAGAGGGGCGAGAGCAGAGGAGAAGGGAAAGGAACGGGAGGGAGAGAAAGGGGGTCGGAGAGGGAAGGATGAGAGCGAGAGAGGGAGGAGAAGGAGGCTGGGACAGAGGAGCCAGCCCGCGAGCGAGCTGCGAGCGAGAAATGCCGGCCGCGGCGCGGAGGCGAGGCACGGGGAGGAGGGCGGGAGGAGGGCGGGGAGGAGGGGACCCGGGGCCTCGGGGAGAGATCCCTGGAAGCCGAGCGACGTCACGGGGCCGCGCCGGCCGGCCCGGGCCGGGCTCGCTTCCTGCCCCCGCCCCCTGCCCCCGCCGTCCCGCCCGCGCGGAGGGGCCCCCGCGAGCCCCGCCCCGGCCCCGCGGCCTCCGGGCGCCTCCGCCCCCCGCGCCCCCTCCCGCGGGGTGTTTACCCGGCCCCGAGCCGGTGCGCTGCGGCTCCGCGCCCGCCCCGCCGCCTGCTCTGGCCCCCGCGGGGAGCTGGGGGAGTGGGGGTTCCGGGAGCGGAGGGGCAGCGGACCCGCCGAGAAGGAGAGACGGATGCCGGTCTCGCTGGGGGCCAGATGCTGGGACAAAAGGTCGGAGGGTACCAGGGCGACCTGCAGACACGGCCTCCCCCGCCAGCCACAAGCCGGGGAGCCCCTTCCCCCCGACCCTTGCGCCTCACTTCAGACTCTCGGGGCCCGGCCCCCTGGGCCCCACACTCTCCCTCCCCCACTCCGTTCGTTCGCCCTGGAAGGCCCCGCTCCCCACCGCGGCTGTGGACTCGGGCTCCCACGGGGCCTCGGAGCGGAGGCGGAGGGGGGAGGAAAGGGCAGCCCCGCCTCCCGGAGGAGAGGGGAGCGCCTCATTACGCCGGGCTCGCCCGGGATGCCTGGCTCTTGGCGTCCGCTGCGTCCGCCGGGGACATCCCGGGCCTGCAGCCCTCTGCCCTCGGGGACCTCCCTTCCAGTAACAGCCGTGAGCCCTGGGGAGAGACTGTAGCTTCTGAGCCGAGGAGCGCGCTCCCGGCTCCGGCAGCGAGACTGGGGCAGCCCCAGAGGCCTGGGAGGCGCATCTGCCAAGCAGATGGTAACTCTGAGGGGGCAAGGTGCGTGAGGAGGGCTCGTTATCCTCACCCAGAGCCAACAGCACCTGCTCTCCCCCTGGAGACCGCCTTCAGTCAGCGGAGCCAGCCTGACCGCAGAAAGGGGCAAACATCCTAAGGTCATGCAACCTGCTTGCTGATGGCAGGGCTGGGAAACATCTAGGTCCCCTGCTGAGATCTCAACCGGCTTGACCTGCTGCCCTGCAAGGGGTCCCATCCATAGTGAAAATGGCCTCAGCTTCCCTCTCCCCTTAAACCTAGAACTCTGGGTGTTGGCGGGCTGGAGGGAAACGGGTGAGGTTTTTTAGTGACGTAACATCTGGTAGAGGGGCTCCCTGGGAGAAGCCAGCCCAGCCCCCTCCCCAAGCTGTGTAAAAGGGTCCTCTGGCCTTCAGAAGCCAGACACCTCTTGGAGAGGGGCTGAGGATCGGGAGACGGAGGCAATGGGGCAGAACGCAATGGGCATGACCTTTGGATTCAGGCCTGGGTTTGACTCCCAGCCCTGTCTGCTAGCTGTGTGACTTGGCGCAAGTCGTGTCCCCTCTCTGAATGCCCATAATCTCAGCTGTAAAACGGGGCATGTGGCTAGCTAGCTGCCTATGCGCCTCACAGGACTTTTATGAAAACAAAATGGAATCAGGCTCCTGGTGCCTGGCTGAGAGTGGATGTGCACTAAACATTTGAGAAATGACTTAATGAGTAAGAAAGAACAGAAGCACCTCATCCATTCCCATTTCAGAGCCGGCAGAGCTGGGAGGATCCTTAGAGATGACCCCGTCCAGCTTCCTCCTTTACAAATGGGGAAACTAAAGCCCAGAGATCCCGCAGCTTGTCCGTGGCAGAAGCAACAGGTCTCCGGCTGCCCTCTGCTCCAGTCCGCATGCCACCCATCTCCGTTCATTAAGGCTTTACCGAGTGTCTGCTTTGAGGTTACCACCAGGCCAAGTGCTGGAAGAGAAAACAAAAGCATAACAAGCAGCATGATAAAGTTACAACAAGAAGCTTACATTTGTATCATGCTTTCTGTTTTCTCCCCCAAAGCATTTTCACATCCGTTATGGGCTTTGCTTCTCAAAATAAATACCTTTGGAGGTAGAAAGAGGAGACGTCCTACCCCTGTTTAACTGATGTTAGAGGAAAGAGGCTGAGTGACTTGCCAAGGTCACAGGCTGGTAATGGCGCCAAGAGAAGCCACTCTTCCCAGCTGATTTCAGGTCCCTGTGGGGGACACCCACAGTGGTGACAGCATGCAGGGCTGGGACCACCCTCCTCATCTCGTAATCTCCTGGCTCCTTCCTTGCTCCTGAGTTATGAAGCAATTTACACGTTGAGCACCTGCCACAGTCCCACTGTACAGAAGGTAAGCAGAGAGGCACAGAGAGGGCTGACGAATTCCTGCACACACAGCACACACACAGTGAGAGCAACCCGTCTGTTTCCACCCCATCTCTTTCTACGTTTACCTTGCCTTGTTCCAAAGAAGGTTAAAGGTGGCAGCGTCCCACATTCTGAACTCAGTAGCCACCCCCTTACGGAACCACACGCCCCTCCCAGGCACTTCACAGTCAGAAAAGCATCTCCATGACCATCCCCTCAGAGCCTTCCATTAGCCTTCGGAAGCGCAGGACTGGGACAGTCAGGCCCATTTTGCACATCAGGTACCTGAAGGTTGAGTGATGTCTCCAAGGTCACAGAGAAGTTCTGCAAGGGGAAGTGTGAGTCAGGATGGCCTTCCTCCACCTCCAAGCTGTCTCCGTCACAAAGGCCTCACTCAATCCTCCATTTTCTCCAGCCTTCAGTGGGGCATTCCTGTAACCCGGAGCTCCAGACCTGGGAGACACATACTCCGGGACCCCATTCCTGCCTTCCTCCACAAAGCCGAAGCTGGCTCTGAGCCAGATGCCCAGGGCTGTGTTAAAGATGCCAGGTCCAGATGGAGGGATGGACCAAGTCAGGCAGGAGTGGGGGCTGCCCCGCCTCCCCACCACTCAGCAAGGAAACCTGGCAGTACACAGTCTGGTGCAGTAGCCCAGGGCAAAGAGGGCAGCCTTCACTGGGGCAGCCAAGTTAAAGCCCTGCTCGGTCATTGCCTAACTCCATGATCATTTCACCTCATTGTGCCAGTTTCCTCATATGTCAAATGGGGATAATAATTATTCCTACTAGTGGTTTGTTCTGGGGAAGGAGATCATACATCATATTCCTGGCACACAGTAAGTCCTCAATAAGTGTAGTTAATTGGTTATTGACTCTCTTTGTGGCCTTGAATAAGCTGATTCTCTCCTCCAGGCCTCTGGCTCTACATCATAAAATGGGAAACTTGCAGAAAATCACATCCTTTTTTTCAGCTGCAAAATCAGCCAGTTCTTCCAAATCTGATGTAGATAAAACCCACTTAAGGCAACGGTGGGGGCCTTCCCCCTCAAACCTCACCTGAAAGCTCCTTCACGGAACCCTGGGACTCTGCAGAACTGAGAACCACAGGACTGGACCAGCCCCACAGACATTCTAGGGTTAAAAATAAGCATTTGCAAGCCCCTGCTGTGCACCCAGCCCAACACTGATGTTGGTGGACGGAAAAAGGGAAGTCAGCCCCAGCAGTGCTCAGCATAAAATAGACGTGTGGCACACATTCGCCCCCTTTGTTCCCTTTCCCCTCTCTCCTATCCAGATGGGGAAACTGAGGCATGGGCAGCAGCATCAGAGAGTGATGGCAAGACTTAGAGAACAATGTGGCTGTTGGATGCCTCACCCCCGGGCGCGGGACATCTGCTGGCTGCTCAGGCCCAGGACCCCATAAAGGGGGGGCGCTGGGACCGCTGAGCCTTGCCAGAGCTGGCTGAGACCCTAGATGGTCAGAAGGGAAGGCCAGGATCCGGTGCCATATCAACGGCCAGCTGGTCACCTCTAGAGAGGCTAAGTGGCCTCTCAGCAGGGGACCACCACTCTGAGCCAAGGCTGGATAAAAACCCACGTGACCCCCATCCCTCTCAACTCAGTGACTGGAACCTGGGTGCAGGCAATTCCCCAGCGGCCTTGCAAGGCAGGGTCTCTGCCCCCGCCTCCCACAACATGCACATGCGCACAAACGCACAGTGAGAGGAAAGCGTGTGCACTGACTGGAGGGGGTTCAGACCTAGAATCGAGGAACAGCAAGAGAAGAACAAATGCACCTGTCATCCGTCCAGCAAACATCTGTTGAGGGCTTTCGCAGCAGACACAGTCCTTCTCCCAGTACAACTCAAGGAGTAGTAGCTTCTCATTGTTTATTTGTTTAATCACCAAGACCTTTTCTTCAAATAAAATCTTACAAGAAAACTCAATAAATAAAAATAGAGAAAGGACAAGCTGCTGGGGAGACGGGGGCTCAGGACCCCACCCTTCGGGCTCCTCATACTCCCCAGAGAGTCTCCAAAGAATGCACAGAGCTCCGGCTGGGTGAATCCCCGGGGAGTTCATCTTGTCCCCCCTCCTCCCATTACAGCTGGGGACACTGGGCCCAGACGGGCATGCTGGAACCCAGGCCTCCTGCTCCTGTCTCCGCTCAGACCCCGGCACAACTGCACACTCGGAACCGGGGCGGGGTGGGGAGCTCCAGCACGGCACAATTGGTCAGAAAATAGAAAGGCTTTGTCGACAATGATGTTTGCTGTGTTTCTTTAAAACACAATAAAAAGATCAGAGGGTACTGTTTTTAAAGTTTTTCTTGTACCGACAACCCCCAAAGTGAGAGTTCCACCGGCTCTTCAGGAAAACTTAAGCAATAGCGAGGACAGCTGGGAGGAGTGGAGGAGCAAATCTCGCCAGGACAGAAAAGGGGGATAAGTGGTGTCCTGGCTGCGCTCTCCCCACCTCCAGTCACTCTGCATCCTCAGACGAGGACGGAGGGAGGGGTCCTGGGAACTCCCAAGAGACATGAGCAGGTGGAGGTGCTGGGGCTCTGTGCCTCCCTGGAAAATAATCACCCCTCTTGGGCTAGGAAGGAGGAGAGGATGGCAGACAGGCCTGGCACCCTGGTGCTCTTCCGCATCCCCCAGACCCTGGGGCAGACAAGGGCGGGAGGACGTTAGCGCCAGGGACAAAGGGCAGAGGCTCAGGGGGTTGGAATCGCCCGGCTCCAAAGCCTGGGCTCTGAGTCCTTCACCTGGCCTGTCGGGTTTCTCCCATCCGGGGCTCCCAAGAGGCCTGAAGGCCCCTGACGGACAAGCCCCTGACCTCACCAGAGCAATGAGCTGAGCCAGACCATGACTACTAAAGGCGACCAAAGAGGAGCCGAACCCCCCAAGTTCAGAAAGGGCAGCCACCACCCTCTGACCCTGAACTCTTACCCCTGAATCACCATGAAGAGCTCGCCATGCCTCAGGATCACGCCCATCGCTGTATCATCCCACGCTCACAACCACCTCAGCAGGCGGCCGTGACTGTCATCTCTACCTTCTACCTTCCGCAGGGCTCTGAGGCCAGAGAGGTCGAAGGGTGAGCCCAAAGCTGCACTGCCCAGGAGGGGCCGCAGGTCTGGCTCAAGGCCAAGCTCTCACCTGCTGGGTGACGCTGCCTCGCTGAGGACACCTGGGCAACAGGAGACCAGAGACAAGCCTCTTCTAGTGTCCGTACCTCGCCTGCCCACAGAAACTGAGGGGGTGTAGATAAAGGAGTCCCACACTTTCATAGGCAGAGGACCCCTTTGGGAATCCAATGAAAGAGATGGATTTTCTTCCCCAGACGCAGGAGATGGTGTCCACAACTTTCAGGGGATCTCTGAACCCCAAAGCCGCCTCACATGAAGAACGCAGGACTGAGTCCTATAAATGACATTCCCCGCCAGTGTCCCGTGACAAGAGAAGGCCTTTTACACCCTAAGCCCAGAGGCCCTCACCTGAGTCTCCTCTAAACCTGAGGTCAGACGGTGGGGCCTCAACCCTGAGCGGAGGATGTGGCCATCGACTTTTGAGCCCAGGTTCCCACCGAGGGGACTGCGCACAGTTCTGGACCCTTGGTTCCCACGGGCTGTTATTCAAGCACTTTTGCATGCCATGGGTGCAACGTCTGTGGTAACCCTGTACGGTGGGCAGGGCAGAGAAGGGGTCCCTTCCCGTTGTACGGTGGGGAAAGGGGAGTCCCAGACGAGGAAGAGGAGCTGCCCAACTGGAGAGAGAACCAGGACCGAGACCCCAGGCTCTCAACCATCAGCACAGAGCTCTGTCCACAGGAACTGGTGACCAGCGAGAGAAATGACGGTAAATCAGAAGACCTGAGTTCAACCCCAGCTCCACCCGCTCCTCCCTGTGTGCCCTGGAGGCAATCACTTCACTCTGAGCCAGAATTCCTCTCGGCTATGATGGGGGGGGGGGGGGGTTGGTCAGCCTCAAAGGGAGACTGTGGGGCTCAGACAAGGTGCTAACTGACATAAGAGCAAGGGACAGCTCCTCACAGGGAGTCCCAGCACCCAGAGCCTTCCAGGGCCTGCAAGGGTGGACAGAGGGCCTTTTCTTCCTGGGAAAGGAACTTCCATGTAACCCAAGGAGCAGCCACTGCACAGTCACAGGGGCCCTCCCACCCTGCCCTGCCAGGCCCTGGGCTGAGCAGGGGAGTGGGGAGAGGGGAATCCGGTCTGGGAGGGTAGATGCCAGGCACAGGTGAGAAAGATGTGAGGAGAGAGACCCACGGCAGCAGACAGAATAACCTCGGAGAGGAAGACAGAGGCGCATGCGAAGGAAGAAACTCTTATACACGCTCAAAGGCAAGAGGCAAACAGGGCAGACAAGAGGCAGAACCCCCAAGTAGAGAAGTTGACAGTTCTGTTTCCTACAAGAGGCCACAGAGAAGGGGAAGTGGGAAGACAGAGGGCCACAGGAGCCTGACGCATAGGAGGGAGAGCGAAAGGCAAGGACGGACCGAAGGAGATGAGAGCCAGGAAAGCAGGCCAGGCTGGGAGAAGCAGGATTTCTCCACTGAGAAAAATCTTCTGGGGAGAAAATCAAAATCCATGCCATCCAATTTTTTTCAGCATCCCTTTACCAGTGTGAAGTCATCGGGGTATTTTAAGAACATGTGACGCATTATGCATATCTAGTTTTTGTTGAAAGAAATCATGGTTAGTATATTTAAAGATGTGAATGCTTGGAAAATTATAGGGGGAGAAATGTGGGATAGGTCACCCCCTGAATTTTCTGGGTTTTTCAAAACTTTCACATCTGCACCCAGCTTCCTGGTGAGTTGGGCAGAGAAAGGAAGGAACTGGAGAGAAAATTCCTGCGTCTGCCCCTCCAGGCTGTGCCCAGCTGCTCCTGGGATCAGCAGACTCAGGTAGTCCTCAGACTCTGCCCTGAGGCCTCCCAGGCCTGTTCCCCGCCCCACAGGGAAGAGAAATTGCACAGGCCTTTGGAAGCACAACCCTAGTTTCTCTTCCGAGGCCTCCAGGCTGCCTCAACCATGGGGGCACAGCGCCACCTGGCGGTAAGAGTAGAGATTGCAGTATTAGGAGGGATCCCATCATGGGTCCCAGGGTGGGGAAGGGTAGGAAGAAACGAAGACGGTGTCAACATATTGCAAGTATGTCTGAAGCCCCACCCTGTGAAGCACCTTAAATAACCAGGAAAGACTATGAGGGGATGCGAAGCCTGCAGTGATGCCAAGTTGGACATTAATATTTATATGACCTCATTTGTACCTCCTCCCCCAGGCTAGAGAACATTCGGGTTACAGATACAAGGTGCCTGGCACACCAGGTACTTAATAAATGCTTGTTGAGCTCAGCTGTGGCCCTCCAGAGTCGTGGCCCAGTCCCGGAGGAATCTGGATTTGGGGTGCCTACTGTGAGACATTGGCTCTGCCAGAGACAAAGCATGAAGGTCAAGAGCAGAGGGCCATGTCATTTCACCAGGCAGGCCCTCTCCCAGGCCTGCTCAGCCCCTCTGACCAATGCCAGTGTCGCTGGCTCGGCCTCATGTGTCCCATTCCTGGGGAAGGGAAATGCCAGGTCCCTCGGCTGGAAAACAATAAGGCAGCTGCAGGGGAAGTGACTAATGAGCACTCCGGGGAGCAATTCAGGACATCATCAATGGAAACTTATCTCATTCAAAATTGATAAGCTAACACTATCTAATTAGAGAGAAAATGTGCTGATCTCCCCAGCTTTCTGAGATGCAGTCCAGAGGCTGTGGCGGGCAGCTAGCCCGAGGAGGGTCCACATCTCATCTCTCCGACCAGCAGCCCCGAGGAGGGCCTCAAAACTGCGCTCCAGGGTCCCTCCTCCACTCGCTGTCATAGAGATGCAAAATGGCAGAGCGGGATGAAGCCTTGGAGCTTCTAATCCAATGGCACACAGCAGTGGAGCCAGGACCGGAGAGAAAGTCAGCTTTTGGGCTCCCAGTCCAGACCATTTACGACCCTGCGATGACATTGCCCTGACTTTCCTGTGTGGAGTCCTCAAAGCTCTGGACAGGTCACTGGACGTGATGTTTCTCCTACACAATTCATCCATCTTGGCTCCCTAACAGAGGCTCTTCCCTCACTCTTTACAACCAAGTTATGGCCCTCATCTCTGGTCCAAAAACCAACTCGTCCAGGCAGCCTTCCAGGATTGCTGGCCCCACATCGACTATTTCATTTGCTAGTTTACTCATTCATTCCACGTATCTTCAGTGATTAAGAGTTTAGGCTCTGCAGTCAGACTGACTGGGCTTAAATCCTGTCTCTCTCTTGTGCTTGGGCAAGACATCCAACCTCTCTGGCCCTCGGTTTCCTTTTCTTTAAGGTAAGAACAATACAAACACATACCTCATGGTGAGGATTAAATGCCATCAATCACGCACAGCACTTAGTGGGCACCTAGGAAAGAGCAGCCCTAATGTCAGCTCTAATTAGTGTATGGGATGACCTGAAACTTGTCCTGGAGAAGGAAAAGAAATAAGATACAGTTCCTGCCCAAGACACGGGCAATATGGCGAAGAGCAGGAATAGGCAGGTTGTGGAATCTCAGAGGATGGGCACCTAAGCTGGCCTAGGTATGGAAGGTGAGGGAAGGTATTCTGGAAGAGACATCTAAAGCTGAGTTGTTGTTTGTTTTTGAGGAAGATTAGCCCTGAGCTAACACCTGCCGCCAATTCTCCTCTTTTTGCTGAGGAAGCCTGGCCCTGAGCTAACATCCATGCCCATCTTCCTCTACTTTATACGTGGGACGCCTGCCACAGCATGGCTCGACAAGCAGTGCATACATCCTCACCCGGGATCCGAACCAGTGAACCCTGGGCCCTTAAGCGGAACGTGTGAACGTAGCCGCTGTGCCGCTGGGCCTGCCCCTAAAGTTGGGTTTTAAAGTGTGAGGAGATGTTAGCAAGGTGAAGAAAGGACCAGAATTCCAGAGGTGGGACTTGGCATGGACAAAGGCTGTGAGGCAGGGAACAGCAGGACATGTTTAAGGAAACTCAACAGCTCCGTGTTGCTGGAACCACAAGCGGGAGACCTGGAGGGATGCAGAGAGGCCTGGAGAGGGGCCGGGGCTGGGTCACACAGGCCTTCAGAAGCCATAGAGGAGCCAGGGCCTGAGGCTGGGGATGACGGGGAGCCCAGGGAAGAGCCTCAAGCAGAGGGGGGACGTGGTCAGGCAGGTGTTTGAAATAGGTCATTTCAGGCTCTGTGGGGTATGTGTTCTCTGCTTGGCTCCCCTTCAGCAATGATACACTGCCCTTGGATCAACTATTTCGAATGGTCAGGGAATCTGCAGGCTGATCTCAAAGGCCCCTCCCGGCTCCTATATTCTGGGAACCACAAATATTCCCAGCAACCGAGAGTCACCACACCTCCCCAAGAAGGTTTATTCCTTTTCGAACAATTAGGATCCGTTAGAAGACGTCCCGGCCCTCTGAGGGCAGGGACCGTGTCTTATTCACTTCTCCCTCTCCAGGCACAGAATAGACATTTAGCAAATGGCTGTTAGATGGATAAATGCCCATCAGTGATACCGACTTGACAGGCTCCTCCTCTGAGCATTCCAGAGGCACTGTGGGATCACCAGCATCAGATTCAACCCCAACTGGAGTTCCCACGGCCCAGGACCAGGGTCGGGAAGGGTGTCACCGATTGGCCTACTTTGTCACGTTGTGGTTGTTTGCTTTTTGAATTTTCCATCATAATTCTGAGTGAATTAGGATTCCCAAGACCTGCCTTCCAGCTCCTGCTCCACCGGGATGAGCTGGGGAACCTGAAAGCGTCCCCCTGCCGTCTGGGAAACCAGGGTGGGACCGCAGATCTCAGGTGCTGGGTGTCTTGATAATACTCAGTTGCCTCTCGGACCACCTCCCGTCTTAGCCTCTCAGGCTTAATGCGATAAATGGCAAAGGGTGTAGGCTTTACAGTCAGAGCTCTGTGGCCTTGAGCAATCACATAAGCTGTAAGGAGGGGTGAATGGGCCTCCCGTGATGGTTTGCCGTAAGTCTTAGAAATGACACTTGTAAAGAACTTAGGTGCCTGGCTCATGATGACGCGTGGCTGTAGGCAAAATGTAACCCCGCTGAGCCTACTGTCCTCCCCTGTAAAGTGGGGGGGAACAATATCCACTTTGTAGGACCACAAGCAGTAATGCACACAAAATGCCGCGCACAGACATTCAAAACACCAGGAGCAGTTATGCAAGATGGTGATGCCTAACGCGGCCTAGGATTAAAGCGACTGAGCACAAGGGGGTTCTTAGCAAAGCATCAAAATTCACAGAAATCCCAAGGTCAGTTCAGAACTGACTTCATACTTCCTCATCTCCCTGTCGCCCCCACTCCCAGACTTGGTCCCCATTCAACCCTCCCGGAGATGAGGCTCTAAAAAGGAAGGTGGGGCCTGCCACAGGTGAACAAGAACGTGAGTCTCAGCCCCAGCCAGTCTAGGACCGAGCCTGGACGTCAAATCCAGAATCCGGGAAGCTGCACGTCCTCGTTCCCAAGCAGCTGCCACTTCCTGAGGCAGGGACAGGACAGCGTGCTGCTCCTGTCTCCCATGGTGGTAACTCAGAATTAAAGTCTGCCCGGGATCCGAGTTGGGCCAGGGTAGGGCAGGCGGCCTTCCCTTCTTTCCAATCACTTTGATCCAATTTGCTCCTGAAATCGACGGCAAGGGCCGAACTCTGATAGATTATCACATACACCCCCACGGGCAGTTCGCTCCTCTCCCACTAACACCTGGACTCTTACACAGTAACTGCCGAGGGACAACGAAAAAGGGCAGATGCCTTCAAGGTGCTCAGAGGTCAGGCCCATCAACCACCCTCATCCTGCCCCACCCCCAAGGCACCTCTGTGTCAAACTAGGGTCTGAACGCCTCCCCGGACAGGACTCAGTATTAGCAAGTGTGTTCTCACCACAACTTCGGCCTGTTCCTCTGCGAACTTGGGGAACAAGCATCTTGGGGGGTGTTCCTGTGAGCACTGAGGGAATTAGTCTGCCCCACTGCTGGCGAGCAAGAGGATCTGGAGCTTTGCTAACAGCCTGGAGATGAAATTCAGAGCCACCATTTGCTAGCAGTGTGCCCTCAGCCCTGAGAACTCCCTCTCTGGGCTGATCCTCATCTGTAAAATGCAGATACCACGAGAGCCTGCAGGGGTTTTGTGAGAACCCACTCACCTTGAATTAACGTTTGAAGAGCATATAGTACCAAGCTAAATGTTAGTTCCCTCCCTGCTGCCCCCAACACCCCACCCCCACCCCACTCTCTCCCTGGCCCTCTGGTCAGGACGTCAGGACAGACTTCTTCAAAGATGCTGAGACGACATCTTAGCGAGGCCAGGCGTGATCTATGGGCACGTCTCCGGGATGGCCCTCTCTTGGGCTGGCCGGAGACTCCTCCCCCAGACCTCGGCATCGCCAAGCTGCACACCATCTGGGGCAGCCCCAACCACCCCTCTGAGGACACACACAGAGGCCTCAAGGACCTCAGCTCGTTCTGTCATGGTGGGAGTCAACTCCATCCCGGGGATGCCTCGGCCTAGCCATTGAACACCGGGTGACAAAGCAGCAGGCTAAGACTTGGTTCCACCAGTTTAATTGGTGCTGTCCATGCCGGACACTGCATAGAGCTGGTGTCAGCCCCCTGAGAGCACCCCCACCTCCCCCGCACAAAGGAGGACCGGGGGATGAACAGTCAAAGCCAGGGAAGGGAAATAAGAAAGAGCTACGTCCACGACCTTTGACTGTTCAGA
Source organism: Equus przewalskii (assembly GCF_037783145.1). Lineage (NCBI taxonomy): Eukaryota > Metazoa > Chordata > Mammalia > Perissodactyla > Equidae > Equus > Equus przewalskii. Next base: position 33,623,104 of record NC_091832.1, on the reverse strand, counting down.
GGTGCTGAAAGAGGATCCCCCACTTCTCTTCGGCTCACAAACTCAAGAGGGGGGGATGGGGGAAGGGGGGACAGTAACTTGAGAAGGAGCAACATGACCACACCCATGGGATGTTAACTTTCAGAGGAGGGGGAGGGAGCCTGGAACACTCCGTGCTCAGGATGCTGGCTGGCTACTTTTCCTTAGTGAGAAGCTGAGAAAGCCAGGAGGCTGGGCAGCAGCGTCCTTATGGTCCTTATTGCTTCCTTCGGGTGGTGAGGCCTTTCTGCTCACCTCAGGCAGGGGAAAGCAGAGCCATCCCTCAGCCCTCAGGCCTCGGGAGTTCCAAATCAGGGCCAGAGGCATGCCTAGGGGCCCTCCCTTTAGGTCAGTGGGGACACCAGGAGGGCTGCAGCCAAGCTGCCCAGTCTTCACCGCTGCTGGGGACCGCTGAATGACCACCATTCCAACTGCCCCTTCAAGTGACCATTCTTCCTTCTGCTGACCAGAGTTCCACCCTTTCAGATAGAAGGCAGATGCTGGAGTCCACTTGTTTTTGTCCTGACATACATACGTATGCATTTAGGAGGCAAGCAGGTGAGGGGAAAGGGGTACGAGTGACATGTTGAGCCGGACAACGTTTTCCTGGGGCATAGGCAAAAGGAAGAGAGACCATGACAGTCTCCTCAGAGGCAGCTCTGCGAGGCACACACCACACTCAGAGCCCAACCCTGCCTCCCCTCCAGCTGAGTCATTCAAGGCTCCAGTCCACAGGAATCAACAATTCACCAGAAAGAACCAGAAGACACAGGAACAGAAGAGCTGAAGATCATTGGCTTTGGCGCTTAAGCAATGAGATGTTCTCAGTCACACACACTTAGCTGGTTCCCAGGAAGGGATGCCAGGTGGCCACGCCCACCCCAGGGTGGGGCTTTGATTCTCATGCTGTGCTGGAAAGCGGCCCCTCCCAGGCTGGAGAGGCAACATCCTGTTGTCCGAGCTGTGAGATTGGACGGTTCCCTGCCGCCCCCCTCAATCACAGTCCTGCCTGGAGGTAACGCAGCCCCACCACTGCTCTTCGAAAGGCCTCGAGATTAAGATCCCTGCAGAGGGATGGGGGCGGGGGGGCCTTCCATCCTAGCTGAGGGGTGGCAGACCGTTAGCTACTGTACAAGGGGACCACGCGGGTGATCTGCTGCCTGCAGATGGGGCACCTCTTGGGCTCCGGCAGGGCGCGGTAGCACTCGGCGCAGGAACAGACGTGCCCACACTCCAGGAAGACGCAGGCCTTGAAGTTGCTCAGACACACGACACAGGCGCTCTTGAGACTCTCCCTGTCCTCAGGCTTGGCTCTGCTCAGCAGCTGCGCCTCGTGCTCCCGGAACTCTTCCTCCATCTGCTTCAGGCGCAGCCGCTCCTGCCGCTGCAGATACTGCTTCCAGAGGATGAAGAAGAGGGCAGCACATGCGGCAAAGCCAAACACCAGCGTCAGGACCTTCCAGAGCCTGGCACTCGACTCCTGCCCCTGCAGCAGGCTGTCGAAGTCCTGGCTGCTCAGGTAGTACTGCATGCCCTGCTTGGGGGGCTGCAGGCGCACAGCGTTGTTGTCCAGGACCAGCTCGCCGACGCCTGTGAGGGCGGCCCCAACCTTCAGCATCTCCTCAGTCTCCTGGATACCCTTGGGCCGCTCACCGCTGATGTAATGGCCAATGACATCAGTGAAAGACTGGACCAAGGGGTGGTACTTCTCATACACGGTCTCCAGGCCCAGATCCAGCGCGTCCAGCGGCTTCAGCACTCGCACGGCCACGTCCACACCGTCCTCGTGGGGCACCAGCTCAAAGGGCACCGAGTTGGTCCTCTGGTGAATGATCTTTGAACAGTCATTCCTACAACAGGAAGAGAACTCAAGATAAAACAGAGGACAGCAAACACCTCACACCAGGCAGTGATGGAGATCTCCTCAATGCCAGGAGGACAGGAGGAAGTCCAACGTAAGTGGAAGAACACAAGAGAAATCACTATTACCCAAGTGCCTCACAAGAGGGAAGCTCCAGTTTCTAGGTTCTCAGACAGCATCAGTGCGCAACAAATGCTGTCACAGATCACTTCTCCCACTTATTTCCCTTTGCCACTTAAAAGAAATATCCAATTCCTCAAAAAATTAAAAATAGAACTACCATACGATCCAGCAATCCCACTTCTGGGTATACATCCACAAGAATTGAAACAGGATTTCGAAGAGATATCTACACTCCTGTGTTCACCGCAGCATTACTCCAATAACCAAGACTCGGAAACAATCTAAATGCCCACTGACGGATAAATGGACAAAGAAAACGTGGTATAGACACACAACAGAACATTAGCCAGCCTTCAAGAGAAGGAAATCCTGCCATACGCAACCACATGGATGAACCTGGAGGACGTTATGCTGAGTGAACTAAGCCAGTGACAGGACAAACATTACGTGATTCCACTTACATGAGGTATCTACAACAGAACAGTCAAACTCAGAGAAACAGAGAATAGAATCATGGTTGCCAGAGGCTGGGGGGAGATGAAAGTGGGAAGCTGCTGGTCAATGGGGATAAATTTTCAGCTATACAAGATGAATAAATTCTAGAGATCTGCTGGATAACTTTGTACCTATAGTTAACAGGACTGTGTTACTGCACTTAGAAATTTGTTAAAAGGGTAGACCTCATGTTAAGTGTTCTCACCACAATAAAAAATAAAACGAAATAAAAATCCAAAACAAAACCCCACAAAGATCAGCTGGAAAAAGGGACTCCAAGTAACGGCACAAAATTATTTTAACAACTACCGAAATCATTAATTCATGCCATAAATCAGCAGCTCTCAAACTGGAGTGTGCATGTCAACAGATTCTGGGCCCCCCATCCTGGAAATTCTGATTTGGTAAGTCTGGAATGGAGCCCAGGAAGCTGCAGTTGAACGGGATGCCTGGGTGATTCTGACGTAAGAGGTCCTCAGACCACACACAAGCATATTATCAGCATTAAGAGGCTGGTCTACGCCCTGCCTCAGGAGAAGCCGCAGACTGGGAAAGAGCACCCAGGACACCAGCATTGGAACCGCCCCACTGTAAGGTTTTAGCCCAGTGGAGAAAGGATACGTACCAAAGGTGCGTTGTTCGATTCCACACCATCTTGTGCTCCTGCAGTGTCAGCCGCTGAATTACCCCCTTGCAATTGTCTACAAACTGGCTGTTCAGTGTTTCTTTAACAGATCGAACAACTCCTAAATAGAAATAAATTTATTTCTGAAGAATTGTTCTAATGTTTCCTTTAAGGTAATTTAAATTTTGCTTTTAATTTGAGTTAGCTTAATTAATTAAAACAATGGAAACGTTATCACCATAACTTATGTCTTGTGGACACCATAACTTATGTCTTGTGGACACCATGTAAGCACCTTACATGGATCACAACATTTAAGCTTTACAACAACCCTGTAGGTTGGAATTATTTTAGAGACGGGCAATGGAGGTTCAGAAAGGTCAGGTAATTTCCCCAAGATCACACAGCAATAGCCCAGGTCTTTCTGACCCCAAAGTCCAAGTTCTGGGCCACTGTCCGAAGGCTACAAAAGGCCCCTAACATCAGCCAAGACGATCCTTATCAAACTTTTGGAAGAAGGCAGTTATTTTTCATTTTACCAATACACAAACATACCTTCAATAACGGCATAAGGCACACATTTTCCTGGAGCTTCCGAAAGGATACTCTTCAAGTCTTCACCCAAGTGGATTCTTCTGGCTCCCTAAACACAAACAACATATTCAATTGCCTGTTGAATACCGATACGCTCCATCAAACTTGAAGGGCAAAAAAGGAAAAGACTATTGGCTTTTTTCACGTTGAGAGAATGAGGAAATCACGCAGGAAGGAGACTAAGGGGAGTCGGATTCCGAAGCTGGGTCCCAGAAGCTGACACATAAACAGGCAGGGGCAGCGCCTTGCTCTCCGCCGGCTGCAGAATGGCGGCGCCACGCGTACATTCTTCCTCTGGTTAACCGAAACATACACTCCTTTGCATTTTAACTTTTTTTAATGAAAATATAAAAGGTACTAATCAATTTGCAGAAAGAGAGTTTTATTTTAAAAATAACTATAATATAAAAAGGAAGAGTCCACAGAAGCAAGGAGCTGGGTGGTTAGGCTGAACATAAGTGAATCTCTTCTGCCAACACAGAACCGTGCATCCAAGGGCTTATGTGGAAAGTACCTAAACTAGCGCCTACCCGGCAGGGGCCCAGGCGAGGGCAGGAATTATCGCCACCACGCCTTTATCAATTCATGTGCTGCATCATACACTATGTAACACAGTAACATATGCCTTTGCGTTACAGGGCAAGGCTCTGTGACCTGCTGCCAAACGCTTTTCTTCTACTTTTCAGTCTGTCTTTCTTCCCTCTCAGAATCAGGTGAGCGAGGTTATTTCTGCTGCCATCTTCCCCTAAGAATCCCCAGATCTCCCATCCCTTCAATTCAGTGTCCAAACTGCTCTGCTTGGCAACCAACCAAGCCTGTTAGTCCTGCATCAAAAATAAGCAAAAATTAATAAAATCAAGGACCATTTATTTCCTAGTTCATGAGCCAGGACTGTGCTGGGCGCCAGGAATTCAGGGAGGAAGGAAAGCCCGCCCCTGCTTTCGGGGCATTCCCATCAACAAAGCTTAAGCCTGGTCAGTCAGCTCTAAAGAGTGATGAGGGACTGGATACATGTCAAGGTCACTCTAAGTTTAAGCTACTGCTACACAGTAGATACGGAACCAAGGTCAACAAAAGTTCAGTAACCACCCACACCGCGAGGATGAAACTAACAGCAACAACGACTAACAGTTCATTTCCTGCTTTCTTATCCGCTCCCTCCACCGCACTGCTGAGCTCCAGGAGGGCGAGGACCCTGTTCGTCTTGTTCACTGCTGTCCCCACAGTGCTGAGGACAGTGCCCGACACAGCAGGCACTCAGCACGTATCTGGTGAGTAAATTAGTGAAGAAATAAGCACTTACATACACTATGTACCAGGAACTATGCTAAGCACTTTAAATGCACAAACCCATTTACTGCTCATACAGTAGACATTATTATCCCCAATTACAGATAAGGGAACTGAGGCTCAGAGAGGTGAAGTGATTTGCCCAAAGTCACACAGCTAGTAAAGTATCCACCACAAGAAAGCCAGTTACAATTTTTAAAAAGGGAAGGAAGGGGAATATGGTCAGAAAGACCTGGGTTTGAATCGAGCTTCAACGCATCTACTACGACTTTGAGCAACTTGTTATCTGAGTCTCAGTTTCCAAAACTGTAAAAGATGGGGAAAACAATCTCACAGGATTTTCATGTGGATTAAATGAACCTTAAAGTGTGAAAGAATCCAGCCCAAGGGCTGGCACATAGTAGGTATGCAATAAACATGCATTCCTATCACTATGAAAGATACACAAGGATAACACACAAACCTCATGCTGGAAGTTTCATAACCTGATCAAGAAAACAGAATCTAGCGGCCGGCTCTGTGGCTGAGAGGTTAAGTTCGTGCACTCCGCTGCAGCGGCCCAGGGTTCGGATCCTGGGCGCTGACATGGCACCGCTCATCAGGCCACATTGAGGCGGCGTCCCACATCCCACAACAAGAAGGACCTGCAACTAAGATATACAACTGTGTACGGGGTGGGGTGGGGGGGGAGATAAAGCAGAAAGAAAAAAAAATTGGCAACAGTTGTTAGCCCACGTGCCAATCTTTAAAAAAAAAACAAAAAACAGAATCTAAAATATTAGGAGTCCCAACTTTTTCCAGGAAGGGGCTATTTCATCCTCATTTATGAACTCATAGGCAAGGTTTTTAAGGTCACCCAAAGATGGGTCCTGGGGAGTTCACACATTCAGCCGATTTGCTGCCAACTTGATTTCTGACTTTCAGAAGCAGAAAGTGACATATCAGTGACACTCAAAGCCAATCAATTCAGGGGTAACTCGCTTATTCCATTAGGCAAACAACAGGGCAGCTGGAATCTCACTAGGATGCCATTCGCACCACAAATTCAACTGCTCGGTAACCTGGATCATTCCAGACAGATTCCAAAGCTCCTCTCACGGCAGGATCGCACACATTTGTTTCTAAGCTCTTACTGAAAACAATCTGATGATAATGAAGTTAGTCAGGTTGAGGAATCTTTCTTTCATATAAATGTCAAATTGAGCCCTAACTGTTGCATTGTGAAATTTCAGCCAAAAGGAATCCACAAACACTTATTGAGCATTTACCACTTGTCAAGCACTGAGTTAGAACCTAGAAGGAAGGGAGGAGGATAAACAAGACTGTCTCTGACCTAAAGAGGTCCATCTCTCACTGGCTGGTCAGACACCCACAACAAAGCTATGTGGTCAATCAGAAAAAAACCCACACCCGCAATCAGAAGATCTAAGTTTAAGTTCCAACCTGCCTAGCCGTAAGAACTTTCCTCTGAGTCTCCATTTCCTGACTTGCAATCTGGAGGTAACTGCCATTTTATCCACCTCAAAAAGTTATCGTGAAGAAAAAAATAACAAGAAGGAAATGCGTAAGTTGCAAAGTGCAGCTCAAGAGAGTGTTATTTTAAAAATAACTATAATATAAAAAGGAAGAGTCTGCAGAAGCAAGGAGCAAGATGGTTACTAAACGGGTAAAGTCTAGGGTTTCGGCTCTTGCTGTTCCCTCTGTCTGAACCGCTCTTCCCCAGACATCTGCGCGGTCCTCCTCACCCCCCCGGGCTCCGCTCAAATGTCACCTTATTCAAAACAGCAAACGTCCCTTTCTCCAGCATTCCACCTCCTCTCTTCCCTGCATTCCTCTGCAGGACTGATCCCCATCCACCACACCATCTGATGTACTGGTTTATTGTCTGCCTGGCTGTAGGAGAATGGAAGCTCCCTGAGGGCAGGGACTTCTGTCTGTTCTACCCATGCGATGTCCTCACAGCCTGGAGCACAGCAGGTGTTCAATAAATACTTGTCGAATAAGGTAGTGAAGTCAAGCTTCGTTGTGAGGAGGGAGAGGAACTTCGAAGAAAAGGGGCAGGGAAGCAGTTTTCTCGAGACCCCAATTAGGATCCCCACTCCTCCATCGACTGGCCGGGCGACGCCCTCTCAGAGTCTGTTTCCCTACTGGATGCTTTCCGACGGTGGCGCGACCCAGGACGAATCGCGGGCTCCCGGTTACCCCGGGTAGCGATGACCCCGCAGATGCCAGGCCGGCTCCAGCACTGACCTTGAGCTCCTGGGCGACCTGGGCCTTCTGCCGGTACACGGAGTACAGGATGGCGGTGACGACAGAGCTGGTGCCCAGGAGGATGACCTGGCCCAGCGACGGCCGCCCTCCGCCCTCCATGGCTGCGCCGTGCCCAGGAGCAGGTCGTGACGCCGAGGTCAAACGCCGCGACCCTCGCCCTCCACCTCCCTCCGCCCGGGACCGCACCCAGCGGGCGTCCCCTCCCGGAACCCCTTTCCCGGAAACCCGCCGTCCGTCGCCTGGAGATGACGCATGACGCCGGAACCGGAAGTGGGGTGGGCAGGGCAGACCGGAAAGCGCTGTTGCCATGGTGATCGCTGGGCTTCTCCGCTTCCAAGGGGCCGGGTTTCCAGAGTCGAGTAGGGGGCGTGGCTTGGGGAAGCTGCGCGATCGCTCCTCGCTCCATCACTTTTTCCCCAGTGGCCATAAGTAACTCTCCCTCGTCGCCCTCATCTCGGTTCCTCTGGTTTCCTGAGGGTTTTGCGTTATGTGATGGGTTCTTCCATGTCTCCTCCATCAGATTGGAAGGAGAGAAGAGAATGAATGTGTAGTGAGCATGTATTTATGAGTATCACCCCATTTAAGCTTCTGGCAAACCCTGAGACTTGGATTTTATTTTTCCACTTTACAGATGAGAAAACTGAGGCCAAAGAGGCTAGTCACACAGCTAATGAGTGCTAGAGAAGAATTTACTGGACTCCAGAGTCCTTACCTCCAAGAAGGCAGGTTATATCACCCAAGTAGCCCCTTAATCTGCCATCCCCACATATAACAACATAGTGTTTATTAACTATAGCGACAGTTATTCAGTGATTACTATGTGTTAGATACTTTGACAAAAAGTTTTACAAGTATCATCCCATTTAGTCCTCACAACACGACTATAGAGCAGATTTCAGAGACTGTTTTCTGACTCTGTAGTGATCTCCTTCCTAAAATAATCAAGAGATACTCAAAATTTTATCCAAAACATCAACCTGCAAAGCATGTGTTCATCTAGTGTCTCCTACTTGTTATGCTTTAAATTGAAAATACAGGAATGTATCCATTGGCCACTACATCCATTGGCCAAACTAGGTGGCCTGGTTTCAGTTCCCAGGCGTGCAACCACACCACCTGTCTGTCAGTAGCCATGCTGTGGTGGTGGCTCACACAGAAGAACTAGAAGGACCTACCACTAGAATATACAACTAGGTACTGGGGCTTTGGGGAGGAAAAAAAGAGTGAGAGGAAGATGGGTAACAGATGTTAGCTCAGGGCGAATCCTTCCCAGCAAAAATGAAGCAAAATTGTAACCTGCTCCACAAAAGTAAACTCTCTTTATTAGAGCAGCTTTCCGTGACATTTTTCTCCCCCATTCCTTAATTATGCTTGGAGTGAAACAAGAATACTCTCTGTGAACGCAGGGTTAGAATCTTCAGATTGTTAACACCCCCAGATAACTTCAATGATTGTCAAACCAAGGGGTGATCATGAATTTGTTACACACACACACACTTGAAATGAGATCTAACTTTAATTTTTTTAATGGAACTTGTCAAAGTTTGATAACACAGAGTATTAGCAAAGGTGTGGGGACAGAGGTTCCTATAGTACGTTACTTGGGGGTGTAAAATTGGACATTCTTCATGGGGAACAATTAGGCAAAGCTGATCAAGATTAAAAGTGCCCACACTCATTGACCTAGCCATTCCACTTCTAGAAATTCTTCCTACGTAAATACTCATACACATGAATGTGACAGATATACAAGATTATTCCTTGCAGCATTGTTTTTAATAACAAAAGAATGAAAACAACCTAAATGTTATCAATAATCAATTGGTCAAACTTTAAAAATATGTGTATGTGAGCATAACAAAGTGAAAGGGCAAGCTGCAGAACTGAGTACGACCCCATTTATTTTTTTAAAAAGGAGAAGAATATATATGTCTGTATACTTCCAGAAAGATTCATAAAAAGCTGCTGATGTTGGTTGTTTCCAAAGAAGGGAAGTGGGCAGCTAGAGAACAGAATGACTTTTCACTCTTTTGTGTTTTTTGAGTGTGAATGTATGGCATATTTTGAATTAATAAAACTTGAATTAAAAAAAGAGGAAGAAGAACATGGCAGGCACTCCACAACCAAGGATTACAAGGGCCTCCTGCATCCAGGGCTCTGGCCAGGCACTAGGAGCTGCAACTGTCCACAGCCAGGCTCTGCCCTCTGGCTGTTTAGGGTCTTGTGGAGAAGCAGACACAGGCAGTTACCTATTATCCCAGGGCCAATGAACTTAGGGCAACAAAGTGCCTCCCAGCATGCAGCAGAGGGGTGCAGCTTACACTCCTCGTTAGGTAAGGAATTTGAGTTCTGTAAACTGGATGGAGGGTAGAGTGGCAGGATGGGAGTGGGACAGACTTTCCGTGCAGAAGGAACAAGATGAGCCAAATTGCAAAGCTACCGAGGGTTGGCTGGTAGAGCCTGAGCGCAGGATGCGCAACAGAGAGCAGGGAGCAAGTCATTGAAAAGGAAGCTTGGAATCAGATCCTGTAGGTCCTTAAATGCCAAACCCAAAATTGAAACTTCATCATTTCGGGCATGAGATCTGGCGAAGCTGTTTGAGAACTGGCAGAGCATGAGCTAACCTGGTTTTTTATCATCAAAATTCTTGTATCCTTAGATCACAGCAGGAGAAAGAACAAAAAGGGGGCCATTAAATGGAAAACCAGTGGGGTGTCTCCACTGCTGAGGGTCCTTATTTATGGGTTCTGACTATGTGGGGCCCTCTGGTTTTATTCTCCAACCCCTTTTATGGGTTCCTTGGGAGCTCATTAAAAGACTAACACACTTAAATGAAACAGTTTGGTTTAAATAACCCTGCCTTTTTTTTTTTTTTTTTTTTTTTTTTCTTTTTGGCCAAGGCTGAAATCCTTCCTTCGCCACGCTGAGCACAGTTCTCCCGGGACAGTTTGAAATTTACATCATCTGGACCTTGTCAGGAAGGATGAGAGACGGCCGATTTCAGCTGCAGCCAGATGTCTGGAGGAGACCGTTCCAGCTCAGATCAGCTGTCCTCACTGAACCACAAGTTAAAGATGAGCCTCTGACTCTGAGAAAGTGAGGTAAGTTCCTGAGGCACCAGGCAGAGAATCCAGGGGGAGCAAACCTGGGAGAGGTGGGGTCACTAAGGACAACATCACCCCTGGAAGCACTGAGTTCCAGACTTATGCCGTTGGTTTCAATTAACAACAAAAACCAGCTAAACGGAGCAGGAAAGTACCTGGTGCTAGGCACCTGGGATGAGTTAATCACTACAACTGGGCACCAGCCTTGACTGTGAGCTTCCCAACAGCCCTGGCAAAAAGGAAATGTGTTAGGTTACAATCCAACAGAGAAGGTGGGGCAAGCACCTGAAATGTTACGGTTCAAGGCAGTTTGTGAAAGGTCTGATGAAGAGGAAGGGACCACGTTGTCTAGAGGTCAGCGAGTTGATCCACTGTCCATCCCTGAGGATGCTGCTATCAGAAGTTCATAGAAGGATTTTGGCTTCGAGGAGTTCCCAAAAGAGGTTGCACCAGGGGGAGGGGTCACACCCAGTGGGTTCACTTTCTCTCTCAGTCTCCTTTGGACTGGTAGGACCTACTTACCATCGACTGGCCAAAGGTTCCAGCAGCAGACAAGGATGGGAGATCTCGTGGGAAACAAAATGGTCTGTGAGGATGGCATGGTGGGTCTTGGCCTCATCAGCACCGCAGACTACAGGAGGAGGCCAGCCTCTGAGTGGGACTGACCACTCTGTCACTTGAAACTCCCCAAGACAGTGCGTTATGGACCAGGCACTATAATTTCCTGTTTTTAACAGCTTTGTGACATACAATACACTGCACATATTTAAAGTGTACAATTTGATAAGTTTTGATAGATGTATACACCCATGAAGCCATTGCCACAATCAAGATAGTGAACCGAGCCATCACCCCAAAAAGTTTCCTAGTAACCCTTTGTAATCCCTTTCTCCTGCCCTCTCATCCCTTGGCCACTGATCTGCTTTCTGTCACTGTAAATTAGTTTGCATTTTCTAAAAGTTTATATAGAGGCCAGCCCCGTGGCCGAGTGGTTAAGTTTGTGCACTCCACTTCAGCGGCCCAGGGTTTCACCGGTTCGAATCCTGGGTGCAGACATGGCACCGCTCACCAGGCCATGCTGAGGCGGCGTCCCACATGCCACAACTAGAAGGATCCACAACTAAAATATACAACTATGTACCCGGAGGGGGTTGGGGAAAAAAAGGAAAAATTTTTTTAAAAAATCAAAAAATAAATAAAGTTTAAAAATAAATAAATAAAAGTTTATATAAATGGAATCATAGAGCATATAATCTCCTTTCTCTGCTTCTTTCACTCAGAATAATTATTTTGAGATTCATCCATGTTGTCACATGTATCAATAATAGTTCATTCCTTTTTTATTGCTGAATAGTATTCTATTGTATGAATACACCACGATTTGTTTATTCATTGGCCTGTTGATGTACATCTGGATTGTTTCCAGTTTTTAACTATTACAAATAAAGCAGCTTTGAACATGCGTATTCAAGTCTTTGTATGGTCTATGCTTTCATTTCTCTTGCGTAAATTCCCAGGAAGGGAATGGCTGCGTCATATGGCGGGAGTATGGTTAACTTATTAAGAAGCTGCCAAACAGTTCCCCCAAATGGTTGTACCGTATTTACATTCCCACCAGCAGCGTATGAGGGTTCCAGATCCTCCTCACCCACACCAACATTTGGTATGATCAAATGACCTTTTGATTTTAAACATTTAATGGGTGTGTAATGGCATCTCATTGTGATTTTAATTTGCATTTCTCTAATGACTAATGATGTCAAACATCCTTTATGTGCTTATTTGCCACCCACATATCTTTGTGAGTGAAGTATCTGCTCAAATATTTCTCCCACTTTTTATTGGACTTTTCTGTTTTCTAATTATTGAGAGTTCTTTATATTTTGGATACAAGTCCTTTATCAAATGTGTGATTTGCAAATATTTTCTTCAGTATCGTGGCTTGACTTCTCTCAAATTTTCTTTTGAAGAGCAGAAGTTCTTAATTTTTATGAAGTCCAGTTTATCCATTTTTTTCTTTCATGGATCATGCCTTTGGTGTTGCATCTAAGAAATCTTTGTCTTACCTAAAGTCACAAAGATTTTCTCCTTAGTTTTCTCCTCAAAGTTTGATGGTTTTACATTTAGGTCTATGATCCCTTCTGAGTTCATTTTTGTGTCTGATGTGCCAGGCACTCTGCTGTCCACACTCCACCTCATGCCATCCTCATATCTCCCCACAAGACAGTTAGGTACCATTTTAATCCCCATTTTACAGATGAGGAAACTGAGGCTCTCATGAGGTGAAGCTGCAGGGTTTAGCCAACTTCATCTGTCTCCAGAGCTGTGCTTAAGCGCTGAACTATACCAACTTTCATTTAGTCCATATTCTCGGCCCTAAATCAGCTTCGTAATTGACTGGGGTCATCCTTTACCCTGAACCACGCACCCTACTCCTATTCAAAAATTTAGTCAATGACAGCCCATTTGGGCAACTTATCTGGAAGCCAGGATTACTGGGTTCTAATCCTGACTCATGTCAGTTTACCACTGGGGAAAAAATGGAAATTATTTGTAAAATAATCTCTGAGGACCCTTCAATCTGGGAATTCTATGGTCTCTGGAATTTTCCCTGGGAACAGGTGTGGTCAGTGCTGCAGTGGATACTTTTAGCCACAAGAGGGCACCAGGAGCACAGGATGCAGAAGGCAAAGGAGGAAGGGACAAGGGCCTGGGGCCGAGGGGACGGAGAGGCAGCCATGGCGTGGGCCTGGAGATTTAAGGGCAGTGCTGGGCTAACTGTGGCCCGCGCTGGGCTGTATCCAGGAGCCCAGTTAAGCCTCAGCCTTGCTATTTGTCAGCTGGCCTTGTGAATGTCACCTGTAACTACCTTTACCTCCAGCCTCACCTGGGAAGTCCAGGAACTCCTGCAGGAAACCCTGTCTACAGACACAGGGTGAATTAGGGCGGCTTGGGAGTCAGGTGTCCTGAGTCCTAGATCGGTTCTGCCATTTACTAGCCGTGTGATCTCTGGCAAGTCCCATCACCTTCTTGAGTCTCAGTTTCTCATCTGCAAAATGGGAAAACAGAAGTAGGTGACTCCCCAGGTGTCTTCCAGCTGGGATTCTATCGGAAATTGGAGAAAGAAACATTCTCCTCCCGGGGTACTGGGCAAACCATTTCACTATTGTGCACCTCTGTTTCCTCAGCTGGAAAAAGGGGGCGATAGGCCTGCTTTCTGCACAGGACACCATCGGCCCAGGAAGATGACGGATATGCGGGAAACTGCCCTAGGCACGTTAGGAATTCTTCCTTTAATTAGTATTTGTGTTCTTGGCTTGCAAAATACAGGCCAGGAAGTTGACGAATTTGACCAACTCTTGTTTTTTAACCGATTGAATCTGTTCAGTGTCATTTGGTAGGTTAATAGTTTCTGAAAAAAATATTTACTATAGTCACAAGATAGACAAATTAAAAGTTTAATGATAAAATGAAATTGTGGCTGAATGATAAATGAGTAATACACAGACATGCATAATATAGAAGTTCAGAGGAGAGGAACATTACCGCAGGCTTCTCTGGTTAGGGACTAACAACAGTAATGTCATTTACTGAACACCTGCCACGTGGCAGGCACTGGGCTAAGCATTTTACCTACAGAATCATAAATCTGTGATCCGAAGGGACTTTGGGGGTCATCCTACCACACTTGTAATTCTATATTTGTGTGGATAAGTATTCACTTACGGTCCATCTCCCCTGCTTAACTCTAAGCTGAATGAGCCCAGGAGCTTTATCTGTCTTGTGAACTGCTGCCTTCTCAGTGTTTAGCCCAGTAAATGGTATATAGTAGGTACTCAATAAATGTGTGTTGAATGAATGAACAAACCCAGTCCAAACTCACTCCCAATAGGAGGAGCCCTTCTACATTGACTCGGGGTGGGGGGGTGTCATCCAGCCCTCACTGGAGCAGTTCCCTTGATGGAGAACTCACTACCTCATAAGGAGCCGGCCGTCTGCACCTCTGGCATGTCACCTCCTGGGCCCTGGTTCTGCCGTCCTGAGCCTTTGTCAATCATGAGGAAAAGGTGAATATAGAGCCTTCTGCACACCTCAGCAGCTTCCTTCGAGTTTTGCCACCCCTGAGCCCACCGAACTCTGACGGAAGGACGTGGAGAAACAGTGTGGTGGCCAGAAGGGTGCCAAGTCAAAGGAAGAGCTTTTCCTAAGATGCGAGGAAGTTGTCTGTATGTGAGGCAGATGGACTGGGACCTGGAGAAAAACAGACTGTAGATACTGGAGGGGAAGTGATCAAAGTAGGACCCACTGTGGGACCATGTGCTGCAGGGGGCGGACCTTGTCCTAAGCCCAGCCAATCATGCTGCTCCCGTTCCCCTTGCCAGGGATTGGCTTAGGAATGAGCACGTGACCCAGTTTTAGCCAATGAGCTGGGAGGGAAGGTCTGCTGAGGGCCTTCTGGAAGTCTCCTCTTAAGAAGCACAGACTGAAAGGGATGGTCCCAGTTCTGCTTCTGACCCACGTATCTGGATGTGATGCAACTGTTGAAGCCATCTTGCTGCCACCAAGACCAATATATGGAGAAGGGCAAAGCTAAGAGAATCATAGAGAAGTGGAGCTAAAGCTTTGATCAAACTGTGCCTGAAGGTGCTCCACCCCTGAACTTCTTGTCAATGAGATAATTTATTGTATAGTCCCAGTGAATTTGCCATTGGTAAGCCCCACCACCAAGAGCATCCTAACATCACACAGATGAAAAAAAACATAACTGCATTAATGAGGGCTCTTTCAGTGACAAGTGCAGAAGCCCAACTCTAACACACTTAAGCAAAAAATGGAATGTGTTAGTTCAAATAACTGAAAAGTTCAAGGTTGGCTGGGTCCAAGGACTCAAATCATGTCATCAGGATCATCTTTCGCTCTCTCACTCCTCTGTTAGTTCCATTCTTAGGCAGTCATTCCCCAGGTCATAAAATGGCCACTGGGAGCCCAAGACCCATGTCCTCATAGCTTTGCAACTCCAATGAAAGAGGACTTTTCTTTCCCAATAGTTTCAACAAAAGTCCTGGGGTTTGAGCCTCATCAGCTGCCTTGGGTCACATATCCATCACTGAAGCCAGGGGAGGGAAAACAATGACTAGCCTGAAAGAGTGACATACCCACTATTAGATGTGCATGAGGTGAGGGATGGTCAGAGATTAGAGTGCAGTTCAGTTCAATCCAACAAATATTTATCAAATGTCTTCTAGGCAACAAGCACAGCTCTAAGCTCTGTTACGTGAAGAAGGGGGAATGAATTCTCAGTGTCCATTCCACCAGCCACAAGACAAGTCAGAGTGATGGGAACACTGAGAAGGTTACAAATGTCATCTGACCCAGTTATAACCAACACAACCATGTTCCCCAATTAATAGCTTGTGTTACAGCCAAGCCAGTTGTTGACAGTTGTGAAATGGGCTACGGTTTACTTTCTTAGCCTAGAAACCCACTGGCTTTGATCCAGTTGTCTGTGTCCTTCAGGATATGCTCATTAACGTTTAGATGTATTTGGCCAATTTGATCAAATAATACAATGTTTTTAACTTGCAATCACAAAATACAAGTACAGTTTTTATTAGCCAAGAATTCATTCAGTTACAAGTCATTGAAACTCAACTTGAAGACCAGACTAAGATTAACTAGAGATAAACTAACTCGAAGACTGGCCAAGACTAAGATGAGGCCAGTGAGGAGTCTAGGGTACAAATTTCAGGAGACACTCACTCTCAGGTTCATGTAAGCAAGTCTGCCTTGCTCTAGTCCCAGCCCTGACCCAACTCAAACGAGCTTAGGCCGAAAAGGAAAAATTATTAAGAAACAATATTCTAACTAGGAAGGGCACAGTGGTAAAGCTGGCCTCTAAGACACGTGGATCCAGGGCTCAAATGCACCAGCATTTATTCATTCTCTTCTTCTTCCTCCTTCCTCCTCTCATCTGCTTTTCTCTGCCTGGTTGCTCCAGTCTCTCCTACCACATTAGTCTTTCTCCTTATAATTAGATCACAGCTGCAAACAGCACCAGGTTAAGCTCTTCATCTTGCAAGAACTGGGCAGGAGAAAACCAGGAGAGTTTCCTGATAGTTCCATTCAGGAAAAATCTCAGGGAAGACCTCACATTGGTTGTCCTGGGTCACGTTTCCATGCCACTGTGGCCAAGGGGTGGGATAATATGGCTGCCCAATCTGGGCCATGTACTCACCCCTGTGGTCTGGCAGCTGGAGGCTGAGACCAGGAGAGGGCAGGGTCTGATGGGCAGACAAAGACAACTCTTAGTATTTTAAGTCTGAAATACTCTAGCTCTTGTTTTTCTATTAAAACAATTATTTTTAAATAACACAGTTTGATAATCTGAGGTTTCTAAACAATGCACCAAATTGAGTTACAGAAGAATAAATTCTACCCTGAGGCAGGAAGAGTTAGAGGGGAAAGAGGCTGAAAAGATAAATTAGAGCCAGGCTATTTAATAATTATTTGAATAAATTTGTATCAAAAGCCTACGAAGTGCAGGAACTGTGGAGTGCTGGGCTCTGTTCAGGAAGCAGCAGGAGTTTTTAAGCAGAGGCGTGTGAGAGTAAGAGAAACTGCTCTGAAAAGCCACCA
Organism: Equus przewalskii; assembly: GCF_037783145.1. Classification (NCBI taxonomy): domain Eukaryota; kingdom Metazoa; phylum Chordata; class Mammalia; order Perissodactyla; family Equidae; genus Equus; species Equus przewalskii. Next base: position 33,606,087 of record NC_091832.1, on the reverse strand, counting down.
AATCGTGTGGCCGTCGCCTCTCAGGCCTGGAGAAGAGCTAGCAAGACCCACGTACTGGAGAGGGCTGCAGCCTGCAGCCTAGGCCTGGAGCCAGTGGCCAGCACTCACGGAGCACACCCTCCATGCCCCGCCCACTACGGCCACATGTGGGGCATGGTCCCCAGAATCTCGAGGACCCCTCAGAGTCATCCCTGACACACCCTCAGCCCCACATGAGCCTCTGCTCCTTTCCAAGCAGACCCATTCAATGCCCACCATCCAGAATCCGCCACCTTCCAGTTCTGTGGCCACAGGTCAGTGACTTAAGACCCTTGGGCCCTCATTTCCCCATCTGCTCAATGTTTACCATGTACAAATAGCTCCCAAGAACACATACACCGAGAAAACTTTGTGTCGAAATACAGCTAATATTTATTGAGTGCTTATTCTATGCCAAATCCTTTGCATGTATTATCTAATCAAATCCTTGTGATAACCTGTGGCAGAGACAGCTAACTGTGCCCCGATGTTTGTTCCATTCATCCTTTCCTGCTAATAAAACCTCTAATTTTTAGCTGGGCATATAAAAACTACATTTCCCAGCCCTCCTTGCAGAGCTCTCCTTATAATCATGTCCATATTCTAGACAAAGGGGAGGAAAGGGAAGTGCCACATTAAACTTCTAGGGATTATTCTTAAAGGGAAAGAGGAACATCCTCCTGTACTCTCTTCTTTCTTCTTTTTGGCTGGAATGTAACCAAGATAGCTGGAGCTCCAGTCACCATCTTGGATCATGAGGTAGAAGCCAGTTGAGGATGGCAGAGCAACAAGATACACAGGGCCTGGGGCCCCAGTGCCTATGAAGCCACCCTGGACGTCCTACACACACACAAAAAAAAAAAAAAGAGAAGAGAACTTTCATCTTTTTTAAGCCACAGTTATTTTGGCTTTTTTCTTACTCCCAACTGAACGTAATCTCAGCAGCAATCCTAACTGCCCTGTGCTCGCTGTTCCTACCCACTTCCCTGCTTTATTTCTCTCCAGAGCGCTCATTACCCACTAATGTACTATACTGGAATACTTTGCATGTTCGTCATTAGTCTGCCGTGGAATGTAAGCTCACAAGGGCAGAAGTTTTGTCCACTTCCACACCCCAGCTCTTCAGTAGTGCCTGACACACAGTAATGTTACTGATCCAGGTTCCTTTCTGCCCGTCGCCTGGAAAGCCGAACACTGAGATGACAAGACTGCAGCAAAGAGAGGGTTTTAACCACAAGGCAGCCAATCAAGGAAGCAGGAGAAGAAGTCTCAGATCCGCCTCCTGGAGAATGGTGGCTCCGGGATATTTATGGGAGAGGGGCCAGTGTGGAGATAGGCGACTGGAGGTGAGGCGAGGTGAGGTAACGGATGACCTGCGCAAGTGTGGTCAGACTCCATGGCTCTTCACAGGACCCATGTTCACAAAATGGCAGTGATAGCATGATCTGAGGGTGGAGTTTTTAGCCTCTTGACGTCAAAAGGTCATTTATCCGGCATCTGTGTTGGTGGTCTCAATCAGCATGAAATGGACAAGGGAGTCCTACTTCCTGAAAAACAGCTCAAATACCCATTACCATGGTGACCCAGGCACCAGGGAGATGTTATCTGTAGGAACCTAGTAGGAGTCCGAGAGCATATTGCCTCCACAGCACAGTTAACAATGGATGGGGGGACAACTAAAAGCTGTAGTAATTGCAAAGTTTAATAATTGCAAAAAAACTTTAGTTACTAGCTACCTAATCATCAACGTTTAACTGTTTACCGGTTTCAGTAAATGCTCAATAAATATTTGTTGAATGGATGAATTGAAGGACAACCAGCCCAAACGGTATGTAATATTATGATTTTACAGATGAGGATGCTGAGGCTCAGAGAGGGCCACACAGCTGGGAAGTGATGGAGCCTGGATTGAAGTGAACCCAAGCAGTCTGGTTCCATAACCCCCATGCTCTTAAACACTAACTAAGCTGCCACTCAGTGCAGAGAAGCCCCTTGAAATCCTTCTTGCTCGAGCCATACCCTGTCCCCAACGGGACAGGCTGCACTTCCCAGGGAGGAAATGTGAGCAGGAAGCCAAGGCCGAGAGGTTTCTCTGAGGTCCCAGGCTTAGCTACTAATGAATATTGGGAATGAAAAAAGGGAAATCTCGTGTTTCCTTGATTCTAAGACACACCATCAATTTAATTGAGAATAAAAAGAAACACTTCATTGAACACATATATTGATCATAACGTTACCGGCACATTGGGTTCTTCTTGTCCCCCAGGATAGAAATCAAGAGAGACAACAAATGGGAGGAGAAAGTAAAAGTTTATTGGCTCGTGCACAGGAGAGGCACAAGGGAGCCGGTGTGGAAAGGAAAGGGACAGGTGACCAGCTCGTTCGGGAGCGGGATTGTGAGGCTTTTCTTAGGCAAAGGCTGGGGAGGAGGGCCTTGCCAAGGCGTGTAGAGGTGGGGTTGTGCTGAGCCTGCGCTGTCACGTAGCATGGGGCTACGTGTATCATTGGCGTGCCAGCTCTCCACCCCAGGTGTGATCTTTAGTATGGTAATGGGGCTAGAGTCACCTTCAGTGGACTCCTGGGTGCTAGGGCGAATGCGTGAGCCCAGGAGCGTCCAGAGGCTGTGGCATGTGGATCTTGGTGGCTTCTTTCTGATTCTCCTAGCTTGCTGATTGGTTAGGGGCCTTATCTTGTAAGGCCAGGGGCCTTGCCTATGGCCCTGTCTCGTTAGGCTGGTTCCTGTCTCAGTAAGACACATCCTGATTTCAGAGACAATATAATGGGGAAAATGTGCATCTTCACTTGAGGCAATGGAGTAATCAAAAATGCCTTTGAGAAACTCGTTAGAGACCTTTTCTGAACTCTTCCTTGAATGAATATAGTTTGGCCAATCTTTTCTGTAAAAGAACCTAAAACAAGGCTGGGCCCTCTGATTTCCACCCCCCACCTACATCTCTGCCAATTAATCTCTCCCTTCCTTCCCGGGCCTTGTGCAGGCCTCTTTCTTTCAAGCTGCAGGGTAATTTGTGTTTACTTATCTCCTCTGTAAGATCCTGGGCTGGAGAGCGAGGATCGTGTTCTGAATTGTGTCCTATTTGCCTCTGAGGCCCCAGCACAGGGCCTGGCACACAGTAGGTTCTTAGTGGATGTTTACCAAGGGCATTCATGAATGAATCAATGAGCAAACACATGGAAGAATGGGTGAATGGTGATGCCTACACCTGTCAGATCCTCAGCCCACTGGAGCGCGCGTGCGCGTGTGTGTGTTCCCACGTATGTTCCTGGTAGAACCCAAGCAAGTCCCGAAGGATCTGAGCAGCATCAAAGAAGGGAGGGGCAGAAGATAGATCTCCATCCAAGCATTGGGGGGAAGGCACTGGTTACGTGACCTTGTAGAAAAGAGCAGCTTTCATGTTGGGGGAGGGGTCCAGCCTCTGACCCTGTGACTGCCAAGAACCCCAATGTCTCATCAATTCTGGCAGGACCCCTGGTGCTGCGAAGCTCACCGTCCCCCTCCTCCACTCACAGGCAGGAAGAAGGCAAGACATTTTCTCCCCAAAATATGCAGAATGGCGGTTGCCATGAGCACTGAGATCCGCATGTTACTTGACATCGTTTTTTCAGAAGTTCGGTTGCCATGGGAACAAAATACCATTTGCAAGACTGAAGATGAATCTCTGGCTCAAATCTGAGGGAGACAAGCCTCTTTCTAGACATCTCCCGGAGTGACGGGGTGGGACCGAGCCTTCCATCTCGGAGGAACTCGATAAACATCAAAGAATTAAATCGAATTGCACTGAAGCGACCTAAAAAAAAAAAACGGTTAGTGAAGGGGGTTGCAGCTCCCATCAGCCTGCGGGGGGTGGGGGGCTGCCCAATGCCCTCCCCAAAGCCACCCCAGGCACTGCAGACACTGCCTGCCACAGACGTGACAGGTGCTTTCAAACAGCAGTTGCTGTTGCTGATGGCACAAATCTCAAGGACAGGCAAACACAGCCATAGCCAAAACAACAGATGTTCATGCCAAAAAAATTTATTGAGCATCTACTATTAACCATGGGTAGTCACTGGGCACTGGGGATGCAGACAAAAATCCTCCTTGAGGAGTCTAAATCCTGCCCTCAAGAAGACAGACGATAAAGAAAGAAGTAAAATATGGTTTATCGGAAGGCGTGGTAGGTGAATAATGCTCTCCCCCCGCCAAACATGCCCACGTCCTAATCCTCGTGCATTATGTGACTACATCACCTTACGTGGCAAAAGGGGTTTTGCCAATGTGATTAAGTTAAGGATCTTGAGATGAGGGTGTTATCCTGGATTATCCAGGTGGGCCCAAGGTAATCACAAGGGTCTTTATAAGAGGGAGGGAGGAGATCAGAGAGAGAAGATGCTAGCTGCTGGCTTTAAAGATGGAGGAAGGGGCCATGAGCCTAGGATTTAGGCAGACCCTAGAAGGTGGAAAAGGCCAGGAAACAGATTATCCCCTGGAGCCTGAAAAGGAACGCAGCCCTGTGGACCTATTTCAGACTTCTGACCTCCAGAATTGCAAGATACTAAATCTGTGTTGTTTTAAGCCACTGTTTGTGGTCATTTGTTACAGTGACAATAGGAAACTAATACAGATGGTGACAAGTGACAATGGAGAAAAATACAGCAGAGAATGAGGGCAGAGAGCCCTGGTACAAGGGTGGGGAGGTCACAGGTTAAATGGGGTGGTCAGCGAGCTGCTCTTAGAAGGTGGCATCTGAGCAGAGACATGAAGGAAGGGGCGAGGGGCTCTGTGGGTGTCTGAAGAACATTCCTGGCCAAAGCGCCAGCCAGTGTGAAGACTCTTGGGTGGGAGAGGGCCTGAGCTGTTAGAGGAACAGCAAGGAAGCCAGGGTGGAGTGATCGCATCGAGGGGGAAAACAATACAGGACGAGGTCAGCCAGGCCAAGGGAGCGCTCATCTGAGACCTAGTAGGCCACGGGGAATGTTATGGACTGGATGTTTGTCACCCAAAATTCCTGTATTCAAACTTAATCCCCAAGGTGACGGTATTAGGAGGTGGGGCCTTTGGGAGGTGATTAGGTCATGAGGGTGGGACCCTTGTGAATGGGATTCGTGCTCTTATAAAACAGACCCAGAGAGCTCCCTGACCCCTCCCACCACATGAGGACACAGTGAGAAGATGAACCAGGAAGCAGCCCCTCAGCAGACGCTGAATCTGCCCGTGCCTTGATCTTGGACTTCCCAGCCTCCAGACTGTGAGAAATAAATTTCTGTTATTTATAAGCCACCTCATGTATGGTATTTTATTACAGCAGCCCAGACAGACTGTGACACGAGCCACCAAAGGGTTTAGAGTAGAAGAGGAACACGGTTGGATTTCTCTTCTAAAAGGATCCCTGCGTCGCGAACAGACTGCGCGGGGCCAGGGCAGAGGAGGAGAGCCGTGAGGAGGCTGCTGCGCCACTCCAGGAGAGGGATGAACGTGGCTGGACCCGGCGGGGAGCAGGGGGCGTGAGAAGGGGTCAGATCCTGTATATACTTGAAGGTAGAGCTGCTATGAATTGGTTCAGATTGGTTAAGGATATGAGGGGGAAAAGAGGAGTCATGATTGATGCTAAAATTGGCCTGAGTAACTGGGAGGCTGGCACGGCCATCATTGGTTTCGGTCATTTTAATTTTGAGAAGTCTATTTGACCTCCTAGTGGACGGTAGGAAAGAGCTGGAGTTCAGAGGAGAGGTGCAGGCTACAGATAGAATTTGGAGCTCGTTAGCTTATAAGATGGTATTTCAAGGTAAGAGCCTGGATGAGATCACCAAGAGAGCGTGGGCACTCCGACATCGCAAGGTCAAGGAGGAAAGAAGAACTCAGCAAAGGAGCTTGAAATGGAGTGGCCATTGAGAGAGGAGGACCAAGTGAGGACATGAAGGCAGCGTGTTTAGGAGGAAGGGGTGGTCAGCTGTAACAAATGCTACTGAGAGCTTAGTAAGGTGAGCACCGAGAATCCACCACCGGATTTAGCAGCTTGGAAGTCATCAGTGACCTTGAGAAGCGCAGTGGAAGCCAAGGCCGGATGTAAGCAGATCCAAGAGAGTGAGAGAGAAGGAACGGGACCCAAGAAGCAGAAAGCACTTTTTCAAGTTTTGCTATAAAGAAAAGCAGAGAAACAGGCATTGGCTGGAGAGAGGATGTCAGATCAAGAGAGAGTTGTTTTTTTTTTTAAGATTGGCACCTGAGCTAACATCTGTTGGCAATCTTCCTTTTTTTTCCCCTTCTTCCCAAAGCCCCCAGTACATAGTTACTGTACATAGTTGTATATTCCACTTGTAGGTCCTCCTGGTTGTGCTATGTGGGATGCCACCTCAGCATGGCTTGATGAGCGGTGCTGGCTCTGCACCCAGGATCCAAGCCGGCGAAACCCTGGGCCACCAAAGCAGAGAGCGAACTCAACCACTCAGCTATGGGGCTGGCCCCCAAGAGAGGGTTTTATTTTGTTTTTGTATGATGGAAGAAACATAGCATGTTTGTATGCTGATGGAAAAATGATCCAAAAGAGGGGAGCGGGGGAAATTGATAACATGGAAGAAAGTGCAGGGACCTCTGGAGTGACAACCGTGAGGATGGGAGCAGGATGGGCTCCAGGCTTCAGCGGAGAGCTGGTTTTAGGCGGCTGATCCACAGCAGCGAGCGGGAGGCAGTGAATGAGCACAGATGCAGGTGGGCGGGCGGATGCGGTCTCAGAGTCTGAGGAAGTCCTCTTCTTATTGCTCCAATTTTCTCGAGGAAGTAGGAAGCAAGAGCCTCAGCTGAGAACTAAGGACAAGGAAGGAGGTGTGGGGATTTGTGAGAGAGGAGGAGGTGTGAAATCATCAGAGGGAGAGTGAATGGACTCCTAGGGAAACAGGAGAATTGCCTGGCAGTCTAAGGGCTTGCTTGTGACCATGGTTGTGAACGTAGAGCGAGCTGTGGTTTCTGTTTTTCTCCAGCCAGGCTTAGCTGGATGGGTAGACAGCTGGATAAATGAGATTTGGGGTTTTGCTCAGGTTAGTAAATAACCTGGAGGAAGGAGAGAGCACTAGAGGGGCTTGTGGGAGGCAAAATAATGCCCTCCTCAGGATGTCCACATCCGAATCTCTGAATATCTTAGATTACACGGCAAACAGGAATTAGAATTAAGGTTGCTTATCAGCTGACCACGAAATGGGGAGATTAGCCTGTACCATCCAGATAGGCCCAATATAATCCCAAGGGTCCTTATAAGCGCAAGAGGAAGGCAGAAACGAGAGAACCAGAGAAAGGGCAGCCTGAGAAAGACTCAGCCCAACGTTGCTGACTTGAAGATGGAGGAAAGGCAATGAGCCAAAGAACACGGGTGGCCTCCAGGAGCTGGAGAAGACAAAGAAACAGACTCTTCCCGACAGCCTCCAGAAGGAATGCCAACCCGCCGACAGCTGGATGTGAGCCCAAAGAGACCCATTTCAGACTTCTGACCTCTAGAACTACAGGAGAATAAATCTGTGCTGTTTTAAGCCATTCCGTCTGTAGCCATTCATCATAGCGGCCACAGGAAACTAACACAGGGATGTGCAAGGAAGTCGCAAGATTTAAGCTGAGTGAGGAGGGAAATGAGCTATGAGGAGGATGAAAAGGTAGTAAGACCCATGAGTTGGAGCACCAGGTGGGGCCAAAGAATTGTTGGAGATGGAACACTAGAAGGCAGATTCTCACACTGTGGGATGCTTTAAATTGTCCCTATGAAGGGGTTGCAGCTATTGATAATGGCAAGGTCAAGGTGACAGTGGGAATGAGTGCTGAGACGGGGTGGAAGACAGGATCCTCAGAAGGAAGTAGGAGGCCAGAATGGTGAAGGATCATTTTTGCAGATATTGAAATCACCAAGAATTAAGCAGGAGGGTACAGGCGAGAACAGCGAGCGAGGAGTTAAGATCTTTAGGAAAGAAGGCGTCCAGGGCTGGGAGAGGAGCAGTGGGTGGCGTGGTCCCGTAACGTGGGAGATCTCAGGGAGGGAAAAGGGATTTTGATTTGTGAGCAAGAATAGGGAGCAACAAGGACATCAGCCCCACTGCAGGTCCAGCCGTTTGAGGGGTATGGGACAGGAACCAGCCATCCAGCGAGAGGGCTGCTGGAACACAGTGCTTGGGAGTGCCGTCATTTCACTTCTATTGATCTTCTTAACCAGCCTCCAAAATGCCTCCCGATGACCCAGTCTCCCAGCACTCACACCCGGCTGTAGGCCCCTCCCACCCTGGGTCAGCGCCGCCTGGCCTTGTGTGACCAACAGAATATAGCAGAGAAACACTCTGTGACTTCTGAGACTAATCAGAAAAGGCCCCGCAGCTTCCATTTTGGCCTCTTGGCTCGTTCCCTCTGGGAGAAATTGGCCACCAGGCCATGAGGACACTCAAGCAGTCCCATGAGGAGAAACTGAGGCCCCAGCCAACAGCCAGCACCATCTCGCCAGGCACGTGGGTGAGCCATGTCCAAGTGGACCCTCCAGCCCCAGTCGACCCTTCAGATGACCGTAGGCCCAGCCGACCCCTGACTGAAACCTCATGAGAGACCCCGAGAACTACCCAACTGAGCTGCTCCCAAAGTTCTGACCCACAGAAACCATGAGAGATAATGAAACGATTTTGTTGTTTCTAAACTGCCAAGTATCGGGATGATCTGGTACACAGGTATAACTAATACAGTCGTTCCTTTTTTTAAAAAAATGGTCTCTCCCCTGGCTTCACCTCTAGGTTTCAGATGAAATGACTTCCCCAGGCAGGTTGCCCTTGATCCCCTTGACTAAATTAGGGGCCCCTTTCACAACACTCTGTTCTTCTTGCCACAAAAGTCAATAGTTATTTGCATAACAGTTTGTTTAATGTATATTCCCTGACACATACCACTCTCCCCAAAAAGACTGTGAGCTCCAGAGGAGAGAAACCACACATGCCTTGCTCTGCTGCGTACCCTGCACCTGCCGCATAACAAGTGCTCAGAAATCATTCGCTGAACGGCTGATTGAGTGAATGAAGAGCGACCACACGTGGCTAGATTAGGGGGTCGAGCGGAGGGACTCGTGTTGAGATCAGTTTCAGTACAAAACGGAGCCAACCTCGAAATCCCCTCCTCTGGCCCTGTTTGTGAGCCCGCCTGCTCTGGCTCAGGGCCTGGTGGGCTGCAGGTGGCTCCTCTCGTCTGCATTCCTGGGATCCAGCTGCATCCAAATACTGGCCTTTCTCTAGACTGTTCTGTTTGTTATGCAAACACGATTTTGCTTTGAACTAGACTATAATTTGATGGATGCACCAAGAGCTTATCTCACGAATACAGGTGCACTGAAAGGAACGTTTTCATCCATCACCTTTGCTCATCTCCTACATTCATTACCACTCAATACTTGGGCATCTGATTGTAGACTAATGCTATTCTGAAGGCTTCTTTATGCTTGAAATCCTTCAGAATGAATAGTAATTTTTGTCACGTTCCTCTTTTTCTTTAATTTTTAGTCACAAATACACAAGCACAATTTTTCCAAAGGTGAAGAGCATGCCAAATAGATTTTAGTTATTGCTCTCCCAGTTATTAGCTGTGTGACCCTAGGGAAGTTATTTAACCTCTCTGAACCTCATCTCAGTTCCCTCATCTGTAAATGGGAATTAATAGTCCCTACCTTGCAAAGGTAATTGTGCGGATTGGTTATGATAAAGAAAAAGGTTTTGCATGATGCCTGACATATAGTAAGCTTTAAGCAAATATTGGTTTGCTGTTTTTAGAAATGAATAGAGTCAAATGAATTAGAAATGAACACAGCTTCAAACAAATATGCAGCAGATTTTGGGTGTTCATGAGCATTCTAGAGCAAACATAGACTCTTCTTTAAAAAAATATGCACACACAAATGTATACCAATCTGCCCCCAAAACGCATACACACACACGTGCACACACACATACACACGTACCTATAACTGAGACACATCCACATGGTAAGTCATAGCTCATTTCTTTTTTTTTTTATTCTTCTCCCTAAAGCCCCCCAGTACATAGTTGTAGATTCTAGTTGTGAATGTCTCTGGTTGTGCTGTCATAGCTCATTTCTATGCATCACTTATATAATCACTTACAACCAACTGGATATTAAGAAAATTATACTTAAAGGGCATTGAAAACCTTGCCAAAACCTCTCTAAATGAAACAGTCCCCAGCCTTCAAGAGAAACATTATCTACCTTTCTCAGAGATGAAAAGCAAGCAGTCCAAGGTCACAAAATGAGTCACTGTCAGAAGCGAGACTTTTTTTTTTTTAATAAAAGTGGATGTGCTGTCCTTTAAGAATAATATACCGACCCGCCATCAATTAGGGATTTGCTCTAAGCTGTTTTTCTTAAAGAGGAGAGGATGAAAACTGAGTCAGATGGCAGAGCCCATCTCATTCAGGTGTTCTGTAAATATCTCTTGCGTACCTCTATGTTCCAGATGCTGTCCAGGGCACCGTGGAGTTAGCAGTGTAAAAGATTGATGCATCTCCTGCCCTTGGTGCTTGAAGTCTTAGAAGTAGAGAGAGACAGGCATTAAATAAATGAGCACACAAGTAACGAATTGATGAAAATTCTGATCAATGTTTTGAAGGGTCCTTTGAAGGACAGAAACAAGGAAGTGGGGCCAGGTCAGGGAACTACCTCCCCAGAGCAGAGACATTTAAGCACCGATTTGAAAGATGAACAGCCTAGAAGAGGAGGAGGTGGGGCAAGGAAGGGTAGGGCTAAGAAGGAACAGCACGTGGAAAGGACCTGAGGCAAGAAGGTACTCAGTAGTTAAGGGATTGGAAGGAGGCTGGCATAGCATGGCTGAGGCAAAGAGACATATGCAGAGAGGGTCTCAGAGGGAAGTTGGGGTGGGGGTGCAATCATACAGAGCTTTTGGGGCCAGTGTGACAGATTAGGGATGGTCTTAGTTGTTTTTTGCTAAAAAACAAATTCTCCCAAAGCCTAGTGACTTATAACAACAGTGAACATTTATTCTCACAGTTTCTGTGGGTCAGGAATTCGGCAGCAGCTTAGCTACACGATTCTGGCTCAAGGTCTCTCCTAAGGTTGCTCTCAAGGCCGCAGTCTCAATGTAAGCTGGGGCCGTAGTCATCTGAAGGCTTGACCGGGCCTGGCAGGTCCACTTGCAACGTGGCTCCCTCACATGGATGGTGAATTGGTGCTGGCTGTTGGCAGGAGGCCTCAGATCCTTGCCACGTGGACTTCCCCATAGGGCTGACTGTGTGTCCTCATGACATGATATATGGTTTCCACCACAGCAAGTGATCCAAGAGAACAAGGCAGAAGCCACAACGTCCTTCATGTCCTATCCTCAGACGTCACACAGTGTTGTTTCCACAATGTCTTCTTCATTACATAGGTCAGCGCTCCACAGTGTAGGAGGGCACTACACACAGGCATGACACCAGGAGGTGACGATCACGGGGAGCCATCTTGGAGGCTGGACCGCAGGAAGGTCTTACAGATCTCGACGTGTCCCCACGGTGTCTAGTTTTGACTCAGCACCCACTTAATAAAATGATTCCTAAGATGGGAGAATATCCAAACCAGAAGGCACCGTGGCAATTAGTCCAACTTCCTCATTTGGCAGAAAAAATTACCAAATGGATGCATGTAAATATGGATTAAGTAATCAATTATTATGCTTTGAGGGATTTTTATGTTCCCAGGAACAAATGATAATGAGAACAAGTGAATATGATACAAGAATCTTGAGCACAATTATGAGTCATCAGAAAACTACTGAGGAGAGACTTCCGTTAGACATGGAAAATTGAGATAAACTCCCCGTTCCTTCCCTAAGCCTCACCAAAATGACAAGAAAGGAATAAAAGTGGCATAAACTGACAAGGAAAAAGAGAGAGGCGATGACAGCAGCTGAGAGGTGTTAACAATATTTTGAAGGATAGAAGGCACATGGACAAGAGTAATAAACTCAGGAGAGTGGAAAAGGCGGAAACCCAACAAGAATCCAGCCACATGGTGCCAAGGAGCCTGAACACCCAGGAAGTCCAAGCACCAGACATCTCTGGCATTAAGGGTGCAGGCCACCCATGAACCCCGAGGATCCAGTGAAAGCCTGCCGCGAGAGCCCCAGGCACCCTCTCCTCTCCTGAGCAGCATGGAGATTCCCTTCCACCCCTGCACCAGAAGACTGGAGCTTTACTCTCTGGAGGGACTGAGACAAAGCGCCTCTGGACTGAGGACCCCAGGCACAGCCGAGGGTGAGGAAGGCCCCACGCTGAACACAGATTGCTGGGCAGCCTGCATACCGGTCAGTGAGACAGGAGACAGGAGGCCCCCGCCTCCACTCCAGCCCCGGGATGCTGTCAGACTGATGTGTACACCCCCTCCCCTACGGGCAGAAGGCTGTAGGAGTTCTCTCTGGTGACACTGGCCAGCCCAAAAGAAAAGGCCGACAGACATCTGAGAATTGTTAAAGAAAAACCAGAGCTGGGCAGGAAAGTGGGAAGAGCAGATTTTAACGAGGAATGATTGCAGTGGAGAAAAGAGACCTCAGTACAGAACGGGGCTCAGTTCTGAATCCAGTAGGGACAAGTGGGGATTTATAGCCAAGGAGCAGGGTGGGCATCAGTGAGTGGGAAATTACTAAGGGGAAGCATCAGGAAGGAGAGGGGATTCTGGCTAAACTGACCTGACAGGGTTCTTGCTGAAGGCAGGTCACTCGGATGTAATGAGACATCAGCGGGGGGTGGGGGGTGAGGCGTTTGATCAGACATCGAGGGTTAGGGGTTTGGTCTAAACTGACTTGACAAAACTCTTGCTAAAACTGGGCGATGCAGCACTGGCAAGGATAAAGCCTAGTTGAGAAAAGGGTTCAGGGGACCCTGACTAAAGTTTGATCAAAGAGAGGGTCTGTGTCAGGGTTTCCTTACAAAATGGTTTGTCTTGAGATAATGAGGCCCATACATGACTCGTCCTGTTCATCCCCCTCCACTCCCCGTACACAGAGCTTCCAGCCTGCTTTGGGGCCTCTCAGATAGAACTAGACAACAACAATCACCAGATGTGAGAGGAAAGCTGTAAACACGAGAGTCATGGATTTACATTTTTTTAAGTTAATTATAAGAAAAAAAATAAAAAACAGGAAAAAGGAACTCAAGAAGCAGAGCAATGCATGAAACTGAAGAAGGCTTTTAAAACTACTATAATTAGAAAATCCTAAAGATTCTACACAAAAAAACTTTTAGAATAAACAAATTCAGCAAAGTTACAGCATGCAGAACCAACACGTAAAAATCGATTGCATTTCTATACACTAACGATGAACAATCTGAAAAGGAAATTAAGAAAGCAATTCCATTTACAATAGCATCAAAAAGAATAAAATTCACCAAGAAGGTGAAAGACTTGTGCACTGAAAACTACAAAATGTTGCTGAAAGAAATTAAAGAAGACACAAATAAACGGCAAGACATCTGTGTTCATGGATTCGAAGAGTTAATATTGTTAAGATATTAATACCATCCAAAGCAATCTACAGATTCAATGCAATCCCTATCAAAATCCCAATGGCATTTTTTGCAGAAATAGAAAAATTCATCCTAAAATTCACATTAAATCTCAAGGGACCCAGAATATCCGAAACAATCTTGAAAAAGAAGAACAAAGTTGGAGGTCTCACACCTCCTGCTCTCAAAACTTATTACAAAGTTACAGTAATCAAAACAGTATGGTATTGGCATAAATACAGACATATAAACCAATGGAATGGAAATCCCAGAGATAATTGCTTGCATATATGGTTAAATGATTTTCAATAAGGGTGTCAACACCATTCAATGGGGAAAGACAGTCTTTTCAACAAATGGCATTGGGAAAACTGGATATCCACATGCAAAAGAATGAAATTGGAGCCTTACACTACGCCATACACCAAAATTAACTCAAAAATGGATCAAAGACCTAAAACTATAAAGTCTTAGAAGAAAGCATAGGAGAAAAGCTTCATGATGTTGGATTTGGCAATGATTGGATGTGACACCAAAAACACAGGCAACAAAAGTAAAAATAGACAAACTGGGCTACATAAAAATTAAAAACATCCGTGAATCGAAGGACATAATCAACAGAATAAAAAGACAACCTAAGGAACAGGACAAAATATTTGCAAATCATACATCTGATAAGGGATTAATATCCAGAATATACAAAGAACTCCTACAACTCAACAACAACAAAATAACCCAACTTAAAAATGAGCAAAAGACCTGAATAGACATTTCTCCAAAGAAGATATACAAATGCCAACAAGTATATGAAAAAATACTCGCCATCACTAATTAGGGAAATGCAAATCGAAACCACAATGAGATATCACCTCACGCCCATTAAGATGGCTACTACTGAAAAAAAAAAAATCAGAAAATAACAAGTGTTGGTAAAGGATTTAGAGAAATTGGGACCCTTGTGCAATGTCAAATGGTGCAGCAGCTATGGAAACAGGATAGTGGTTCCTCAAAAAGTAATAATGGAATTACCATATGATTCAGTAACTCCACTTCTGGTTATATATCCAAAAGAACTGGAAGCAGGGTCTAGAAGAGATATACTCCCATGTTCGTAGCAGCATTATTCACCATAGTCGAAAGCTGGAAGCAAGCCAAGTATCCATCAGTGGATGAATAGATAAACAAAAGGTAGTATATCCATACAACGGAATATTATTCAGCCTTGAAAAAGAAAGAAATTCTGACATATGACAACACGAATGAACCTTGAGGACATTATGCTAAGTGAAACCAGCCAGTCACAAGAGGACAAATACTGTATGATTACACTCACATGAGGTATCTAGAGTAGTCATAACCATAGAGACAGAAAGTAGAATGGGGGTTGCCAGTGGCTGGGAGAGGGGGAATGGGGAGGTGGTGTTTAATGGGTATAGAGTTTCAGTTTTGCAAGACGAAAAAGTTCTAGAGACAGATGGTGGTGACCGGTACCCAACAACGTGAATATACTTAATGATACTGAACTGCACCCTTAAAAATAGTTAAGATGGTAAATTTTATGTGTATTTTACCACAATTAAAAATAAAAAAATTTTTAAAGCAACTACAATTAACAATCTTAGAGATATAGGAGATGATATTATGCCCATGAACAAGAATAGGATGTTATAAAAAAGAACAAAAAATTATCTTAGAAGTGAAAAATTATGAGAAGAGACTAAAAAAAAAAATCTAATAGAAAAGTTGGAAGATAAAGTTGAAGTAATGTCCCAGAAAATAGAGCAAACATTTTTAAAAATGGAAAATTGGAAAGAACATTTTGAAAAACTAGAAGATCGATCCAAGAGGTCCAATATCCAACTAAAAATAGATCTGGAAGGAAAAGTCAAAAACAGAAAAGAGAATGGAGAAAATGAGCACAAAGAAATTTCCCCTAAATTGATTTCCAGATTAAAAGAGATCGATCTCTAGATTAAAAGGCCCACCAAGTGCCCATAGTAAATGCACATCCTTGTGAAACTTTAGACCTCTGGAAAATCTTCAAAACTGCCAGAGAAAAATTAGGTCACACACACAGGATCAGGTATCAGAATGTCATTTGACTTTTCGACAGCGACAATGGATCATGTCCTGAAAATTCCGAGGGGAACTTATTTCCACCGTAGTATTCTACGCCCAGCAGAGCTATCAATCAAAGCTACTGGAATATGTGATCTGCCACAACAAGGAAAGAAACCAAGGGGAAAATAAAAGGCAAGAGATTCAGGAAACAGGATCCCACAAGAGACAAGAGGCGCAAGAAATTCTCAGATGGTAGTAGGGCTCTAAGGGTCTGTAGGGCACCCAGTGCAGACTGGAGCCCAGGGAGGCTGCCTCCAGGAGGGGGTCTCTAAGAATGCAGAGACCTGAAAGACCACCTGGTGTGTTCAACCAGGTGGCATAGTTGTGGGGTAAATTAATGATAGATGCGTAAGGGAGTTTTGTGGGTTTTTAAATGAGGCAATTGCATGCTTCTGGAAAAGCAACACAGTTGTCCAAGAAGGGAAACGGAATCAAAGCCCACCTCAAGGCCCAGCTTTGAATCACATTTGCATAATCATAAGAATTAAACACGGCATACCGACATAACAATGACAACAAAATGTTCTAACTAAACTGGGAGACAGGGAGGAAGGAAAATGTGTGTGGTGGGGGTAGATAGAGCGGCACCGAACCTTCATCTTCCACAGCAGGGTGGCCATAGATAATGTTTGAAAAACCAGAAAATCTGAATTAGAAGTGTTACTTAAAAATAGAGGCACATGACAGAAGTGCCACCTAAAATGTGCAAAACAGTGGTCGTCTTTGGAAGTGAGAACTGAGACTTAGGGAAGCGTGGAGCAGGGGACTGACATTTTTTAAATATAAGCCAGCTATTTGACTGTTTAAACTAATACAAGTATAAATATGGTAGATAAAAATTAAATTGAAAAGAGAAAAAAATCCAACTGCTTGCCAGTCTATGGAGCAGCGATGACTGACGCAAAGCCCGGAGTGAAGGGAAGGAAGGGTGAAGGGGGAAGACAGCCTTGAACTCTGCCTGGATTAATAGGACAGGGCTGGCTTGCATCTGAACAGAAAGGACGGTGGAAGCTCTGAGGGCAGCTGAGCCCTCTAAAGGAACAAGTTTGGGGAAAGAAGAGCAGAAGGCCGGAGACCAAGCCTGGGGGCGTAGGGAGGAGCCTGCCGGGAGGAGCGGTCCTGGGGGTGGGAGGGAGGACAGGAATCCCAGGCAAGGAGGCCAAGGTGAATGGTTAACAAGGTAACAAAGGCGTTAACAGTGTCAAATGCTGCTTTGAAGTCTAGGGGACTTCAGATAAAAACAGACTATTGCACAGGATCTCACACAGTCCTGGGTGAGCCCCTAGAGGGGATTTTCCCAAAGCACTGAGGACAGAACAGAACCAGGAGCAGGTGAGCAAGCCTAGGGAGAAACACACACCTCCCCACGGCTCCTGGATCTCTTCTTGTTCTCCGGGAAGCAGGAGGCTTAGTTACCAGATGAAATGCATGCAATGCTTGGGACATACTTATACTACAAATTGTTGTTTATCTGCAACTCAAATTTAACTGGGCGTCCTGTGTCTTTACATGTTAACTCCAGCAACCTCAGGAGGCCGCACCTTGGACAAAAGCATGGAGGTATCTGAGCCTTGCAAATGGCGACTCTGCTGCTGGCCACTCCCACCAGGCTCCAGCCATCTGGGAGGAGGGGAACCTCAGGGCGGCAAGCTCCAAAGGGGGGACCTCAGAGACCCAAGGCAGGAGACGGTAGGAGTTTTCGATGAGCTGCCCCTCAGGTCAAAACCACCTGCAGTCCCTTCTATAAAGGGAGTTGGTTGAGTGAACATCTCCTTCGGCCCCAGGGGCAAGTCTGGTGCCATGAAAATGATCATTGTGCTTCTCAGAGCCTGTTCTCTCGTGGGGAAATGAAGCCACATCCTTGGGGCGGGAACAGTGGCAGACCTCCATGTCCTTCTATGATTTTCTACCACACGCACATATTGCTTTTATAATCAGCAAAAGGCAATGAAGACATTTCCATATTGAAAATAAAATACAATGAAGCCGCAGTGAACAAGATAATCTGCGAGGCCCCCTCCAAAGCTAAGATTCTGCAATTCTAGGTAATTTCCTGTCCTTCACTGGCATGTCATTTTAGGAGCATTCCGTGATGCAGCCTTGTTGTGGGTTTTTTTTCACTTTGATTTCCCCGAGGATTCTGAGCCCAGCCACTCACTGCTCGTGCCCGCTGACCCTGAATGTTGCCCGACCTGTGGAGCACACCATCTTCCCACCACCCACACTCTTGGAGGTCACTTGGTCTGGCCTGGCTGGGCCCAAGCCTCTGGGCTCATTCCTGACCTGGAGGACTCCCCAGATGACCCTTCTGAAGCCAAGGAAAGCTTGGGCGTGGGCCCTGTGAGACCCAGGGGCAGTAAGACTCCTGGGTCCCCATCAGAGCAGACCCAGATTCTAGAGCTTGTGGCTTAACAAATCCTGAAAGAGGGAGATGTGTCCCCACACCCAGGGACAACTGTGTCTTTCCCAGTTCACTAGAACCCCTCCCTAGTAAGAGTCCCCACTGGAGGGTCCCAGGGGGAGATGGAAAATGCCCCATCCATATGCAGCATATGGTGGACTCACAGAAGGGTGAGGGCCGCCGGTTCACGGGTTAAGAAAGCCCAAGTGGAACCTTAGATCCACCTCCTACCAGCCCTGTGACCTTGGGCAAGTCCCTTAACTGAGTCTGGGCTGTCCTGAGGATTAAATGAGATAATGAAAGCAAAACACCAGGTGTTGGGGAACAGAAGAGGAGTTCACAAACAGGAGCCTTATCTAGTTAATCCTCAGAGAGCCAAGAGGCTGCCCTTTGGCCAGAAGGAGCTTTTTATCTGCAATTCCCACAGACCCAGGACTGCTCTGGAAGGTTCCCCCACCCTCCAAGAGTGCCCTCCCTGCTCCAGTCCAGGCAGAGGCGCTACCAGCTGCTGAAGCAGTGACTGGTCTCCCAGCTCAGGCGCAGCGGCCTGGCCCACGACCTTGGAAGAACCTGGAAGAAAGCTTCACCAAGCGACAGTACTTTTCCACTGCCCTGCTCGGCCACCTCAGCTGGCTTTCTGCTGTGCAGACAGAAGGCAAAGTGCGCCAGGCCGGCCCCATAAGGAACCCACCCAAAATCACCCTCAGAGATGGGGGTAGAGACATGCTGTGGGTGGGGGGCAGCCGGAATCCTAGAAAGAAGTGAGGGGGGTCCCGAATACGCCAAGGGGAGCTTGGAGACCACTAGTGAGACCTGAGAAATTTGCATTGGCAAAGCCCCCTGGTGCTTTCCTGGACATTCCAGCAGATTCCTACCCCTTAACCGCTCCCTTCACCCCCACCCCTCCAATAATAATGATTAAACCCGTTCTACCGCGCCTGTGCTGGGTCCCCGGCGAGAAGCAGCGCTGGCCTGCGCGGGGGGAGGAGAGAGAGGAGGGCGAGGGGAGGGGACAAGAGAGCTAGCGGTTCCGCCCGGTGATGTAGGCAGCCGGGGGAGGTGGAGCCGCGACGCCTGAAGGAGTCCCCACCGCAATCGCCCTCTCGGTCTACCCACCCGAGCAGCCAGTCGCCAGCCCCAGCTCCGGTGACCTCCCTACCGCCGCAATTTGGGCGGCGGGGACCGCGAGATCCCCCCTGTTTGGGCCTGGGGGGCGCCTCCACCACACCCAGCCCCTGCCTCTCCTTGCTTCCCGGACGGCTGGAGCGACTCCCGGGGGAAGCTGTTCCCGGACGCTCGGCCGCCGCCCGGGCATCTCGGCTGCCAGCCCGGCTGGGCACCGGGCATCTGCGAAGCTAGCCTTGCCTGGCACTGGGCATCTCCGGGCACCGACTGTCTCTGGCGCCGCACAGCTTCTCGCCACCGCGGGGCCGCGGACCTCTGCGCGCCCTCCCCTCCCCCGGCCTCCCGGCAGGACGCCCGTGAGCTCCGCGCGCCCCCAGCCCCTCTGGCCGCCGTCGCCGCTGCAGCCGCGATGCTGCCCTGGAGACGTAACAAATTTGTGCTGGTGGAGGACGAGGCCAAGTGCAAGGCGAAGAGCTTGAGTCCGGGGCTCACCTACACGTCGCTGCTCTCCAGCTTCCTGCGCTCCTGCCCGGACCTGCTGCCCGACTGGCCGCTGGAGCGCCTGGGCCGCGTGTTCCGCAGCCGGCGCCAGAAAGTGGAGCTCAACAAGGAGGACCCGACCTACACCGTGTGGTACCTGGGCAACGCCGTCACCCTGCACGCCAAGGGCGACGGCTGCACCGACGACGCCGTGGGCAAGATCTGGGCGCGCTGCGGGCCGGGCGGGGGCACCAAGATGAAGCTGACGCTGGGGCCGCACGGCATCCGCATGCAGCCGTGTGAGCGCAGCGCCTCGGGGGGCTCGGGGGGCCGCAGGCCGGCGCACGCCTACCTGCTGCCGCGCATCACCTACTGCACCGCGGACGGGCGCCACCCGCGCGTCTTCGCCTGGGTCTACCGCCACCAGGCGCGCCACAAGGCCGTGGTGCTGCGCTGCCACGCCGTGCTGCTGGCGCGGGCGCACAAGGCGCGCGCCCTGGCCCGTCTGCTCCGCCAGACCGCGCTGGCGGCCTTCAGCGACTTCAAGCGCCTGCAGCGCCAGAGCGACGCGCGCCACGTGCGCCAGCAGCACCTCCGTGCCGGGGGCGCCGCCGCCTCAGTGCCCCGCGCCCCGCTGCGCCGGCTGCTCAACGCCAAGTGCGCGTACCGGCCACCGGCCTCCGAACGCGGCCGTGGGGCGCCGCGCCTCAGCAGCATCCAGGAGGAGGACGAGGAGGAGGACGAGGACGTGGAGGAGCGCGAGGAAGCAGCCCCCCAGCTCGAGCGGCCCGAGGTGCTCAGCCTGGCCCGGGAGCTGAGGACGTGCAGCCTGCGGGGCGCCCCGGCGCCCCCGCCGCCCGCGCAGCCCCGCCGCTGGAAGGCCGGCCCCAGGGAGCGGGCGGGCCAGGCGCGCTGAGAGCCGAGGGGCAGGACTCGCGGCCCCAGACCCCGCCGGCCTGATTTACAGCCTCTAACCCGGGCCCTGCCCCCTTCTGCTCTCCCCCTGACCCTCCAGTCCTTGCCTCCCTTGTGGTCTCCGTTGTTGCCCGCCTCGCGCCTCATCCTGGCTCAGGGTGACGCCTGATATGCCCTTGATTATTGGGGGACGAGTAGTCGGGGAGCAGCAGTATTCGGCGTTCACCTCTCCCCCATCCGGAGTTTCTGGGCTCCCTCCGTTGCGGAATTGCCCCCTACACGTTACACCAAGCCTGTCTGCCCATAGACTATCCCCTCCCTCCCAAAGCAATCTCTCAAGAGAAGGAGGGAGAAGTTTCCAGAAATCCAGGAGGGTAACCTTGGGCCTTGGCCAGGTGGCGGCAGTGGCTCTCTGCCCTTGACCAGTCTAGCCTTCCTCCCTGGGATGAGACCAACCCTGGGGAGGCATTCTTGTAGGGGAAGAATAGTGGAGACTGGAGGCCAGGCACAAGGTGGGAATTGAGTCTGCAGCCACCATATACCCAAGGAAGAATTCTCAGGCCCTGTGTCTGGCCTCTCTACCCCTTGGAGGACTTCTGGGACTTCACTGCTCTGCTCTGGAGAGGGCTAGGATGGTCCTACCCACCCAAACAACAGGTTAGGCCAGGTTAACAGCTCTCTGCACCAAGCAACTGCCCAAGTCTGTGCCCTGGCACCGGGTACGCCCACAGGACTCCTCACCCACCCCATCTCTGCAGACAGATGTGTATGGTTCCCCACTAGGTGCCCCACAACCAGGACCAAGACGGGGCCTCCTAAGGAGGTAAGAGAACCAACCCATGGCAGGCACTTGAGGACACTGACTACCCAGAAAGTGGACCCAGGAAGGGTGCCCCCAAGTCAAGGCTTGTCAGAGCAGAAGGGTCCTTACAGCAGCTAGATTCTCATAGCAGGAAGGAGGGTGTGGTAACCCAGCAGAGGGACTGGGTCCCTGCCCAAGTCTCTCTCCACAAGGCCACGAAAAGCCCGAAGATCTGTGTTGCCAACTGATCATTGTAAATAAAGTGGACCTGCTTTTTCAGCCTTGTCACCACTCCTTTGTTGTATTTGATGCCAAACCTACTGAGGGTGAAATACATCATCAGAATCCTAAAGGGCAGGAGAAGACCCCAGGAAGTAGCCCCCTGTAGCAGCTGGAGCCTACTCTCAGGATGGGGGGTGGGGCAGGGCTGCTGCCAGGAAGCTGTTCCCTTCATGTCAGGGGAGGAGACGGTAGCAGGTGCCTTGTCTGAAAATCACATGTGCCAAGTCTTGGAAGGATGTCAGCTGTCTGTCTCGGCCTCCCAAAATGTCTGTCCGCCTGGGCACTCAGTTGCACGTGTCTCTGGGACATTTGGCAGGGAGCAGGCACTGGGCTGGGGGCTTCTCGTCAGCCACGTATCTTTGAGAAGGTTCACGTGCATGTCAAAGCATGCAGTGTACACCGTGTCTGCTCGGGGATGAGAAAGGAGGCAGGTTGTAAAGAGAGAGGTGGGCAACCCACTTTTCTTTCAGAGGAGCTGGAGAAATCCGTGCAGACCTTTGTGACAATGTAATCTTCTTTATCCCTGTGCTGAGCTGGGCACTGATCCCAGAGTTATCCAGAGCCCAGAAGAGTGGCCTCTGCAATTGCCAGCGATCAGGATTGTTCTGTTTCCTGGAGCTGCTGGAACAGAGGGTACCACTGCCACTTCACACTGGCGGAACCCAGGCAGGGTCAGGGGATTGTGAAGGGGAAAGCTGGGGTTGACTCCACCTGTTTGGAGGGGAGGCTGGGGAGGGGGGTCAAGGACCCACTGGGCAAGGATGCCCTGCATGTCCATTGCTTCTCTCTTCTGCATGCCAGGGTTTTTGCTGGTGTTTGTCTCATGTGCAGAAAGAGAAGAGGAAATGGGAAGATGTCAGACCTGGGAGAGGGGGATGGGCTGCAAGGCAGCGTCTGGTGTTTGAGACAGCCCGAGCCAGCAGCAAGGTCACGAGCACACCCTCTTTGATCAGAGTCACGCAGCAGATATTGCCTAGGCTCCTGCCTTGGGACAGGCACTGAGCTAGGCCCGGGGTCCAGGAGTCCCTCCTGCGTGGCTTTTACGTTCTCGAGTGAGATTCTTATATTTAAAGGAACAGTTGCTGTATAATAATTCACAGGCATGCTCCCAGACTCGGTCCCTGTTCCTCCACTTTTCTCTGGCAGCCTCCCAAAACAGACACAGACACAGACACAGACACACACACACGCACACACACACACAGCTGCCTCCTTCTTTCCCTCACTCAGGCTGTGCTCTCTATACCTGAAGTTAGAAGACCAGTGTGAGAGGACTATCTCTACTTCCTTACCTGCTGTGTGATGTTGGGCAACTCACTCAGCATCTCTGAGCCTCGCATTTATCAAGAGTAAAATAGGGATCATAGCTACCTCTCAGGTTGATTGTAAGAATTAAATAGAATCATGGCAGTGAAAATGCTTTGGTGAATAATAAAATGCCCAGCACATGTGAAGAACAGCCAGTTTACCCACGGGGCCCTCCTCTTTAGACTTTTGTGTGCCTTCCCCCCCACTCCACTCTCTCTGGTAGCAATGATTATAAGTCGTTTTACTGGCCACATCTCCATTTTCAGTGTATGTGGTGGAGGAAGGACCTGATCCAACTTCTCTCCTCCGGTCGGTTGAAGATGAGATAAGCCACAGGTGAGCCAGCACAGTGCCAACAGCTGCCAGGCCCCAGAGGCGGGGGTTTGAGGCACCTCCAGCCACCAGACCCCAGGCAGCATTGCTCCCCAAGGGAGGGAGGGTCCTGGGAAACCACACCCACCTCCATCCCTCTCCCTGATCTTGGGCACGGGATGGAAAGGAGCCCTGAACCGCGGGTCAAGTGGTCTTGTGTCCCTGTGTCTCGGCTCCTGGGTTCAGATTCCCCACCTGTAAAATGAAGATGGGGGGAGGCGGGACCAGTGGTTTTCAAACCAGGTCCTTCCAAGTCCTAGATTCCCCGGGGGTGCCCCAGGAGCTGCAGCAGGGAGTGATGAGGAGATGCAATGGGGAGCCCCCCCCCCCCCCCCGCCGCTTGCTTTAACTGGAGCAGCTCATCTGTTTTCTCTTTGGGGGTTCTGGGATCACATTTGAATAATGGGATCCTACAGATTTTTCTTTTTTAAGTCACTGGGTGACATGCCCTCTAAACTTGCCTTCCAGCCCTGATGCTGTATGTGTCTAAGGTCCACTGGGCTGACTAGGATGGAGCAGTCACGTTGGCGTGTGTACACATGGCACTGGAGGGCTTTTCGAGGACAACCGGCAGCCAAGGCCAATGTGGGAAGTGTGTCTCAGCTAGACCAGCCACTCAGGAGCTGAGACTCTTCCCAGGACCTCTGGGGCCTTGCTTCCGGCTCTCCTGATCCTCCTCCAGAGGGGCTGGGCTGTGACTGATGTGACTTGTGCCACAGCACATAGCTCAAGGATGAGGTCAGCTGGCCCACCCACCAATGGCGTCCTGGCTCCCATTCCCCTCTTCCACACGCACCTGCTCCCGTTCCCCCAACATTGCCATGTGCTCCCACCTCTAGGCTTGTACCCATGCTATTCTCATGGCCTAGAATGTCCTTCCCTTTGGCTACACATTTTCACATCCTACCCGCTCCTCAAGACCCACCTCAAATTCCACCTCTTTGAAACTTTCCTTAATGCATACCCTGCCTCCACTCCTGCCAAATCTGGGGGTGATCCCTCCTCTCAAAGTCACATAGGACATAGCCAGTGCTTTCCTCATGGTCCTCACTGTGTTACACCTGGGAGTACTGTTTTTATGTAAGTGTCTTTTCTCTCGTGCTGATCCATCTCCAGTTCCCCGCCCCCTTCAGCACCTTGACTTGTAGGGCAGAGCGTCGCTGCTCAATAATAATTTGTTGAATGAATACATGAATGAATGAGCCAGATGGAAGAGCCATCATGGGATAGGAAACCAAGTGGGTGGAGAAGCATTTCCTCTGCCAAGCTTCTGCCTCGAGATGCTGAAGGAGAGCTATCCTCAGACGCCCTGTTCAGACAGATGGCTATTCTTGGGGAGAAAATCAGCCAGGGGAGGAAACCGAAGCCTGTGTCCATGGGGTCTGCTCCGAGCTCCAAAACGCCAGGCCAGGGACTTCTCACCCCCTAGACTAGTCCAGGTACAGCACGATGCTGCCAGTCACAATACAGGGCAGCTCCTGGTGGTGACCAGCTGCCCTCCAGGCACGCTGGCTGGGTGGCGGGAGGACCATCCACACAGCTGTGGTCTCTAATTTAACACACAGCTGGCGGAACCTGGGCTTGGGCATCAGACAGACTTGCCGGTCCCAGCACTGCTGCTTGATGGCTGTGTAACTTGGGGCAGATTTCCGAAGGCTTTTGGAGCCTTGTTTTCCATCTGTAAAAACAGGGTCAGGTGAGTCTGGATCCTCTGTGATTGGTGGGAGAATGAAGTAAGGCGCTGCATTGGGTGATTGACTTAGCACAGTGCACCGTGCGCCCAGTAAGTGGTAGCTGCTGCTCTTATGTTTATTATTATTATTTCGGCTGGCGCTCTCTGCCTGACAGCTCTGGGATGAGCAGATCAGGTGTCTGGTCTCTGAGACACTAAATGTGTTGCTTGTTCATGCCCCGGGGTGCTACCTGCCTGAAGTCCCAGTGATCTCTAAATCATGGTGGAAGATTCAACCACAGCTTGTCTTATTTTCATCTCTAGTTGTTCAACCAAAAAAAGCCTAATCAGCTTAACACTAAGTCAGATCCAGTATCTTCTGCTTTTTGTATATCCTTTTCACCTTAGCACCTAGCACAATACCAGGCACGCAATAAGCATTCAGAGGTGAATGCATGCGTGCACACGTGTATGCATGAATGAATAAGTGATTGACTGCTGCCGGCGGCAATGTTAGCACCCAGCCTTCCAAGCCAAGGTCTTACGGAAAGCTGGGATGCCATTCTTTTGTGACTGGTCAGCTTCCCCCCATCCCTGTTTGCCCTTAGCTACAGGTTATGAACAAGAGGAAGATGCTGCTGGCTTAGGGACCAGCCAATCCCCAGTATAGGACAGCTGGAAAGGATTGAGGGGACCGACATGGCAAGTCCCTGAGCCAGAACTGTCCTCTGTCTCTCTCTGCTCCACTGCCTGCCTATCCACAGAGCACACACGAGTTTGTCGACTGATCCAGAATAATGAACTGTATCACCACTCACCTTCAGAGTGGGAAGGAGGTTGGGCAGGCAAGGCGTTGAAACTGGAGTGCAAGCCACCAGACAGGAGACCTCAGCTGAGAGGCCCAGCAGTGCTGCCTGCTGGGAGCCCTTGACAAAGAGGCTAAAGGAAATGGAAAGCTCAGGAAGATCTCGTTTTTCCCTGCCCCGCATCCACCTGTTCCCCATTTATAGTGGAGACTGCTTCTTTGCCTTCCTCGGCATACAACTAAACTCTCTGATTCTCCCTGGCACTGAGTTGTGGTCATGTGACTGAGTTCTGGCCAATAGAATTGCTGAGTGTCACTCCCAGGGCTGGGCTGTACAAAATATAACTTTGCTTTATTTTCCTGCCTATGTCCTGGAGGTCATCACCCAGGGTGTTCTGGAAGCAACAGGTTGAGGATGACAGAGCCTCCACCAGCCTGGGTCCTTGAATGACCACAGGAAGTAGAGCCCCACCCCTGCCATCAATGGAAGCAGGAAATAAAATTTTATTGTGTTAGCCACTGACATGCTGGGGTTGTTTGTTGCAGCACATGGCTTACCTCGACTAACACACTCTTCTTGTGACCCACTGCCCTGATGTTCCTGGTGAAACCACTATGTCCCATTCTTGGTCCCTGGGGTCCTCCTCTGGAGCCCACGTGATCCAGGCCTGATCAATCAGACTATCCCATCTCCTTAGCCATGCAGAAAGGTTTCAGGATGGGCATGTGACTTGATCAGAGCCAGTGGAACTTAGTTCTGGGACTTTTGTTGAAACTGTTGTGAAGAGAAACACTCACTTTCTGCTAGAGTTGCTGAGAGATGGGGAGTATGTCTGGTGTTGCTTGCAGCCATCTTGCCATCATGAGGAGAGAGAGCCTGAGAGGTCAACACAGTGAAAAGCAGAACAGGACATGGAGAAAGTAAGACCAGGTCCCATGATATTGCTTGAGCCCTGGATCCCACCAGGCCTGCCCAGGTCTGCCCCTGGAGTTTTCAGTTCCTTGAGCCTGTAAGTGGTCCTTTTTGCTTGGGCCAGTGTGAGTTGGGCCTTCTATCCCTTGCGTCTGTGAGAGCCCTGGCCCTGCTATCACTGTTCTCATCAAGTCCCCAGCTCTGGAAAAGGGGGATCATTGAAAGGCTTCAAGTCTGTCACATCACCCAACTGTAGGACATTCAGCTAATTCCTGGGATCCAGAGGTCCCCAGGCCCCTTCCCTCTCTGGGTCCACCTGGTCTTCCGTCCTGGCTGCTCCTCACACACCTTCCCAGTCTCCTTTCCTGTTCGTAGCTCCTGTCCTTCTGTGCCTTCGATTGGCGTGTGGCTCTGATCCCGACTCCACACGCCTCTTCAGGTCAGTCTAACCCAAGCCCCTGGCCTTGGTTCCAGGGCTGGACCATGAGAGTGATCGGGGCAGCCCAGGCTCAAGGTGGTCAGCCCAGATCACGAATCCACCTGGTCCCCTCAGCTGCGATGGGAAGTGGGCTCCCCAGATGTGAGTTTGGCCTACTAAACCAATCTCTTAGGGGACCTTCGATGGGGAGGGGGCACTTCTGAGATGGAGCGTGGGCTGAGCAGGCTGACCTCGGAGTCAAAGGCCTGGAACTGCCTTTTATTCACTGTGCGACCTGGGCGAGTCAATGAAGTGCTCTGAATCTCCATTTTCTCTGTAATGTGGAGGCAATACTCCCAGACATTTCTGCCTCAGAGGATTATTCTAAGGGGCCATTCAAATGGGATGGAATGAGAGAAGACTGTGAAAAGTATCAAGTACCAGGCAAGAGCCAGGGGCAGGGCGCTTCCTTATTGGCTCTAAGACAAGAAAGCTGGAGTGAGGCAGCTCGACAGCGTCCGGGCTGAAGGGCTGTTATGTGGAGGAAGGGGCCCAGCGCAGAGGAAGTGAGCACAGACTGCAGCGAGGGATGTTTAAAACAGACATCTGCAGGGATTTCCTGAAGGGAAGAAGGGCACGACCGGGGGACAGCTTGTGGAGCTCAAACAATAAGCTGCTCTCCAAACACACACACTGCCCCCCAGGGTGGACGTGAAGGATGGGTGCTACAGCCCCGTCTGCGGTCAGAGGGATGGTCGGGGAGGCCCGGGGAGACCCCTGCAGCCCGAGCTGCCTCGGAAGCTTTAAAGCAGGAACGGGAAAGAGCAGGCTGGAGCATCTGCTCCTCGTGTCGTAATCGTACCTGTGATCTCGTCTCCCACAGGCCCCGGACAGCTCCAGGGTGTCTCCTGCCGCTGAAGCTGGCCTCACATGTGATCGTTCAGCAGCCTTTGAAACAGGGGCGCGGGTGCAGGGAGCAGAGAGGGACATTCTGAGAGGATGAAAGTGGACACTGCCTGCTCCTCTTCCTCTCTACCGCCCTCCGTCTCCAAAGCACAGAAGACGCAGGGACTTGCTTCACGTCATCACCTCTCCCCAGATTCCATTGCTAACCAGGCCCAGACAGCAAGATGGGCCCGGGAAGCCCCCTGTTGTCTTTAGGGGCAGCGCACACGGGGATGACTGACCATCGGGTTATGCACTGCCCACGGGGCAGCACGTATTGTCAGTGGCCAGGAGACGTCTGCACGAATGTATCTTCTCGCTGTTTGACTCCTTAGAGATGCATTAAATCCTTCCAAGATTATGAAAGGAATATGTTTTTATTTGAAACGAGTGAAACCACAAAGATATAAGAAAAATTAGTACTCTCCCCTAGTCCCTCTCTGTTTCCCCGTCCCTGCACCCTCGGCACACACACTCCTAGCTAACTAATGTCACCACCTGCCTCCTTCCTGTGAACATCAACAAACTCACACACATACACACAGAGATTTTGTCATCTGGTTTTCACAAAAATGGAGTCATTCTCTAACACATTCTGCAACGGGCTTTGTTCTCACTTGAATCATGCGCTTCCCTCCAGCTCAGTGGATTGAAGTCTAACTCATTCTTCTTTTAATAGCTGCAGATGTGTTTAACCATCCCCTGTGAATGTATGTTTGGGTTGTCTCCTGTTTTTAAAAGCATCTAATAAATGCCTGCTGTATGCAGATCTCCAGACCATGCCTCCTGGAAGAAGGAGCAGATGTGGGCTGAGGGGATCCCCGTGTGGGCTGAAGAGCAGCAGGACCAAGAGGAGTTTACACCAGTTCCTGGCTCTGGGATATCTCAGCTGGAAGGGCCCTTAGAACTTGTGGTCCAACCCTCTGGTTTACAGATGAGAAAGGAGATTTGTCCAAGGTCACACAACTTGCTACTGGAAAATCTGGGGCCGTAATTTAGGTCTTCTGACTCTCAGACCAATGTCCATCCTCTGTACAAAAGCTATTAAAGTAAAAATAGAAATAGGTCCAAGAAAGATGTATTTAAACTCAAAGATACCCAAAATTTAGGGGTCAAGTAAGGAGATGGGATGTACTCAGAGCCCACAGAGAGTTAGTGACAAAAGGAAGGGGCTCCTTTTTGTACTCCTCCCCCTGTCCCTCTCACCAGTCAGATTTGCCCAAACACCCCAAGCTCAGTTCTGCCTCAGGGCCTTTGCACTTGCCATTGCCAGTGCAGGGACCACACTTCCCTCGGATTTTTACATGGCTACCTCCTTCTCACACGCTCAGTTCAAATCTCAATTCAAATGTCACCTCTTCAGAGAGGCCCTGCTTGTTTCCACCCTCCCCACAACTCAAACTAATATTGACCTGTGCAGCCATTGTCTCTCCCATTACCCTCTCGCTGTCTTCACAGTGCTTGTCATCATACGAAGTGACCTTGGTCAAGTGTTTGTTTACTTGTTCATTAGCATCTCCACATTAGAACAGAAGCTCCATGAGGCAGCCGCCTGGGCTGCTGAAGATGGTCCCTGGCACAGAGTAGGTGCTTAGGAAAGATTTGACTTGATAGAGACAAGTCTCCTGACAGCTGGGCCAGTGATGCTCCTTCCACACCAAGAGGTGTCTCTACTACATCCGGGCTACAGAGGCTGGTGGCCCTGGCTCCTGGACAGTGCTGGCCGCCAGCTTCTGAGGAGGTTGGAGAGGAGGTGGGGCTCCTGCAAGGACAAAAAGGATTAAAAGGCGACAAGTCAGGATAATGTTCTTGCTTCAGCTTCAAAGCCAGGACCAGAACCCCTCTCTGAATCCTCTCCCAAACCTTCAGGTCACCACCTCTCTCTGCTGCCTCCACTTTCCTCTCTGCTTGGTCCCTGACCCCCTCGCCCCCCGATGTGTATTTCCAGCTGGAGACTGGAGTGGTCCCTCTGCATCTCCCCTCCTCACCCCGAGCTGCAGCTCCTTGTGTCCTGACTGCCCGTTCTCCTGCCCACAGGCATTCCCAGTGCCTGCCCAGGGAGGCGACAACGGGGGAGGAGGACCTAGAGACCTCCTCCTCTGGGAGTGTGATGTGGGGCACTGTCCGGGAGTTCTCCATCACCAGAACCCTGGGCAACCTTGGCCAAATCTCTTTACCTCTCTGGGCTATGTCTCCTCCTCTTGAAAATGAGGCACAAGAAGGCTACAGAAGCTGGACAGCCCTACAGCTCGGGCGCTCCAAAGTTGCTACCTAAGAATCGTGTTTGTCCCCCAAAATTGGATAAGTGGGACCAGGATCCCTTCTACGTTTTACGTGAAAAAAAAAATCAGGTTCTGGGTGGGGAAATGGACTGGTGTAGGCTTCCCTGTGCGTGAGGACAGCACAGGATCTACATGACATGAACACGATGGCCTCTTGTCCAGAGGAAAAAGCCCCTTCGCTGGAATGGAATCAGGGGCCTCATGCTGAAGGGGATCAGGCATCCTGGATTTGGGACAGGGAAGAGGGCTGCTGGCCTCCAGCAGGGTGGGTTTACCGACTGTGGCCCTGGAAGGCTCAGGCACAGCCTCCTTTCTCAGCCATGCCCAACCCTTGCCTGCCGTGGGCTTCCCAGCAGGCAGAGGAGAGACTGACCATCTACCTAGCGCTGACCATCCCCTAGGGATTGGGCTGCAGGCCAGGGGTCCATACCCCACATCCACCCAACTTTCTTTTGATAAATATTGAGTGCCTACTGCATGCCGGGCACTGTCCTAGGTGCTGAGGAGACGATGGAGAACAAAACACACAACAATCTTTGCCCTGTGTGGCCTAGAGCATGTTTCTCACCCTTTCTGATCCTCGGTTTCCTCGCTTGTAAAACATGGATAATAAGGTACTAACCTCTGTAGTAGATTGTTCAGTAAGGGCCTCCGATGAATTATCTCTCCCTGCACCCACTCTCTTGTTTAGTCCCAACTCTCACTGACCCTGGGCACGGCCATGTGACATCCTTTGGTAATGGGACGTCAGCAAGCATGACTCAAGCAAAAGCTTGAAAACTCCTGCTCACTGGGGCTTTGTGCCATGATGAGGAAGGAGCCCAGGCTGGCTCGCTGCAGACACGTGGCCCCATCAACAGTCAGCGCCAGCCACCAGACACATGAGTGAGGCCACCTTAGACCGTTCAGCCCTAGTGTGCTCCTGGATGATTGCACATGAGCGACCCCAGGCAAGAGCAGCGAAAGAACCACCCAGGTGAGCGCAGTCCAAGTTGCTGGCCTACAGAATCACGAGCAAATAAAATGGTTGTTCTTTTAAAGCACTCAGTTTTAAGGTGGTTTGTAATACAGCAATAATCGATACAACCACCTCAAGGGGTGTTTCTGAGGATTGAATGAGAAAATGCAAGGGAAGCAATTAAAATCTTGTTTAGCACAAAATAATAGCTCAGTAAGAAGTAGTTATTATTATTATCATATTATTTGGAGCCAAGTTTCTAGGTTTTGGGAACCCTCTCTGTTGACCTCTCTAGCTATTCGCATAGAGTGAATTGACACTGGAGAAATCTCTGAAGTCGCCCTAAGTCTACCTGGTGGCCGCACACTGGGACTTAAAGGCTGCCCTCAGTGGACTTTAGCCTGCCTTCTCTTGAATAGGGGAAGAAGGCACTTTCAGACAGAGACCAGATGGCCGCAACAGGGAGGTTGGGTTACAAGGTTAAGTAACCAAGATTGGTAACCAATGATGGCCTCTTGGGTCTTTGCTGGGGCCCCAGGGTTTGCCCCGAACTGTACGTTAGTGGCTTCTTCCCTCCCTTGCACATTTGTTTTCTCGAACCTCTCCTGTGGGCCAGGCATTGGTCTATGCCCAGGATCCAAGATAGACATCTATGTCGTTCCAGACAGACAGACAGCAAACCCATAACTAATGTCATCAGATAGCAGTAAGTGCTCTGAAAGAAAGTGACAGAGTGATGGAGGGAGGCAGTCAGGACAGGCTCCCAAAGGAGATGGCACTTGAAGACCCCAGGGAAGAGACATCCAGGAAGAGAGAGCGGCCGTGCAAAGATCCCGTGATGCGAACAACCTTGTCATGTCTGATGAGGCTGGTGGGGGATGGGAGACCACCAGGGCATGAGGCCAGAGAGGTGGGCTGGGCAGCTTAACCATGGTGAAGACTTTGGGCTCTATTCTAAGTAGTGGAAACTTCCGGAATATCTGTGTTTTCAAAAGCTCACTCAGGCCACTTTTTAAAGAGTGGAATTGGGAGAGGAAGTAAGAGAGGAAGGAGGAGAACCAGTTAGAGGTCCAGCTGGGGACCAGTGGTGCCTTGGAATGTAGTGGTGATGACAGGGAGGGGTGGCTGCATTCAAAAGGCAGAGCCAGAGCTGATAGAGCGAATAGGGGCATGAGGGAACACCGGGCACAGAGGGTCCCTTCTAGGTTTCTGGCCTGAGTAACTGGGTGACTGGTCATACCTTTAACTGAGGTGGGGACAGGTTGGGGGTTGGGTGAGGAGAGAAGCAGAGGTTCGGTTTTAGATCTCCTCAGCTTAAGATGCGAACAGACCTCCAGATGGAGAGACCACGTGGGCAGCGGGATATGCAAGACTGTCTCCAGGAACTGGCACACAAGCTTCAGGGTGATGATTCTAAATGGCATTTCAAGCCATAATTATTCTAGATGAAATCACCTGGGAGAGGAGAGCAGCGAAGGTAGACAGAGGCAAAGAGACCACCGTGCTTGGTGGCTGAGCAGAGAAGGCAGGAGCTAAGGATGGAGATGGCAGAGAAGCAGGAAGAACCAGGAAAATGTGGTCTCCCTGAGCATGGAGGCTGGGGCAGGGGGGCATGTGTCCTAGTCTGCATACCTGACCCCATAGCTGGTGTGGCAAAGGGGCCCTCTGAAGCCCCCCAATCTAGCCCCAGAGCCCTCCCGAGGGAGAGCAGAAGGCCCCTCTCTGTAAAGAACCAGGGCTTGCTATGGGAATGGCCCAGCCTCAACTGAGCTGCCCAAGCACAGGAAGAAAATGCAGCTGCCTGTTTCTGTCATGTGTTCTGAACCTGCCGTCCTCTCCTTAATGGCATTTAGGGTCATAAAAATCTTGGGTCAAATCTTGGTTCTGCTGCTCTCCCCAGCATCCTCCTTTGCAGGCCCCAGAACAAGCCCACAAACTCGTGACATTTTAAAGATTTACCACAAGGGCCAGCCCGGTGGTGTAGTGGTTAAGTTCGTGTGCTCTGCTTCGGCGGCCCAGGATTCATGGGTTCGGGTCTTGGGCACAGACCTACACACTGCTCATCAACCATGCCGTGGCAGCGTCCCACGTACAAAATAGAGAAGGGCTGGCATAGGTGTTAGCTCAGCGACAATCTTAAGCAAAAAGAGGAAGACTGGCAGCAGATGTTAGCTCAGGGTCGATCTTCCTCACACACACACACACACAAAAGATTTACTACTCCTTATACCTGTAGGGAAATAAAGTGTGGTGGGAGGGTGGACAACATCTCTGAGCCATTGTTCAAGCTGTTCTGTCTTCTTGGAATGCCCTTCCCTGCCCAACTCACCAGTGAACTTCTCATGCTTCAACATCCAGCTGCAGTGTCCCCTCCTCTCTGGGGCTTTTCCTGCTGTCCCCTCCCCAGGCAGACAGAGTCCTGCTACCTCCTCACCCTGTGTCCTTGTAGCCATGACCTGTGAAGAGACTGGAACCCTGCAGAGATACTTCGTAGCTCACCTTGGTCAGAGATGCATGGAGGGTAACGACAGAGGGAGCATTTTTGGGTCCTGCTCCCCTGCTGCCTCCCCCACAAGCCAGCCTCGACCCACCCAGGAACCCCGGGAAGGGCATGGGATCTCATGATCTCAGAGGTGGGAACTCAGCCCTTTGGACTCCCCTGGGCCATGTTAAAAATTAATCTGTAGGTGCCTGTGCTATCCTGAGTAGGCCACTCTGCAGAAAATTCCAGAAGAACTTGTCCCTCCCCCACCAGCCCACCCCCACTCCCCTGTTCCTGGGCTCTGAGAACGGGAAGCACTGACCTGGGAGCTTCCCCTGGGGTATTTAGAGCATGGGGGCCCTGAGCTAGGAAGGATAGTGACTCAAGGAAGCAGTAGACGGGAGAGGAGGATGTGGCTCAGCCAAGCAGGTCCCCAAAGTCCCAAGGTTTATAACAATTATAACATCAACAACCATAGTAATAGCAGTTAACGTTTATTGAATGCTCACCATGCGTTAGGACTTGGGCTAAGTGCCTCATATGCACTATTTCACGTAAACCTCACAACCCCCCTGTGAGGGAGGTGCTATTGTCATCCCCATTGTACAGACGAGGAAAATGAGGCTCAGAGAGAAGTTAAGGAATGATCAAGGTCGTACTTGGCCCCAGATGTTTTAGCAGTGAACTCTTTTTCCAAATAAAATTCTTCATCTCATCAAACAGAAAAGAGCAGTCCTTTTTAGTGCATGTGTCTTTTTTGGTTCAAAATTATAAATTTATTCTAAAGTCAGTCACTGAGAACGATGAGGCGGTTGTAATTTTTAAAAATCTGGAGTTCGAGGTCACAGCTGATATTTCAATTTATAACAGCTTTGCATGAATGGGCAATAACAAGAAAATCCTCACTCTCCTCGATAAGTAGCTACAAACGTAACTGTTTATGAACAGTTCACCTGCAATATCAGAATACTCTCTAATTCTGATTCAGAAATTTAAAAGAGGCATAATAGACACATTTAGTTTTAAGGATGAATGAATCATCTAAAAGCTGCTCACATTCCTAGTAAAGACATTTTGGAGCTATCCAAAATGTACCACAAGCAGTAAAATGCACATTAGACAAAAGGTCACCAGTTGTTGCAAAATTGTATTATGTGGAAGTTACTAAATAGAAACCTATCTAGGTATTTCTCACAGGAGGGAATTTAATACAGGGAAGTGAGGCTTACAAAATCATCAGGAGGGCTGGAATAGTGGAAGTCCGGGGCCTCCTTGGTTTCAAGGTCACACTGCAGTAGCTGCCGAGGTCACTACTACCTCCACTGCTCCTGCCCAACTGTCCTGCACCCATGAAGCTGGTGACTGGACGCTGGAACACAGAGTCCAGCTACACGGTCACACTGCTCAGAACTTGCTCACCAACTACTGATGTCACAGGGAGATAGCTGAGTCCCACATGAGGCTTCCACATGGCATGTGGGCGAATCTCAATGGCAGAAACTGCATCTCATCCAGACCCTAGCTACAAGGGAGTCCTGAAAAAGTAGTTGCTAGTCATTTAGCCTCTGCAGTAGAGGGCAGACCATAGGAGGGGTCAGAATGGATATCAAGTGCCAATGGACAATATCCAGCCCGCTCTGGTGGTAGGCACACACTTTAACATGTAGTGGCCGAGATTTGCCTGGCATTTAGCTAAGCATGCTAAACAGTGGTGCAATAGCATATGCTTGCTTGCATAATTTTATATAAGCAGAAATTTGAGAAATTCAAAGGGGAAAAAAGATGCTTATCAATGACGTATTTAAAAGAAGTTAAGATGCACCAGGCTTTAGGGCCCTCACTGTGGCTGTTCCCTCTGCCAGGAACTCCCTTCCCTAGACATCTGTGAGATACCTGCCCATGCCCTCACCTGCTTCAAGGTTTTGCTTCTCAATAAGGCTCACCTGGACGACCACCTGATTCACTACCACGACCCGCCTCTCCCACCTAGGGCATTGTCTGCTCCTCCCACCCTGCCATAGTACTTATCACCTTCTCACGTACTATATAACATACACACATATTATGATCGTGTTTATTACCTTTCTCCCCTGCTAGAAGGTAAGCTCCATGAGGGCAGGGATCTTTGTCTGTTCGCTGACGCATCTCAAGAGCCTAGGACAGTGCTGGGCACATAGTCGTTAATAAATGTGTGTTGAATTATTGAGCGTATACACAAAGAAGGCAGGAGAAATTGGATTCCAAGGTCTATAGAAAAACGAGCTAACTGTACCCCAATAAACCAGCTTGTTCCTCTCCAATGTGTTAACATTCTTATATGAAAAATTGGGGGATGTTTTGTTCTTCATTATAATTTTTTAGAGTTAAACATATGCGTTAGAAATCTTTCTCAGACCTTGCCCTGGGAGTGCCACCGAAAACCAACTTGGTAGTAGAGTGGCAGTGGACAGAAGGAAGTGAGAATATGCCAAGGTGTTGTCTTGCTGGGAAGGAAAATATCAATGTTGATAAGCTTTAGAAATGGACAAGAGAAATTAACATAAATGAATCGTAATAATTATGGATAACCACTGGCAAAGAAAAAGTTTATAGTAACTTTCAAACTGGCAGGAAAAAAAGTATGGATTTAATGAAAGTCAGAAAAAGAGAGGAGAAAAAGAAGTAAAAGTAAAATATGAAGTATTGATCAGGGTTCCATTGCAAATGACAGAGTTCACCCAGTAGATTTAAAAGAAACAGATTAACTAAGGTGATCAGATTGGTTTTAGACTCATTAGAAGCGCTGTGAAGCAGACTCTACTCCAGGAATAACTCTCGAATCTCCTTGCAAAACTAGCCTGGCAGGGGAGCTCCTGCCACCACTGCTCGCTCAAGAACCTCGCTGCTCAAGTTGCTCAGGAAAACTGCCAAGGTAGGAAGTAGCTGACATGCCTGTCAGCACCAAGAAGGTGGGAACTGACCTGGCACTAGGATTTCCACCGCAGCAGCCTCAAAAGAACTGAAATACCCCCACACACCTGCCGATATATTCAGAAGAGCCCAGTGGCCACCTCCTCTCAGGGCTCAATTCTACCTTCCATTTCTGGTTGACTTGCATCTTCCTGGCGGAGGCCACATGACATATGGAAATCCTAGCTGCAAGAGAGCCTGGAAATGTCTTCTCTAGCCTTCTAGCCTCTATGGTAGAAGAAGCCATTATGGAAGGAGGTTTGGAGGGGTGCTGAGCAGAGTCGATCTTCAGTATCTGCCACAGTCCACTCCATAGTTCCTCAGCATCCATTTCCACTCTACTTCCCATTCTTAAGCTTCCATAAAATGACCACAACATGCTACCATTCAACCTAATGCAAATGTATCTCAGTCAAACAAGCGCATCCTTGGGGCTGGCCCCGTGGCTGAGTGGTTAAGTTCGCGCGCTCCGCTGCAGGCGGCCCAGGGTTTCATTGGTTCGAATCCTGGGCGCGGACATGGCACTGCTCATCAAACCACGCTGAGGCAGAGTCCCACGTGCCACAACTAGAAGGACCCACAACGAAGAATATACAACTATGTACCGGGGGGCTTTGGGGAGAAAAAAAAGGAAAAAATAAAAAAAAAAAAAAACAAAAAAAAACACAAGCGCATCCTTATCCTTTCCTCAGAAAAAAATCCAAAGCCCCAGCAGTTCCTGCATCCCAGCTCCCACTCCAGGGAGCCTGGGTGATAGTCACGTCTTCTCTAGTCACAATCCCATCTTGATATTCTATAATCTATGCACTGAATTGTAAAGTTTACCACCAACAAACCACCCTTTACAAAATGGTAGAGGAGGAAAGAGGGACAATTAGCATTATCAATAAATATATGTATGACATAGAAAGGAAGAAAGAATTTATGGATAAGTATTATAATTTGTATTTCTGCCATAGGTCATGAGGCATTTATAACATCCTTCCTCTACTGTCCTGTCCATTTTCCCTTTGTCTTCATCACTCAAGCTTCATTCAGGAGGAAGCTGAGCCCATGGTTGTCCTGATCATACTGGGTAGCTGCCATCTTCCATTAACTTTTACCACTGGCCATGGAAAGAGAAGGCACCCCAGAGGATTTCATGAAATCCAGAGACACACTTCTCCCCTTTCCCAATGTGTGGCAGCCACAGTATTTCTCCCTTGACAACCGGGATCATTCGCTCCAGTCAACACAGAACCACCTGCATGCCTTTATATTCCCTGTTCATCCAGGGCATGAGGAGCCTGAAATGGCCAGATGTGGGTCTCAATTTCCAAATCAGTAGGACCTCTGTGGTGTGCCCTGGTAGACACACTCTTCCTTTGCAGACTAAGACCTCTAAACTAGCAGAATTAAGGGAAGGGTAGCAAAAATTTTGTAAGTTATCCAGCCCAAGATTTCTAGATCTATGGAATCTGGAAAAGAGAGTAAGATCATCTCGCATTGGTTGCTGATTCAGAACATATGCTAACTTTAGGCCAGCACTTCAGATTCATACAAGGCTGTCTTCTAGCTGACACTAACCGAGCCCCAGCAGACCATGTCACCAACCCATAAAGCCAGATGATTCTGGTGATAAGAGTATGTGACAAGACCAGTGAATCTCATACTCACCTGCCAATTTCTATACTTCTTTTGCTGAAAAATGAGGTCTCTGGTCAGAATCGATGCTATCTGGACTACTGTGCTCTGGACTACTACAATGCTATTTGCAAATTAGACATTCAGTAAATCCACTAATATTGTTGCTGGCAGAAGCATGGCCAGCAAAGAATGCAAACCCAAAGCTAGAATAAATGAGGGCAAATCTATGCTGCCTCTATAATGAAAGGAATCCAGTGTAACCAACCTGCCACCAGAGGGCAGGCTGGTCCTCTCCAGATCAGGTACCATATTGAAAATACAGAGCCACGGCTGTTGACAGTTGGGCACTGAGCTGTGGTGAGGAGACTAAAGCAGAGACTGCTAATAGCCATTCAATATCCACCGTCCTCTTCTTCTTTAGTAAAATAACTCTGATGTTATTCAGGTCATCAATGTACCCAGCCAAAAGAAAGATATTCCCAGCTTCCTTTGCTACTAGGTGAGCCCACACAACTAAGTTCTGGCTAATGAATTGTAAGTGGAGGTGTACCCTTTTTATCCTCCCACCATCCTTCCTTCCTGCTGCTTGGAACGCGTTTGCAAAGGCTAAAGCTCCTGGATCATAAGATGAACTTGAATATAGAAGCTACAACTAAGAAGGCAGAAACTGAGGCTCTGATGACTGTAGAGTCCTAGACTAAAAGAGAGATAAAATTATATCTTATTTAAATCACTATTATTTGGAGTTTTCTATAATATAAGCCAAACTGAATTGTAACTGATATATATAGTAAATAATATGAAAGGGAAAAATCTAAAATATAGCAATAATTACAATAAGTATAAATGGATTGAAGTATCTCATCAAAAGACAGAGACTCTCAGAAGACTTTTTTTTAAGCTAATAATATGTCATTTATAGCAGACTCGCTTACAACAAAGGACTAAAAGATTGAAAGCAAGGCAAGGGTTCCTGTCTCAGGGTCCGTGGACCCCCGCTGAGTCATTGGATAGAATTCAGGGACTCCATGAACTTGGAGGGGAAAAGTACACCTTTATTTTCTCTAACCTCTAACTCAAATTTAGCATTCCTATCACTTATATACGTAGACAGCAAATCACAGAAATATTATCAGTACCTGTGACCTTGTTGCCAATAAAACTCACAAATATTTTCACATCACTTTATTGCAGTATCCCAAAATCTCTTTTACTCCTATCACAATTTCAAAATCACAGTTGTTATTAGGCCTACTGTTAGATCTTGTTATTTAATGCATTAACAAAAGTATATATAATATAATATCACAACTATTTTAACTATTCTGATAACTATTTCAACACAATTGGTTTGCTTTGTAATTCCATGCATTTAAAAACATATTTTGAAAAGGCTTCATAGGCCTCACCAGGCTGCCAAAGGGGTCTATGGAACAATAAAGGTTAAGAACTCCTAAACTAAAGGGGATTTCCAAGATATTAACATTAATATCAGAAAAAAAGAGATAAGATTTTTTTAAAAATCATGAGAAACAAAAAGGGACGTTACATATGAATAAAATAAACAATAAATCAAAAGGATATAATAATCACAAATAGATATGCACCAAACAATATAGCTTCAAAAAAATATAAAGCAACAACTGATACAAATCCATGGAAAATATATAAAATGAATAGTTGTAGTTAGAGATTTTAAAACCTCCCAGAAACTAAGTCAATTAGACACAAATAAGAAAGGTATAGTTTTTTGAAGAGCATGATTGATAAGTCCCATACATCATATGGAACTTTATCCTCGACAAACCTGAAATACACAAATTTTCTAGTACCTATGGAACAGTCACAAAGATCAACCATGTGCTAAGTCACAGATAAAGACTGATATATCACAGATTTCAAAGATAATAACAGAATACTATATATAACTTTATGCCACCAATTTTGAAAATTTAGATGAAAAGGACAAATTTTTTTTTTTAAAGATTTTATTTTTCCCTTATTTTCCCCAAAGCCCCCCGGTACATAGTTGTATATTCTTCGTTGTGGGTCCTTCTAGTTGTGGCATGTGGGACACTGCCTCAGCGTGGTTTGATGAGCAGTGCCATATCCGCGCCCAGGATTCGAACCAACGAAACACTGGGCCACCTGCAGCGGAGTGTGCGAACTTAACCACTCAGCCACAGGGCCAGCCCTGAAAAGGACAAATTTTTAAAATAAAAACCAACACAACTAGTTTACTTAAACTGACTCAAGAAACAATAAAGAACCTGAACAGCTCTACAATATTTAAAGAAATCAAAATAAAGTTTTTCCTTAAGGAAAACACCAGGCTCAGGTTGGTTTTATAGGAAGATTCTTCCAAAACATCAAGGAATAGATTATTCCAAACTTAAACAAGTTCCTACAGAGGCTAGATAAGAGAGTTTTTAGAGGATACTGAAAAACGGATTTTAAAATTTATATATAAGAGCAAAGACCCCCCACCTCAAAAAAAAGGTGGAGATATTTGGCCTCCAGAAATCAATACTTTAGAGTTATAATAGTAAATACAGGTACGGTATGGGTGTAGGAATGAAAAAATTACCAATGGAACATAATAGAGAGTCCAAAATGATTCCCACTCATATATACAAATTTGAAATTTGACATAGCTGGCATTGTGGATCTCTGGGCAGAGGAAGGAGTATTCAATGAGTGGTGCTAGGATCCTTGGATATCCATATGGAAAAAAATTAAATTGGACCCCTACCTCACACCAGAACTAATAAAAATTAATTTCAGGTGAAGAAAAGACTTAAAAGTCAAAAGTGGAACTTTAAAATTTTTCGGAAAACATCTTCATACAAATCCCCTTATGGATACTTGTGAGAGTGCCTCTGTTTACCCAGGGCTTGGATCACTAAATCTCAAGGTAAACACACACATAATTTCACCCAAATCCTGCTAGATTGCACTCCAGAAGACTATACTAGTCTGAAACCCCAGCAGCAGCACATGAGGGCCCGTCTCCCGTCACCTTTGCCTACACTTAGCGTCCTCCTACTTTTTTTCTTTTTGCCATTCTGCTGGGTATAAAGTGACTTGTTTTATTTTCATTTCTGTGACTGTAAGGAAATTGAGCAAGTCCTTCCTGACATGTGGGTTTCCCCTTCTATAAACTGCCTGTTCATATGCTTTGTCCACCTCTTTATAGAGTTTCCTGTCTGTTTCTTGGTAACTTGCCGTAAGTTGCTTACATAATCGCTATGCTATTCGTTTGTTATTGTTCTAGTCAATGAAGGGGTGTTTTTTTTTTCAACTTTTCAACCTTCTGCCAGCTTCGTCTTTGAAGTCCTTAACTGAACAAAACTGCTTAATTTTTATGTGGCCAAGTTTGAAGACTTGAAAATTCGTAGAGAAGTTCTTTCCACCCCCATTCCTTCTGTAAAATACCTATTCAAGTCTTTTGCCTGCTATTCTACTGAGATGCTTGTCGTTTTCTTACTGATTTTAAGAATTCTTGATATACCGTGGATCCTAATCCCTCTGGGCAGTGTGACCTCCTCGACATTTCTGGTCTACCCCACGCAGAGGCTGAGCACACTCCCAGGGTATGCGTAAGTGGGGAAGCGATGGGCACGTCCAGGATCTATCCACTAACGCTGGAGGAGACCTCTGGGGAGGCTGAGGGGGTAGGTGAGGCACTGTATCAGTTTCCTAGGACTGCCAGAACAAAGTACTGCAAACTGGATGGCTTAAGACAACAGAAATTTCTTCTTTCACAGTTCTAGGGGCTGGAAATCCAAAATAAAGGTGTCAGCAGGGTTGGTTCCTTTCAAGTCTGTAGGGGAAAACCTGTTCCACGTCTCCCTCCTACCTCCCTCTCTGGCGATGGCCAGCAATCCTTGGCATTCCTTGGCTTGTAGATGCATTGCTCCAGTCTCTGCCTCCGTCTACACATGGCACTTTCCCTGTGTCTCTGTGTCGTCGCACGACCATCTTCTTATGAGCACACCAGTCACATCAGATTAGGAGCCCACCATACTCCAGTATGGCCTCATCTTGTCAAATTATATTGGCAATGATCCTATTTCCAAATCAGGTCAGATTCTGAGCACTGGAGGTTAGGACTTCAAGGTACCTTTAGGGGCTGATTCCCAAGAACCATCTTTGAGGGATCATCTTTGAGCCATGATTCAAACCATAACACCCACATTGTCCACTCTGAACATCCACCCATCATTTAAGACTTCTCTTAGCCTCCTGTCCTCTGGGAAGCTTTCTCCAGCCCACCTACCCATCGCTCCTCCTAGACAATTAATTATTCAGTGCTGTCACAGGACCCAGTACCTAATCACGTGTTACAGTGTTTTCTACCTGTCCATTGACTTGTCTGTCTCCTTCACTAGAGTATGGACTCCTCAAAGGCAGGTATCAAGTCTCATTCACCCCTGTTTCTCTAGTGCCCCACACAGGGCCTGGCACACAGTTTTCATTATAATAGGAGCTAATACTTGTTGAGGGCTTACTATGTGCCAGTCACCGTGTTAAGAGCTTTACATACAATATCTCACTCAATTTTGACAACGATCCTAGGAAGTAGTGTGTTAGTCTAGATGCCATAGGGCTGACAGATACAAAACAGAAAAGTTTAAGCAAGAAGTGAATTTATTGGCTCAATAAAAGGAAAGTCTAGAAGCATGCCTCAGGCATGGCTGGATCCAGATACCCAGAGAGAAATCAGGATTCCTTCCCTCCATCTCTCAGCTCTGCTTCTCTCTACCTGGCTTCACTTTGCAAGCAGGCTCACTCTACCCAGAGGGCAAGCTAGCCATCAGCAATAGTCACATCCTCTAAGCTTAGCCACCACAGTGAGAGAAACCAACATTTCCAGCAGAAAGATGAGGTCTGTGACTGGCCATCCTGTGTCAATTGGCTATGCCCACCAGGGAGTGGAAGCACAGGGACTGGCAGCCCATCAAGAGGTTTGCCCTAAAGGAGCCAAAATAAAATAAATGAGAAACCTTCCTGTGCAGAATAAGACTCTGGTCACCGTAAGCCACCATAGCTGGGTCCTGGAGTTGTCCCATTGTATAAATGAGGAAAGAGGGGCACAGAGTGACGAGCTAACTTGCCTAGGTACCCAGCTGGTAATAAGAGGCAGAAGGAGGATTTAAACTGATTGGCCTGATGCCAAGGCCTGCACTCCTCGCCAGTCCACCACACCAGCTGCCCATGCATTCTGGGATGGACAAGAGCCCATGATTCCGACGGAGGCAAACAAACCCGAGTCTGAGAGGCACTTCTGATCGCCACGAGTTCAGTGTCGTCATCAGTAAAACGCGGGCAGTAAAATGGCCAGTATCTACCTTGGGGTGAGGATCACATGAAATAATTCAAGTCCTGCATTTCGCACACGGCCTGGCACGTGGA
Organism: Equus przewalskii; assembly: GCF_037783145.1. Classification (NCBI taxonomy): domain Eukaryota; kingdom Metazoa; phylum Chordata; class Mammalia; order Perissodactyla; family Equidae; genus Equus; species Equus przewalskii. The sequence continues at coordinate 33,562,280 of NC_091832.1, read as the reverse complement.
AAGAGCTAAGCAAGTGTTGGATACTATTATGACTAACTATTCATTGAATGACTAAGTGAGCGAGTGGTATCTGAGCTCTAACACGGGGACTCTGGGTGGTTCTCTTCACAGAGGGAAGGCCTGGGGGTGGGGTGGGGAGGGCTTTGGGGCCTTGACAATCTCTGCCACCACTCAGAATACCCTCCTTGCATATTCCTATTCTTTGAGTTAATTCTTCAGGCAATTAATTTCTCTTGATTTTATGTAAAGTAGAGATTAAAGCATGTTTAGAAAATGCTGTTAATATTATTGATCTATAATTTAGCTCTAAGAAAGTCTGAAGGCCCACTCTCCCCTTCCATCCAGATGGCCACCTGCTATAAGATGGCCCCTTCTATAAGGAAATCTAGAGCTACTGTTGGCTCCCAAGCTCCATGAAGCTGGGTTTGCAACGGGCACCGTCCCCATTTATGACCATGTGCAGGAACAGAGTTTTGAAGGTGCCCAGGTCTGTCATAATTAGCCTGGAAGTCATCCAAGTTCTCCTGGAAGTGTGCAGCCAAGAAGTTGAGCCCTGGGCCTGGGAAGAACTGGGTTGAGCTGGGGTGAGTCAAGACAAGGCAGGGGACAGGAACAGGCCTGGCAGGCCAGCAGGGCACCATAACTCTTCTCCCAGTTGTAATTATACTTGGCCACCAAAAGCTATAGAAGTATTCCCATTTTGAGTGGGTCCCCATGGTCCCAGGACATCCTTTGATTTCTTCCCTGGGGGGAAGGGCCTTTGGGGTGTCTGGGCAGTGCCGGAATAGAGGAGACAGGAGAGCATTCCCCACGGATTCTCTGCCAGCCCTGCCTCAGATCCAGGAAACCTCTCTGGATGCCAAAGGTATAGATCCAGCAGGAAAATGCAATAGTGACGAGAGGGAACCAGCTGCTTCTCTGAGGGCTGGATGTGCGGAAAGGGTGTGGGGGGACTCAGAAGTGGGGAAGGAAGTGGGGGGGAGGAGGAAATGAGGCAAAGTGCCAACTCTCCAGTGGCCCAGCTGAGTCTCTACGTGGCTGGGAGCTGCAGACCCAGGACACAGAGGAGCCAGGCTGCAGGATACAGGGATGCTGGGCTGCACAGCACAGAGATGTCAGCGTGCAGGACCTGGAGACGCTGCCTCATTTTCTGCCCCTCGCCTGCTGTTCCCCGTTCCCTTCCTCGCCTTCCGTCCACGCCCTCGGAGAAGCTGCTGATTTACTCCTGCTCGCCGGGGGTCTGGGGACGCTGGGACACCTCTGGACACTCTAACTGGTGTTCTGCCTTCCTAGGTGATCTTGGCCGAGTCTCTTAATGACAATAACCCAATCTGCATGGAGCCACAAAGGGAGCTCACACCATGATGTCACAGGGTCCTCCAACCACCCTCGCTGTACACACGTTATCTCATTCGATCCTCACAACAGCTCTGTGAAGCGCTGTCAGGGCACCACTTTACAGATGAGGGAACTGAGGCTTAGGGGGTGGTATGACCTCCCCAATGTCGTATGGCTGATAAATGGCAGAACTAGAATTCAAACTAGGTCGACTAAACTCCAACACTCAAGCTCTTCCATGATCCCAGGACAGAGAACAGAGGTTAACACTACCCTCACCGTGGAGACGAGGGAACTGGCTCAGAGAGGTCAAGTAACTTGCCATCCATCACACATGTGGAACGTGGTGGAGCCAGGATGCAAACCCACTTCCTTTCCCACCAACCCAATGTTCATTCTGCCAACAAAGCAACGAGAAGGCCCAGGAAGAGGATGTCTGAGGTTCCCTCCGGCTGAGATAATTATTGAATTCCGTGTTGAGACAGGGAGGAGTTGGAAGGGGAAGGGGTGAAATAAGGAAGCTCCCCAATCTTACTGCTGCCCTCACGTTCCCTGTCTTGGGAATGTGGCTGCCCCAGCCCTGCCCTTTCAGCCTCATCCCTTCATTCAGCAAAGGAGAGAAAAAGTCATTCAACAAACTGAGAGTTTTCAACCCTTGGACTTTCTAGACCTCATGCCTATCCACCCAACAGCGTCTTCCCTGAGGAATATGTGTCCGCAGTCACCTCCTACATGGTGGCACCCATCCCCTCACCCTCTCACCCATCAGTGAGTCAGCAGTGAGAACCGTTCCTAAGGGAGAGTGTGAAAGACACATCCTTCCACACGGGGACACACACCAGCTCAGCCCTACACATCATCCCCTCTGGCTCCAAACTGCTGGAGGCTCCTCTCCCTGGTCTGGCCCTGCCGCAGGGACACACCCGGGGGGAGGAGCTGCCGTCTTAGTCTTAGTGGGGCCCAGCCTCGCCAGACAGCAAGCTCTTGTTTCCTCTCCTCCACCGGCTGGAACTGACATGGCCCAGGAACGTGCCTCCTGCGCCCTGGAGCCCGAGCAGGTCCAGCAGCTGCTGCTCTCCTGCCAGGAGGCCAAGAAGTCAGCCTACTGCCCCTACAGTCACTTCCCTGTGGGGGCCGCCCTCCTCACCCTGGACGGGAGGATCTTCTCGGGTAAGGGCGGGCGCCTGGGGACCCATCCCCGGCAGCCTGGATGGGGAAGTCAGAGGAGGACAAGCAGACAAGCAAAAAGGACGCGTGGGAGGCACAGGCCAAGAAGAGGGCAGCTCTGAGAGGGCAATGCTGCCTCTCGCCCCTGCTCTGCTTGCTGTCCGACATGGGGGCTTGAAGGTCTCAAGGAGCCCCAAAAACCCATCTGCTGCTTAAATCCAAGGGCTTTTGATTCTTGGAGGACTGGGAAGCCGGAGGTGGGATGAGGAAGGGAGCTGGAGGGAGAGGCCGGAACGGGAGGCATCAGCAGTCCTCGTGTCCTGGGGGGAAGAGGGTTAATTCTCTCCGAGCCCTCTTGTGTCCGGACCCTGCTAAGGCCCCCACAAGTTCTGTCAGCAAGTCCACCCCTCTGACCCACCGACCCAGGTGTTACGCCCATTTTTCAATGCAGAAACTGAGGCCCAAAGAGGTGACACAACCTGCTCAAGGTCACACGGGGACACTGGTGGTGGAACCCATGGCTGGGGTCCCCAAAACCCTGCTTTTTCCCATCACCCACCATGCTGGCAGATGGCTGGGGGAGAAAGCCAGGAATCCAGGTCAGGCAGCTTGTTGATAGGGTGCCGGCCTTGCAGAGAGTCTTGGAGGAAAGAGCCAGGATGGGTTTGGTGACCAGCAATGAGTGCTGGCCTGGCGAGGTGGAGACAGGAATCTGAGTCAGCATGAATCTGTTCCTAAGCAACTTTCCTTTGTTTTGTTGGTTTGTGGGGTTTTTTATATGCTTTTTGGTGAGGAAGGTTGGCCCTGAGCTAACATCTGTTACCAACCTTCCTCTTTTTCTTTTTCTCCCCGCAGCCCCAGTACATAGTTGTATATTCTAGTTGTAGGTCCTTCTAGTTCTTCTATGTGGGACGCCACGTCAGCATGGCTTTTGAGCAGTGTGCAGATCCACGCCCAGGATTTGAACTGGTGAACCCTGGGCGCCCAAAGCAAGCATGCGAACTTAACCGCTATGCCACTGGGCCTGCCCTTGTTTTGTTGGTTTAATAGAAAAGCTCACTTGAGCAAAAGTTCACACTTATTTTTGCTAAGTTAAGGGGGATTCTCTTTCAGGATGGTGGGGAACATGGTGTGGAGGTGGCTGGTAAGCCATGCCCCTCCCCACCCCTCTCCTTCCCACGACCACCCCAGGGCAGATGAGAATTGGCACAAAGGGTTGGATGGGAGTGCCCGGTCCCGGTGCCTAGCCTTCTCCTTCCGCTTGGCAGCAGGTAGTTAAAGGAGCAGAGACTCCCACATGTGCATCTAACTGGTCACCCCCAGCACCCTGGGACAGGTGTGAGCCACTCACCCCCGCTGCTGCTCAGCTGTGAGGCCACTGGGGCCCCTGCCTCCCCTTTGATAGTGCCCCTTCTGGGTTCTCCTTGATGTTCGTGTTATCTCTTTGTCTTTTGAGGTTCTGTCCAATTTCATGAGTCACCTGAGTCTTAAACAGCTTTGAGCTGGAGAAGTAACCTTGAGCGAGTGCTAACACATGGAAGGAACATGCCTAATGTTACCCGTCTAACCCTTACAAGCCTGCAAGGTGGTCGCTATATCCCCACCTTGCAGAGAAGGAAACAGGCTCCGGGAGATTAACCCGTAAGCCCACAGAGCTGGAATGTGAACCCTGAGCTCCTCTGACTCCAAAGTCTGCTACTCTGAGGGGAATAAAGAATCTCTGTGTCCCATGTGGAAATTCAGGCCTGGCCTGGTGGCTCAGATGGGTATTAAACATTAACCACTACCACAAACAACATTGCCACCCACCCTACCCCATGGCTCCAGGACCATGCACACGGAATCAGCTATTGCTTCTTTCCAACGCCTCCACATCCCCTTCAGATGGTATACAGGGAGGGGCCCCCTCCATCCTTGGACTGATTCATTCATTCAACAAGTATTCACCGAGCACCAGTTACGTGCTGGGTAACGTACCAGGTGCTGGGGATATCACAGTGAACAGAAATGATGTAGTCCCTGCCTTCGAGGAGGTCCCTTCCTCTTACGCAGGCCATGGCTCAAAGTGGGAGCCTCACCTGATGACTGTGGGAGTGAATGAATGAAGTGAGCAGGAGGGTAGCCTATTTAAGTCGCAGGGAAGAACCTGTGTCCCCATAGAAAGGGCTGTGCAGTAGGGCTTTAGGGAGGCCCTATGGGATGGGGCGAAGGCTCTGGAGTTAGAGGCTCCTAGGTTTGAATCCTGGTGCTGCTGTTTATCGGCTGTGTGACCCTAGCAAGACCCTTCACCCTTCTGAGTGTCAGCTTACACGGATGTAATGGGAGGATCACTAAGCCGGCTTTTCAGGGCGGCTGTGATCGGAGCGGGCTCGCCTGGCCTGGCGTGGCGGCCAGGGTCCTGCCTGATTGCTGGAGCTGCACCACCTCCATCAGTGCATATGTTGACTCTCATCCCTGGCTGTGGGGCTTTAAAGGAGCTGATGCCTGTAAACAGATTAGCACAGGTTCTGGCCCACAATAAGAATGTCACAGATGATGGCTGCTTCTACTTCTCCTCTTAAAGGGATGATGATGATGACTGGGAGGCAGATTGCGGAGGGCTTTTGAAGGCTGAGCAGAGACACCGAGATCTGATGAGGTAGGAAGTAGGCAGCCAAGGAATGTTATTAAGAAGAAGAGTAACACAAGAGTGGTGTTCGAGGACAATTCATCTGTTAGTACTCAAGGAGGGCAGAGGCAAAGAGAGTGTCAGGGGGATGATGTCTGTCTTGTTCACTGACCTGTCCACGGTGCCGGCACCTTGCCTGGCCTATACTGCGTCCTCAGGTAAGGTTCAGTGAACGTGTGAATGAATCGCTCGGACTAGGACAGTAGCAGGTAGAATGAAGAGGAAGGAAAGGTCTCAGAGATATCGTGTGGGACAAATGGACCGGGCCTGGGATGGGCAGTATTAGAAACAGAAGAAAGGAATATTGTCCCAGGATTTCCAACCAGAGCAGCCAGGGAGTGACGAGGCACTGACCGAGGTGGGACACTGAAAGCAGAGCTGGCTGATACTGGGGACATGACGGACAGGAACCAAGAGCAATATTAATAGACACCATGGATTGAGCGCTCACTAAGCCCTTCGTATGGAAGATCTCTCGTAATGTGACAGCCACTATGTGAGGGAGGACGATGAGTGTCACATGCATTAGTCAGAGCACTTTCAGTTGTAAATGAGAGAAACCACCCGGAACCGTAATGGGCAAGGGTAGATGTTGTCTCAGAAACAGCTGGATCCAGGAACTCAGATGTCACCACGCCCTTCCTTATCCTTCTGGGTGCTGGTTTCTTTCTCTTACCCTGCAGGTGGACTTTCTCCAGGCATCAGGGAACATAAGTGCAGGCTCGAGATGGAAAAATTCCAGGAAGGGCTCGATTGCATGTGCTCATCCCCGGGCCAATCACAGTTGTGAGGGAGTACTGTGATGGGACCTGCTGATTCGCATATCCTCCCTGATGGGGGTCTGTACCCACAAGGACTGTGGAGGTGCCAAGCAGACCAAAACCATTGCCAAACGCCCCACATTTTATAAATGAGCTATCCGAGATTCAGTTTGATCTGATTCCAAATGCCACACTCTTTCTGCCACAGGGTGGATATGTGGATGGGGCAGAGAGTCGTGATGAGGAGAGGGGAACCAACGGAGGAAGGGCCCCAGAATCTCCGGATCTCCTCACTGAGATGGAAAGCGAGGACAGACGGCAGTATGGCAGGGCTTGGAGGGGAGGGGACCTCGAACCACGGAGGAAACCAGATAGGGCATCAGGGGGTGATCCAGAGACATTAGGAAGCAGCGAGGGCACAGCGGTATTTAGACGCTGTGAGTTTACAGCTTATAGTGGGACAGGTCTGCCCAGTCCTGCGACTTTCTCCAGCTGCACAAAAGACCAGCCCCTCGTGGAATTTCCCCACTCAGAGGCAGCTGGTGTTCCATCCAATTCAAAAGCAGGTCTGGCTGCAAGGACAGCCTTTCTGTCACGATCTCATAATAACGATCATTTTCCCTCTATTACCCCCAACCCTGCCCAGGCCTTGTGGCCCTCGCAGATGGGCCACCAGAATGGTAGTTCATAGCTACAACAACTACCTTCTGTGACTGCTGTCGGGAGAGCCACGGAGAGAGGAGGAGCTGGGTGAGGTGAGGACACAAAGAGAAGCCTTAAGATGGGACAGAAGCGGGACTGGGCAGGGGAAACGGAGCCAGCCCAGGGCCTCCCAGGTGGCAGCCCTCAGCCAGGGTCTGTGGAAAGCCGATGAGAGATGGTGGAGGAGAATCACGGAGGACCGCTCTTTGCTGGCTCCACACAAGGGATGAGAGTTTCTCTCCTCAGCTCGTGGCCTTGGTCCATCTCTCCCTCCCTCTCTCTAGAAGGACTACAGCATTTTATACATGCCATCGCCATCTAGGGAAAAAAGCACTTTACTGGATCAGCTGTAATGAATTCTGGGAGCAACAAACAACATTTACAAAGACACTTGAGGGGCCCAGCCCAGTGGCGTAGCAATGAAGTTCATGCACTCCACTCCAGCAACTGGGGTTTGCAGGTTCAGATCCTAGGCATGGACCCACACAGCTTATCAAGCCATGCTGTGGCAGGCATCCCACATATAAAGTAGAGAAAGATGGGCACAGATGTTAGCTAAGGGCCAGTCTTCCTCAGCAAAAAAAAGAGGAGGACTGGCAGCAGATGTTAGCTGAGGAGTAATCTTCCTTAAAAAAAAAAAAAGACAAGGATATCCTGGCTAATTGCTGAATCCAGCTTGCCTTGGCTAAGCCTTCAATCTGGCCCTTCACTCATCTTCCCCAGATCAGCCCCTGCCCTCCTGATTCCTCCCTGGGCTCCCTTTCTCCTCCACGTCACTCTTTGGTGCTTTATATTACCCTCTCTGCACAGCGGTTGACTTACTACAGGCCCCTCAGCCCCACCCACAGCACTTCCAAGTGAGTCAAAGCAGGCTCCCCAGACCAGCTTCCTCTCCTTGCAGCCCTGCCCACCTGCCACACCTGGGGTTCATCCATTGGTGCACTCCATTGTCACTCAACAGTGGCTCAGTACAAGGATGAGCTTCACTAACACCTCTGAGTCGACAGCTGAGTTAGGATAACGCATACGTGAAGCTGCGTTGCATTGGCAGTGGGCAGGGGGGCAGGAACACGGAGAGAGTGTAGTCCTCAAGCACGTGGACATGACGTTTCTCTAGTCCTTTGATTCTCAAATGTGGTCCCAGACCCCCAGCCTCAGCACCTCCTGGGAATTTGTTAGAAATGTGAATTCTTGGGCTCCAATCCAGACCCACTGAAGCAGAAACTCCAGGGGTAAGGCTCAGATATCCGTTTTAAGAAGCCCTCCAGAGGATTCTGATGCCCACATGCTTGTGGAGTGGCACATGCTTGTGAGAACTGCTGCTCTAATCTTACTAAGATCCCTCAGAAGAGAGAGTGGGCACAGGCCGCGTGCCATGCTCTCCTGCCCTGCTCTCTACTCTGGGTGACAGGGTCCGAACTGCCTCTTTGTGAACTTTTTCCTTGCTGATGTCTAGATGACATCTGACCCCAGCCCTGGCTTAAGCACCAAACCACCTCAAAACATGGCCTCACCGAAATGCCAGAAAGAAAAAGGGCAGTCCTTGTATCCGACAGGCCAGGATGTGAGTCCTGGCTCCCCGCCACCAGCCTCAGCTCTTACACTCTGCAGAATGGGGTTATAGCAGGAGCTGCCTTACAGTGTCGTTAATGGGATTAATGACATAGTGCAGAGAAAGTGTTCCACAGAGTGCCTGGCAGTAAAAGGAAAGCAATTAGAGAAAAGAATAGCGGCTGGGCTAGCAGTGCAGAAGTGAAGTGCGCACGTTCCGCTTCGGCGGCCTCGGGTTCACCGGTTCAGATCCCAGGTGCGGACATGGCACCGCTTGGCACGCCATGCTGTGGTAGGTGTCCCACGTATAAAGTAGAGGAAGACGGGCACAGATGTTAGCTAAGGGCCAGTCTTCCTCAGGAAAAAGAGGAGAATTGGCAGCAGATGTTAGCTCAGGGCTAATCTTCCTCAAAAAAGAATAAAAGAAAGCAATTAGTAATAATAGCACCATCATCATAGTATTATTTGGTCCAATCTTCTAATTATGGATTCCTCACTTGGCACCATCCCAGCCCGTCTCGTGTGTGTTTTGGAGGAAGTGAAAGCAACACCAGGAATGGAGTTGGTTTGCCTAGATAGACGACAGCCTGTTTTCCAGGCTTAGGGAAGCAAAACAAATTGTTTGGCCTTTCAGATTGCAGTTCATGGCCAAGGACTTCCTTCCTCTTTTTTGGTTGTTTTTAAAGCAAGACGGAAACTACGCTTGAACTTGCGAGACGCCCCAAATACAGTTATTCCCTTGCATCTCAGAGCTCTAGCACTGAAGTGGGAAATTTCATCATTTGATAATAAGTAACTGGGAGGCTCGTTGGCCCCACTGTTCTAGGCCCTGGGCATGCTGCAATGTACAGCATAGACAAAGTCCCTGCCCTCAGGAAGTTTACACTACAATGGAGGAATTAGATAATAAAGACATATATTTAGGAAGGTGTTAAGTGCTATGAAGAAAATTAAAGCAGGATAAATGGATTGAGAGGGTTGGAGGCAGTGGTGGGAGGAAGCAATTTTAGATAGCGCAATCACAGAAGGCTTCTCTGAGGAGGTGACATTTGAGCAGAGACCTGAGTAGAGCCAGCTATGTGCATATAGAGAGTAAAGAGTTCCAAGCAGTGGGAACAGCCAGTGCAAAGGTCCTGTGGCAGAAGCGTCCTAGCCATCCTTGGGAACAGCTGCAAGGCTAATAGGCCTGGAGAGCAAAATGAGATGAGGTCCAAGAGGTAGGCAGGTTGGCACTATATTATGTAAAGGCTTATAATCCTGAAAGGATGTCCAAGTGCCTGAAGGACAGAAATAGGGCCACTGTCATGCCTTGTCTAGACGGAGCAGAAGCCCAGTCACCCAGGCCTACCGCCACCAGAACCCTGACTTTCAGGCAATTAATCAGAGCACTTAGCAGGCTTTGTACTGACTGCTTTACACGCGCCATCTCAACTCATCCTCACGGGAGGCCTCTGTGGAGGGCACTGCCATTGTCAGCTCACGGATGAGGACACTGAGCCTCCAGAAGGTTCAGTCCCTTCCCCAAATTCTCAGAGCCAGTGGGACAAAGGGTCGCAGGGTAGAACCTTGGGGCTCTTCCTACAAAGGCCTCTCTGAGCAGCGGGGCTTGTAAGCGTGCTGCCTTCTGAAACAACGCCTCTCTCTTTCTAACCGGCCTGTTGAAATCTTGCCCACAGGAAAGGAAGGTTTCTCTGTATGAGGCCATTCCGCACTTCACACGCAGACACGGGCAACCGTCCTGACAGACTGGGCCTTCTGCAATTTGGCAATTTGCTTTAGCAGCTACTCCATAAAACCCAAGATTTATATGAATCACATTGAATAGGGGAAGTGCCCACGAGTCAGGGACAAGGCAGGGCTGGGAGGATTGCTAGATGGAGAGTGGGGAGCAAGCCTGGCAGGAATCTTAATCTGGGAGAGACAATGAACCAATTAAAAAAAAATAAGGGGCCAGCCAGGTGGCATAGTGGTTGGGTTTGCACGCTCTGCTTTGGTGGCCTGGAGTTCGCAAGTTCAGACCCCGGGTGTGGACCTAGCACCGCTCATCAAGCCATGCTGTGGTGGTGTCCCACATAAGGTAAAGGAAGGTTGGCACAGATGTTAGCTCAGGGCCGATCTTCCTCACACACACACAAAAAATTATTAATTTAATTTAATTAAATAAAAATCTGGGAGAGGCAGAAGTCAAATGCAGTGAGGTCAAAGTCAGCAAAGGTGGGAAGGGCAGATGTGGACGGGCAGGCAAGGATGGGTTTAAAGGAAGTCTTTTCAGGTGGCCATCAGGAACCTGTCCGGGGAGTCTAGCTGGGGAGCAAGAGAGATGTATTCATTTATTCACTTAACTTTCATTGACCCAGCAGAGAGGCTGAGCAATAAGGGGCCAGCTGTCCTGGCCACTGTAACTCACATGTGGATATGGACAAATGCTTGGCCAAAGCAGGTGGGCAATAAAAGTTAACCACTCCTTGATCGCTCCCTGTCCTGCATCCCAACTGTATTGACAGATTTCTTTATGGTTGCAAGTGATAGAAATGCAAGTGAACTATTTTAGACAAAAGCAGAGTGTATTGGTTCATATAACTAACTATAGGAAGAGCTGGAGTGTGGCTGGGCCTCAGGGACAACTGGCACCAGGCTGGACTTTTCTGGCCATCTCTCATCTCATCTCTCATCCGTTCTTCTGAATGTCCATTTCATTGTCTCCTAATGATCTCCTCCATAACGAATGGAAACCAGGCCACCAGCAGGACCCAGGTCCACACTCTTAGTCTCACAGAGGAACTGTATTTCCTGAGTGGAGAAGAACTCTGATTGGCCCGGTGTGGGTCAGGTGCTCATCCTTAGACCAATAAGAAGGTCATGTGAGAAAGGGTGGCCACTCCCACTTGAACTACGCACTGAGGAATGAGGTAAGACTCATTCCCTAGGAAAAAAAAGGAGGAAAAAGTGCTAAATTATCAAAACAATAAATGCTCAGTATAGTCTGCTCTTTGGTGCCCAGGATACACACCTGCCCTTCTTCCCAAAAGTGTAATTCCAAATCTGTCCCCACCTAACCCCACACAGCCTGTTAGTGAACACCCCCCGGTACCCCAGCAGGAGACTTGCAGCGAAGGTACCCAGCTGTCCAGGGACATCCATTCTCCTCCATCAGTGGGACAGGAGTGCCCGTGATCCTGAGAACCGTGACAATGGGTAGGGGGTTAAAGGATTAATTTGTGATTAATTTAACCCCTCCTCCTCACATGTCGATGTGAATAAGGAAGGAGCAGAAAAATAGGGGACAAAAATATATGAGTAGAGAATGACCAAACACTTTCCAAATTTGATAAATACAGGAGGAACAAAATACTGCATAATCGCAATGAAAGCTCAGACTTAGAAAAAGGGAGTGTAACAGGTGAGGAACAGACTAAGTTGAGGAAACAAACGCAAATGCCGCGACTCGAACAAGACCCCTGCTCACTCGGGTCTCTCCTCTAACAGAGCAGGGCAGGGCTGGAGTCTGGGCATGCAGACTCTTCTGCTCCCCTCAGCTCTGCAAGGTGGTTCAGGAGATCAGCTTCCTTCTGTCTTGATGTCCTGCCATCCACAGAGTGGTGTCCTCATCCCCCTGTTCAAAACTGGCACACGTCATCACATCCATGTTCCAGCCTCTGAGAAAGGGAAAGATGAAGTGGGGGGCAAGCCACGTCCCCAGAAAGATGTCATGTAGAAGTTGCACCCATCACTTCTGTCCACATCCCATTGGCCAAAACTGCGGGACTACACGCCTCCAGGGAGGCTGGGAACTGTATCTCCAGCTGGGTAGGCACGTGCCCAGCCAAAGTGCAGTGGATTCTGTTGGGAGAGGGAACACTGGGAATGGTCTTTGCCACAGGCCCCCTGTGGCCTGTAAATATCTGTGCACATCCTTCTTCCCACACATAGGACCCACTTCCCACCCCCTCAAGGGAGGCCACCCAAAGTCCCACCCAGTCACTGCTCCAGCTCCAAGAGTAGGATCTCATGGTGGTGCACAGTCCCCTTCCTCGGGTCCAGATGTGGCCCTGCTGTTTTAGTGGCCCGAACACTAAAAAGTAATCGTCTGCCCGCCACTTCACACCCACTCCTGCAATACACGACATGAAGCCGGAAGGGATAACAGTCATCAAATCACCTGTTAGGAAAAGGGGAGAACAGAGAGCACACGGCGGCCACTCGTCCACGCAGTTATCACCCTCGCTGGGCAAGAAGGCTGCAGACTCCCTGCTCTGGCGGACACTCTGCCTCTCTTTTCTGCTCTGGGGGTAACCTCCTTGTCCACTGTCCGCTGGGGCCCCTGGCTTGGCCCTCTGGGAGCTTCTTCCTTGACCATTATCATCCTCAGGCCCACATCTGAGTGGGGGTTGGAGAGAACGCCCTCTTTGGGGCTATACAGCTCTCTCAGCTCACTTCCGTTGGTGGAGTTATGGGGGTCTAGAGCTTTATTTAGGGATGGAAAAATCACAGGATTTTGTAGGCCAGACTTTTGGCTTCTTTGGCTCTCCAAAATACCATAAACTTGGAAACTTTCTGGTCTCTTTGCTTCCAATCCCTTTCAGACAGGAGTGCCACACCCAGAGATCCTTGCTGGACACGGTTCTCAAGCTACCAACTCTCCTTTTTCACTAACTGGCTTTCCTGCCCAGCCCAGCCCTGCTGCCTCATTTAAACACTAGCTACCTTGAGGTACCAGAAACAAAAGGTTGGGTGGGAAGATGACATTCTTAATCAGAACTTTGCCACAGAGCTGACTCCCATTGCCATTGCCAGGTAGAAAAATCCTAATGATCGGTGACGTGGTCTGCCTTCCGGGTTATTGCAGGGTGGGCCTTCACCAATCTGATGGAGTGGCAGGGGCCCTCAGCTTTCCACCTGCCGTGTCTGTATTTTCTTCTACGTTACCTAATTGATAGGCCAAGGCCACATGTTGTAGACTTTTATGGTAAACCCGCATCCCACCTTCAGTCTCTGTATTAGTCAGATATAGATTAAGCTGCTGTAACAAAAATCCCCAAGTAAAATGACCCAAACATGGCAGAATTCTTTTTCTCTCACGTAACAATTCAGAGTAGGCCGTGGGTCCAGGGCAAAAGGCAGCTCAACTCTGCGCCATGAGTTGACCAGGACACCAAGTTTCTTCTGTCTCATTGTTCCTCCATCCCCATGACCACAAACCACATGGTCAAAGCTGTCACCCCATCGCAGCCTGTGGAGGGGCAAGGAAAGGAAGTAAAGAGTGAGCAATCTTCTTACAAAAAATGTGATCCAGAAATCTCTTTGGACCACATATTGGCCAAACTTAGTCACATGGCCACGCTATGCAGTGAGGGAGTCTGGGAAATATAGTCTCTGGCTGAGTGGTCATGTGATCTGCCATATTGGAAGGGGGGGGTCACTTGTATTACTTAAAGGAAGGAGGAGAAAATGAATACCGGGGAACAATTACTGTCTCTGCCTCAGGGAGAAAGGCAAGCTGCGAAGGGTGATACAGACCATATAACATATCCTGATGGCCAGGGGAAGGCCCAGCTCCTGGAGCCATTTGTCCATGGCCTTCCCTCCCTGCATATGGGGAGTTTCTTAGTCAGTCAACCTGGCTATGCCAACGTTTTATCTCCTGGGAGCAGGCCTTGCCCTCTGTCCCCCAGGGTTACCCCTGAGAGGGACACTGGGGAGGACTTCTTGACTGCAGGCTGTGCCACCTTCACAGCCTACCTCTCACGAGAAACCTGGGGTTGCCTTAAGTCTTGTGCAATCACAGACACCTTTTGCAAAGCTTGGGTGTTTTTCTTGGGTTAGTTTGATGGTTTTGACAGTTTGTTTTGAAACACACGTCACATAGAACCCTGGTTGATCTCTGATAGCTGATAACCAGCACCAACAATTTTGCCTAGGCCCAATCTTTGAATCAGGAGCCCCTCCCGCCACCACTGCCACCAGCAGGCAACCCACCCTGTGGCTTCTGTCTCTTAGATTCAGGGGTGGGGGTCCGGCTTACCTTCTTAAGCTTCGGCATCTCTCTTGACCTTGACCTCCCCTGGGGAGATGAGGCCGGGTTCATACGCCCTGTTACACTGCCCCTGCTCCCAGGCTGTGCTTCGAGATGGAGGCCTTGGGTAAGTGAGGAGAGAGGGCATTTCTTGGGCAGGGTCCCTGCCCCAGTGGGTCACAGAGTCTCCCGCCCTGGGTCAAATTGCCTTCTCCTTCTCCCCACCCCATTCAGGGCAACAGGTCCCTCCCTGCCCTGGAATGGGGCAAGCCTCTTGCTCAACCTGTGCAACAGGAAGGGCTTCCGCTCACTAGGCGCTCCTCTCTTCTCAGGGTGCAACATAGAAAACGCCTGCTACCCTCTGGGCATCTGTGCTGAACGGACTGCCATCCAAAAGGCCGTCTCAGAAGGGTACAAAGACTTCAAGGCAATTGCTATCGCCAGGTGAGTGGGACAGGCGGGTCGCAGCAATATCCATTCATCTGTCCAGCCAACATCCACCACGCACCTATCATTCGTCCATTCATTCACCTAACATATGCTTATGCCGCACTTCCTAAGTGCCAGACACCTTATAGGACGCAGGGCTGAGTGCTGAGGATAAGGAGATAGATAAGAAATAGACTCTGCCCTCGGCGAGCCGAAGAGCAGGGAAATAACCAAGGCAACTTGAAGACAAGGCAGGTGTGTTTTTGTTCTGATAACGGCACAAAGTGCAACAGAAACCCCATGAGAGACAACAGAAAAGCAGCATAGAAACCCACAGCTGCAGGGACCTAAGAATCACCTGGTAGGGACTCCCTGTGCCCCGTTTTACAGCTGAAGAAACTGAGGCCCAGAGAGGCTGAGCAACACTCCCAGGAGTTGGTGGCAGAGCCAGGACAAAACCAGATCCTTAGAGTCTCACTCCAGGCTCATTCCATTGCACCATGCTGTGCCGGGAACTCAAACGCCATTCCCCGCTCTCCTTGAGCTGACGCTGGGCCCCTTCATTGTGCCAGCTGACTCCTGCCCTGGGTGTCAATCGCCTCTAGTGCCAAGAACCAGAACACAAAGACAAGCTGGCACAGTGACAGCCAGGTAAACTCTGGTTATGGTTCCAACTCATCTAATCCCACCCAGGTTCCAGCTGAACCAGAGCACTGAGCAACACGCTCTCTGTGCCCCAAACATCACCATGCAAGTCCCCGCGTGCTACCCTCAAAGGATGCTCCTTGAGTTCTCATTGGCTCTGGACTCAGACTCAGTGGCTTCAGGATTCAAGCATGCGAAGGGCTCTTTGACTCAGACCCCATCACACTCCTGATCTAATGGTGAATTGCTCTTGCGTGTACCTGTGCCTTGTCTCAGAGAGTTGTCTTAGCACGTTAATGGTGCGGGGGAAACGACATGGGAAATGTTGAACGCACCCGGAGAGAGATGGCATGGCCCACCCAATCTTGGTCTTTGGGGACGCCTGGGTGCAGTGAGTTCTCTCTTCCTTGCAGTGGAGCTGCATGACCTTTCTGGCAGAAATGCAAGCTGCGGAGATTGATGGGAGCCGTGTGACAGAAACGAGCTTCCATCTCTTTTATAAGATCCTAATCTCTGCCTCGGTCTGGCCCTGAGGGGGACCAGGTTATCGAAGGTTTTGTCCTGAGTAACTGGAGCCAAGGTCCACTTAGGGAGAAGGGCCCCGGCTTCCGAGAGCCCTCCCTGTGGCCAAGGTCAGGCCTGGCGTCCCTTCAGCTTTGGGAGAAATAGATGAGGCCGTGCTGGGAACATTCTGTGCGGACGAGCAGACATCAGGATGTGAATTACACTTTATTAAAAGAAAGTTGGGGAAGAATAACTCAATTGCAAAGCTGATCCAAGAAAATAATGATATTCTGGGGAAAAACAGGCCAAAGTCAAAGAAAGGATGATGGCACGGTAGCCTTGCTCTGTTTAGAATGTTCCAAATGAAAGGTGGTTTCTCTTGGTCATTATCTACTTTTAAACATGACCAGATATTGCTAGCAATGATTAGCAAATGTCCTTATTTACACAAAAGTCATGGGTATAGCCCTGGCTCCGGGCTTAGTGAGACCTGGTTTCAAATCCTGCTCCCCTGCGGACCTCCGCTGGGCTTCACTAGGAAGCACGTTGCTGCTCCTCTCTGAGCCTGGCTTTTCATCTGTGAAGTGGAGGAGAGCAATACTTCCCCACTGGGCTGTTGCGAGGACTCGGGAAATTATTTCTGTAAGGCTCCTGGCACAGAGAATGCAATAATTAAAACTCTTGTTATAAGTTATCGTTATCACTTCTGCAAACTGCAAAACTACCGAAGGCAGAGGCCGCACATCCTGGGTTCAGATCCTGTTCTGCCACTCACCAGCTCTGTGACGTTGGGCAGGTCACGTCACCTTTCATGATCCGTAACACGTGGATGACAAGAGCACCTACATTCCTCTGCCTTATAGGGTTGTTAGGGGATGAAATTAATTAATGCACCTAAGGTCCTCAGCATAGTGCCTGGCACAGGGAAGTGCCATGTAAGTGTAAGCCATTATTACTATCGGCTGCCTCCCAGTTTCCAGAGCTACGCTGCTTGCATGCACCATCTTGTAACTTTTGGTGGTTGAACCCTAGGCCAAATCCAACTTCCCAGTGGAGTGTATGTTCACTGCCCACCCCCTCCAACTTGAAAACCCTAATGCAGCAGGTCATCTTGTCCAAGGAGCTATACATTGGGCAGTTAGCCATGCATCTCACAAGACTGGGAAAGGAAGTGGTGATCTTGGCAAGGGCCAGATCATACAAGGCCTTACAGGCCAGGGAAAGGAGGCTGAATTTCACTCAGAGCACCTCTCCCATGGTGCTTCCTACAGTCTACCTGTGTTATGGCATTTACATGCAGATTTTATCTCCCCCTCCAGCCAGTAAGGGCCCTGACGGCAGGGATTCTCTGCTTGGTCTTTGTTGCTCTTTCTCCCTGCCTGCCTAGCACTGAGCAGGCTCTCGGTCAACATGGGTGAAATGAAGTAAAAATAACATAGAGTCCAACCTCCAAAGAGCTTATGAGAGGCTCTGGCTGTACCACCTGTCACCTGGTCCTCACAAGGGTTAATTAGCTTCAGTAGACATCCAGGGCAGGGGTCCCCACCTTCTCATATCCCCATGGATTTTTGTTCTGAAGCTGGCAGTGTGCTCAGAAAGGACCCCACCTTTCCATGGAGCAGAACCGTTCTTTGACTGGACCCCCCCCCCCCACCTACAAAAGGGAGTTATCATGAGGATTAAATAAAACAGCACCCCAGCCCTCTGCCCTCAGCTGCTCTATTACACTCACGGCATCTACCTCTAGCCCCACTTCATGCACGGCTGGTCAGTCGGTCGGTCGGCTGTCCGGCTCCCCTCCATAGTCAAAAACTCCTGCATGCAATGAATTTCATCTGTCCGTTCACTGCTGCATCCCCAGCACCCACAGTGCTGGGCATATAGTACATGCTCAATAAATATGTGGTAATTAATGAGATCATGTATATAAAGTGCTTTGCAGGATGCCTGGCATATTCTAGGCACATATTAAACAATGTGATATGGGGCTGGCTTGGTGGCACAGCAGTTAAGTTTGCACATTCCACTTCGGCGGCCCAGGGTTCGCCGGTTCGGATCCCAGGTGCAGACCTATGCACCACTTGTCAAGCTGTGCTGTGGCAGGCATCCCACATAAAAAAGAGGAAGATAGGCACGGTTGTTGGCTCAGAGCCAGTCTTCCTCAGCAAAAAGAGGAGGATTGGCAGCAGATGTTAGCTCAGGGCTAATCTTCCTCAAAAAAAGAGAAAAAAGAAAAGAATAAACAATGTGATAAGTATTAATATATAATAAGACAAATGAATTATAAACTAGTACACAGAACACATAGTATATAATAAAACAGTATTTGATAAGGTACTAAAATTCTGACAGAGCTTATCTATGGAAAGGAGTAAGTGCCCAGTAATTAGCATGGGCCATAACAATATGCATACAGCATTCTAAAATTTATGAAGCCTTTCGTATACCTTATCTCATTTTATCTTTCAACAACAACGTAGATGACATTATTGCCCACATATTATAGGCAAAGAAATGGGCCTTGCATGGGTTAAAATGACTTGGTCAAATTGGCAAGAGGAGGAGCTGACGAAGAAGCGAACTTTAAATGCTGTTTTTCCAGAGGTATCACAGAGCTGTGGGTCTAGAAGAGCAAGGACGATGGCAGCTGCTGGCTTAACCTCTGGTGCCCCAGCAGGCTTGGAGGCTCTGACAGTTAAATCTACTTTCTTTAATCACCGTCCTCCACCCTGCTCAGAGCTGGAGGACTGCCCGGAGGTGCCTGAATTCTCAAAAACAAAGGATTACCCCTCCACTATAAGCTTGTCTTCTCCAGACTTTCTCCAATGCAAGGAGCCCACTTTTCTCTTTGTTTCACATATGCCTCATTCTTTCATGCCTCAGGGCCTTTGCACATACTATCTCCGTTTCCTGCAACACAGAAAAACTTGGGGCTTCAGAAGAGCACCTCTGTTACTTCATCTCACTGAACCTCTTTCCTGGTCATTCTGACCCTCAGGCTGTACTGGGAATGAAATGAAATAATGTATATCGAGTGCCTGGCACAGAGCTTGGAGCATAATAGTTGCTCACTAATGGTGGCTTATGAACGCTACACTTCCTCCAAGGACTGAGCCACATGCCACCTCCTCCACAAAACATTCTCCTCACTCTGTGGGCAGGGGCTGTCTCCCTCTCACCCTGCATTCCTATTGCATTGTGTTTAAAATGATAACATCCAGTTTTCCATGTTGCCCACTGGGCTGAACAATCTCTTTAAGGCGAGACACAAATTCTCCTTAACCTTTGTGTCCCTGGGGTGTGGGTGACTGTAAGCGATCACTAACGTTTACGGAATGCACTAATGCTCCTGCCCATGGCCTTGCTTCTTGGAAGTGTGGGAGGCCAGCACATGCTTCTTCTCCACCTCGAGGACACGGCGCGTCTGTGACTCAGGAGCTGCCCGATGGGGTTTGACCTCATCTGGAGCAGGGCAGGACTCGGGGCCTGAATCTCAGCATTTGTGGTCGTGCCTCAGGAGACACTGATCCATGTCTGATTCTCTACTTCCCCAGTGACCTGCAAGATGACTTTATCTCCCCGTGCGGGGCCTGCAGACAAGTCATGAGAGAGGTAAGCAGCTTCTCTTTCTTTCTGGAATGTAAAGGGATGCCTCCCTGCTTTCCCAGCCTACGGGAGCACGGCCAGGCCGCCAGCTGGGAGACACAGCCACTGTCCTAATTGCTACGTTGGC
The DNA here is from genome assembly GCF_037783145.1 of Equus przewalskii. Classification (NCBI taxonomy): domain Eukaryota; kingdom Metazoa; phylum Chordata; class Mammalia; order Perissodactyla; family Equidae; genus Equus; species Equus przewalskii. The sequence goes on along the minus strand of NC_091832.1, from coordinate 33,542,769 downwards.
CGGCTTCTAAGGCCTCCCCAAGCTTGCATGAATCATTGGAAATTATTCTTTCCTTCGACAAACACTTACTGAGTGTCTAGTCTGTGCTAGACATGGAGCTTGCGCTGCGAGCCACGGTGAAAAGACAGGCCAGGCCCCGTCCTCACAGAGTCACCGTCTGGTGCAGGAGACTGACGATAAACGAGGAGCAAAAGAAATCAACAGTAGAGTTTCTGAGAGTGATGAGGGCTATGGAAAAAGAACGCAGAAAAAGCAGTCAAGAGTGACAGAAGGGGCGGCAGGTGATATTCTAGATCAGGGTGGGAGGTCAGCAAACGAGGGCGCCAGCCTTCTGCTTCTTGTTGTCAACTCAAAAAGCAAATTTGCCTGTTATTTTATCTCAGGATGAGTTTATGTGGGAATAGCCAAAAGAATTGTAATTCAAGATGTACATGCTACGGCAAACCACAGGCAAATCCAGCAAATAAGGGAGCGGCCTTTCAAGGGCAAAAGGGGGCGGAGGGAGGGCCTGTCCTTAACGAAAGTCCACTGGCGGAAGGCGACAGTCGAGGGCTGCAACGGCTTCTCATTGGCTGAGCCTCGACTTTTCTCATTGGCTGAGCCTCGGCTTTTCTCATTGGCTGAGCCTCGGCTTTTCTCATTGGCTGAGCCTCGGCTTTTCGCATTGGCTGAGCCTCGGCTTTTCTCATTGGCTGAGCCTCGGCTTTTCGCATTGGCTGAGCTGTTCCCAGGTCGGGAGAGAAATCTTCCTTCCGTAGGACAGAGTTTTACTTCCGGTGCAAGATGCCAGTGTGTGCCTCTTCCTTTTTGGTGTAATTGACAATATCCAACAGAGCATGAGAGCCCCGCTACGGCTCCCCCTTCCCCACTCCAATTTAGTTAAGGTTTCTTTTATTAATTTCCACGTTGTAAATAAAGTTTTATTGGCACAGGGCCACATCCACTTGTTCAGGTTTTGTCTGTGGCTGCTTTGGCCCTACAACAGCAGACCACATGGCCCATAAGGCCTAAAATATTTACTATCTGGTCCTTTACAGAGAAAGGTTTGCCAACTCCTGCTTTAGATGGCCAGGAAAGGCCTTTATTTGAAGATGACGTTTGAGTAGAGATATAAACAACGAGCAAAGATGAGGCAGACAAAGGCCTAGAGAAGACGTGCGGGCGGAAGAGCCAGGACGTTTAATGCCCGTACACCTGGTGGGTTTGATGAGTTGCAAGAAGGCCAGAGAGGCTCGAACACGGTGAGTGAGGGGGAAAAGCAACAGGACATGAAGTCAGAGGGTGGGCAGGGACGCCATGGCACACGGCCTTGGAGGTCACGGGCCAGAGGGTATATTTTATTCTAAGAATAAAGGGAACTGAGTTGTACCCATTAAAATGGTAAATCTTATGTGTATTTTAGCACGTTAAAAAAAAAGTTGGGGAAAAAAAGGAGTAAAGGGAAGCCACTGTGTGTTTTTAAGAAAGGAGTCAAGGGGCTGGCCCAGTGGTGCAGCAGTTAAGTGCGCACGTTCCGCTTCGGTGGCCCAGGGTTCGCCGCCTGGATCCTGGGTGCAGACGTGGCACCGCTTGGCAAGTCACCCTGTGGCAGGCATCCCACATATAAAGTAGAGGAAGATGGGCACGGATGTTAGCTCAGGGCCGGTCTTCCTCAGCAAAAAGAGGAGGATTGGTGGTGGAGGTTAGCTCAGGGCTAATCTTCCTAAAGAAAAAGAAGGAAAGGACTCAAGGGATCCGATGCACTTTATTCAAAGGTCATCTTGATGGAAAGCCTCAGTTTTTCAACTCTAAAAACAGAAGGGTGGATCCCAGCATGAGTTCTTAATCTGGGCCCAGAGGAAGTTTTTGACGTGTGTGTGTACATTTGGGGAAGGAGAATGTGAAAATGCTGAGAATGACATTCTCAGCAGCTTTTGTGGACTCTCAAAGAGGTCTCTGTCCTCCATAGTCTCGAAAGGTTAAAGCCACCAGCTTGGAGAATCCCACAGGACCCAGGGCTCTGATGCGACATCATTAGCCCCTCTAAATACATCGTCTCATTTAATCCCCACCTCCAGCCTATGAGAAAAGGATGTGTCATTGTCCTCATTTCTCAGAGAAGTGAAATGACCTGCTGAAGGACACACAGCCAGTCGGTGACGAGCTGGCATTCATGGTCAGTTCAGGCCGACTGCAAAGCTGCCTCCTCACGGCTGCCTCCCTGCCTCTATGGTTCTGTAAATGGGACAGATTATTTTCAGCCTCAGAGGAGACATAATGACACTTTGCAGAACAGGAGCTGCTGGTTCCACGCGGGCTTCTGCTTTTGGAGTTGTGTAAATTCAGGGAAGAGAGGGTTGTATCAGTTTTGCTTTTGTGCCCTTAGGTTTCAAAGCATCTGTCGAACATGGCAGACATCTCCATCTTCCTCCCGCTTCTTGCCAGGACTGCAAACCAGACACAGTTAGCAGAACTCATTTCCCAAATCAGATGAAAAGTGTCACCACGAAGGCACTGAATTCACAATATGGACTTCGGGTCACTTCAGAGGGGCAGAAATGGCTGCCCAGCTCCAGGGCCTGTCTCAGGCCATGTGAGGAATCCACATCAGGACGCCCCCTCCCTGGTCCCCGAGGTTCAGCTGCTCACTGCTATTTTCTCCAAACAGATTAGATGGTGGCAAACGAGAGAAGGCAAGTGAAAAAGCTGAAGGAAAGAGAGGCAAAACTGGAAAAAAGAAAAAAAAAAAGCAAATAGTAAGAAATGAGGCTTGGGGGCCAGGGACTGCTTTGCAGACTTTGCCCTGCTAAGCCTCAGTTTTCTCATCAGTAAAATGGGGATAAGAATAGCACCGACCTCAGAGAGTAGATATTGACATCAGGCGTGTGCGGTATCTCGTGTGTGCCGAGGCGGGCGTGCAGCTTCTGGTTGTGAGGAGTAAATGTGATACTGTGAAGGAAGTGGATATTGTTTTCCTTCATAACAGGAGGAGGTCTGGCCCCAGAAGTTGAATATTGTTCTTATAAAGCCCTGGTGAGTCCTTAATCACAGATCGGAGCGTTTATTGCCCATTAACAATATGCCAAGCACTCTAACTGCTTAACACACATTCTTTCATTGGCTCGTCTCTCAAGCTCTATGAGCACAGTATGGGTATTGTCATTCCCATTTCACAGATGAGAAAACGGAGGCACAGAGAGGAACGTTAGACCGTAAGAGGGAGAGCCAGGCTCAAACCCAGGTCAGTCCTAACCCCTCGGCAACACTGCCTCCCTCATGCTGGCTTTGCCTCTTTTCCAGTTTGGCACCAACTGGGATGTCTACATGACCAAGCTGGATGGCACGTATGTTGTCAAGACAGTCCAGGAGCTGCTGCCCGCCTCCTTTGGGCCCCAGGACCTGCAGAAGATATAGCGACAGTTGGAGAACATCCACCTCCTGGGAGAGCCTGGGTTCCCACCTGTGCTTAAGGGGGCAGCCACCTGGAAAACTCCATGAAGATGTTCTCACGGACCTGGGGACATCTGTCAAATGGGCTCCAACCCTACAGGGGCTGGGCAGAGATGGCTTTTCCGAATTACACTCAAGAAACACGGTCTTCCACTGAAGTGATAAAGGGTTTCTCTCCTGCCTGGGCCACCCGCCTTGCAACCCACCTTGTCCTCCCCAGGACAAGAGCACCCCATGCTTTCCTTTCCTTCTCGAGAGCCCTCTTTAAAGTTCCAGCCTAGTCTGGACTGCCTCCCCACCAGCCATCCCAAGGTTCTACCCTGTTCTGAGCGACTTTCCTAATTATAATCGTCACAGAACATCCTGATTCGGGAGAGTGTGTTTTGTTCCGTGTCTCTGTCATTGCTCGCAGCTCTTAGGAAGTACAGGGTGATCTGTCTTCACAGAAAGACTTGGACACTCACTGCTGGGGGAGGAAATGGGCATCTTGGAACTGTATATCCTTTGGGGTAGAAAGCTGAGTTTTTAGGCTTCTTGCCCCTGCGTTCTCCAGATGGGAGGCCCTGCTGGGTTGGGCCTAACTGCCACTGGCCATTCTACAGTCTGTTTTGGGTTCAGTATAGACCTGAGCACTGGATGCCGTCCACCCCCATGGCTGTCTCTGAGATTCCAAAGCATAAAGGAGGAGGCATGAATTTGTCTAGACAGCACAACAAATGTTTCTCTGAGGACCTACTGTGTGTCAGGTACTTTCATGTGGATTATTTTTTATTTAAAGTGCTCAATGACCTGGTGAAGTGCCTTACAGCTGAAGGCACTGGGCTTCAGAGAGGTTGAGTGACTTGCTCTAGGACTACAGCAAAGCTTAGACCAGAATCCAGGTCTCAGGACTCCCAGTACCGTGTGGACACAGTGCATTCTCTTAGCCATGCGCTGTGCTAATGTGTTTAATGTATATGAACCCAGTTAGTCCTCACTTGTAAGCTCAAAGTATATTGCTCTCACTTTGCCAATGAGCAAGTGGAAGTTCAGAGAAGTTAAGTCACTTGCCCAAAGTGGCACAGCTAATATGTGGCAGAGCTGGAATTTGAACCAGATCTGTCTGACTCCAAGTGTTTTTTCCAGTCTCTCACAGCTGATGTCTAGCTGCCTTTATTTACTGAGTGTCTTTTATATGCCAAATACTGCAGAGAGCAAGACATATAAGAAACAGGCTCTGTCCTTGAGGAACTTGCAGTCAGACAGGAAGAGAGAGGTGTAAACAGGTCTAATGCACAGAAATACACACTGTGATCCAGGCAGTTACCAAGTGCAGGGTGGGCACGGTGGGGGACCCCTTCTTGGGTGTGAGGAGGGCCAGGGAGGGAACTAATTCATTGGTGCATTGGTTATCAAACATTCTGTCTCTCTCTCTCTCTCTCTCTCTCACACACACACACACACACACATGCACACGTACATACACACAATTAGGAAAGTGACGACTGAATGAGGGTGGGAGCCGGGCTGGCCCTCTGAAGGCGGCTGATAGATCTGGCTGTCCTCCCTAGAGGAGGTGGCCTTGGTGCCAGCCTCAGTGGCAAGAATAGAGTGTAGGTTTTCTCTTTGCGAGGCAAGCAAGGAAGTGGACAGGTAAGTCGCCCCTTCCGTGGGAGCCCTTTCCGCTCAGATCCAGAGCACCTGCAGGTGTCACTGTCTGGTAAGACTGGCTCGTTCCCAACACACCCAGCCCCGCTTGCCGCCATCTTGGGAGACAGGATCGTAATTCCAACGTCGCTGCATGATGCAGACTCCAGCCTGCCTGTCTTTAGTGATGACTAGGGGGCCTTCCATATGCTCTCCTTAATGTTCTCAACAAAGTGGCTGGAAAAAACAAAAAAGAGAGAAAGCTGGAAGAAAATATGCCAAGATAGTAACATCAGTTAAAATTCTGCTTGATGGGAATATAAATTAGTGATTTTTTTTCTTTCTGTATTTTTTAAATTTCCAAAGCATTTTTAAAATTTAATAAGAAAAGAATGGTATAGCATAATGGTGACAGGTTTGATCTTTGGAGTTGCCAGCCCCAAACCGTGTGGCTCTGGGCAAGTTATTTCATTGCTTTGAGACCCAACTTCCTCCTCTGTAAACAGGGATGATAGTACCCGCGCATAGCGTTGTGCACAGTGAATGAAACAATGTGATATTAAGCCCAGGGTTGGACCCTCAGCAAGCTCTTGATAAATGTCAGCTGCGACTTTTATTAAGAGTGACAAATTTTGGTCCTTTGAGGATGGATTTGATTTTTGCAAACAGGCAACGGTCTTTTTAGCCAAGCTTTTCAATCATTTAACAGTTACTTCTTGAGTGCTACTGTGTTCCAGGGCTGGGGCCAGATCCTGGGGACACAGCAGTGACTATGACAGACGAAATCCCTGCTCTCACGGGGCTCTCAGTCTCCCGGTGGGAAGTGAGATCCCCATAATCTCATGAAATAAGTACTTCATTCCAAGCGTCACCTAAGTGAAGAAAGCACTCTGGGAGTAGCAGCCTAAGAATGGGCAAGACAGCCCTGAGGAGGGCATGTTCCAGTCTGAGCACAAGAAGGGTCATCCGGTTAAGCAATGGGGCTTGGGGAGGGCCAAAGAAGGCAGACTGACCAACAGACTAAGCCCAGTGTGCCTACACTTCGTGGAAATACAGGGGAAGCCAATTCACAAAGGAAGATTCCAGAAATTATTTGAACAATGTCCTCTTGGAAGAACAACACCCATTTGGCTGGAGAGGGGCTGGGGCATTTGTTTAAAAGAAAAGCATTTTCATTTTGCAGTCCCCCTGTTCTGAGGGCCTGTGATTTCAGAGCAGCACACGCTCTATTGTTCAGTATGTCTGTGTTTTTTAGGACCCTAAAGCCCAGTTCCAGATTCTCATGGAAATGAATAGAAGCATGTATATTTGTGCTGCTCTCGCCAGCTGCTGCTAATTGCTTATGTAAACTATGACATTCTTTGGGATTTCCTTTTGGCGGAGAGGAGGGCAGAACTCTAACTGACAGACTCAAAGAATGCTCTGGGTGCCTGGGTCGGACAGGAAGCCAGAAAACACTGTTCAAGAATAAATAATGGAATGGCCTCATAAGGCTCACATGCATGTAATATTTTGCATATGATTATATGAGCACAGAAACAGGCATGGAAGGAACACCCAGTCTGTTAACATAGTTTTTGAAAGGTATGAGAAGGGGAAGTTAAGGGAGAGGATATTAAAAACTCTATGACCGAACCGAAAAAAATACGACATAATGATTGCATTCGTTATCCATTGCTGTGTAACAAATTATGCCAGCATTTAGCAGCTCTGGACAACGAAAATTTAGTATCTCACAGTTTCTGCAGGTCAGGAATTTGGGCTGAGCTGCGTCATTGGGTTCAAGGTCTCATACGAGGCTGCAGTTAAGGTGTCAGCCGAGTCTGCAGTGTCATCCGAAAGCTCAGCTGAGGAAGGATCCACTCCAAAGGCTGTTGGCACGATTCGGTGCCTTGTGGGCTGTGGCTGTTGCTATTCAGTTCCTTGCTCCGTGGGCCTCTCCGCAGGGCAGTTTACAACACAGCAGCTAGCTTCCTCAGAAGAAGCAAGCAAGAGAGCAAGAGAAAGAGCAAATCGGAAGCCAGAGTCTTTTTGTAACATAAGCACAAAGGTCACATCCCATCACTTTTGCCACATTCTGTTTGTTAGAACCAAGCCACTAAGTTCCAGCCACAGTCAAGGGGACACAAAGCCATGGCTGCCAGGGGACGGGGACTCTAAAGATATAAAAGTTGCAAATGCACATGAACGAGGAAAAGAAAACATAAAAGTAGGTAAGGGTGGGGGCCAGCCCCATGGCCGAGTGGTTAAGTTTGCGCACTCCACTTCAGTGCCCCGGGGTTTCTCCAGTTGGGATCCTGGGCGCAGACATGGCACTGCTCATCAGGCCATGCTGAGGCGGCATCCCACATGCCACAACTAGAAGGACCCACAACTAAAAAATATACAACTATGTACTGGGAGGATTGGGGGAGAAAAAAAAAGATTGACAACAGTTGTTAGCTCAGGTGTCAATCTTTTAAAAAAAAAAAACCTGAAAAATAAAATAAAATAAAATATACAACCACGTCCTGGGGGGCTTTGGGGAGAAGAGAGAAAAAAAAGAGAAAGATTGGCAACAGATGTTGGCTCAGGGCCAATCCTTAAAAAAAAGAAAAAGGTAGGTAAGGGTGGCTGGAGTGCCAGAAGAAGCAGGCCAGTTAGCCCTGATAAAGAGTTGATCTTACTCCAAAGGGAAGCCATCAGTTTCAGACAGGAAGTTGACATGCTCAGCTTTGTGCCTTAAATAGCTCAGTCTGCCAAATCAAGAGATACTAGAGACCTACAGGAAACTGTAGAAGAAATAGCTGAAAGAGTAAAACATCTCTGCCTCTGCAAGTTGGAACAAGAGATTGTTGCTTTTCAGGATAGCCTACCTATAGAAACTGTTAGTGTTTTTTTAAACCGTGTATACATATTACTTCTATTTAAAGGACCTTTTATATTGTTTTTGAGTAAGATTAGCCTTGAGCTAACATCTGTGCCCATCTTCCTCTGCTTTATATGTGGGACACCTGCCACAGCATGGCTTGATAAGCGGTGCATAGGTCCACGCCTGGGATCCGAACTGGCAAACCCTGGGCCGCTGAAGCAGAGGGCACAAACTTAACTACCACACCACCGGGCCAGCCCGTAAAGGACTTTTTAATTTAAAAAACAGAAAGAGAATAACAAGAAAGAAGCCATAGAAAGAAAATTCATTTCGCAATAATGTTGTGTAAATTCTAGAGAGCAAATGCAGTAGTTGATTCTGTTGGGGGTCGGGGGTAAGCTACTTGACATTCCTTTTGCTTCCTTCCGACTCCTCCCCATGCCCTTCCTCACTCCTGGGAAGGAGGGGCGAGTCACGTGACTGGGGAGTCTGAAAGGATAGCCCGCCCCTTCCTCTCTCCTCCCCCTTGGGAGTGAGCCTGCCTACTGAGGGCTTCTGTTCCCAGATGGCTCTCACACGAGGGCTGGGGACTCAGCTGGCTCCATGCTGGGTGCTGGGGGATATGAGGTTTAAAAATCACAACCTCTGTCCTTGGAGAACTCACAGTTTAGAAGGGTAGAGAGAAGGGACATCTAGCCCAGTCTAGGAAAGGTCAAAGAAGGCTTCCTGGAGGAGATGACCTCAAGCATTAACGAGGATTGTTTCAAAGAGGTAAAGCAAGACAGAGGGATCAGCATGATTCTTGGGACAAGTCAAGTAATTCAGTATTGCTGGACCATAAAGAGCAGGGCAGGGTGACAGCAAGAAAGATGGTGGGGCCAAACAGTGAAGGACCTTCTGTGCCAGAAAAAGAAATTGGGCTTTATCCTGAGGGCAACGGGCAAGGGCAAAGAGCCTGGGAAGGACTTGAAGCAGCAGGTGATGCAGCCATATTTTTACTTTGAATGATCGTTGCGGGGCAGTAAATTTATTGTCCGAACTTGTCAACAATGCAACATCTTCCTAATCCACCATCATCACATTTTCATGCACCTTGCCCCGGCATAACAGAGACACTTCTTCCCAGTGAAATCTTATTCTGCCCACGGTTGCCCGATTCTACCCTCCAAAACCTGCAGCCTGGGAGTTTCAAGTAGCCGGATTTTGATCTGGCAGCAGCTTTGCTCCGTCAACAGTTTTAGCAAAACTCCTTCCACCTCTGCTGGCAATTTAGAGCTAGCATTTCTGAAATGGTCCGTGGATAAAGGATGTTGCTGCCCTGGGAAAATTTGTCTGTCTCCTGCCAGGAGGAGAGAAAGAGTGCTGAAATGGTGCCAAAGGATGCCATCCAGAAGGGAAGGGCAAACAGCCCTCAACAGTCCTCTTTTTTTTTTTAAAGGCTTGTCTTTTTCCATTTTCACATTAGCATCAGTTTTTTTTTTTTCCCCATGTCCTCTGGGGGAAGGTTAAATGATGCTTCTTAGGAATATTATGTACTTTACCAAAACCACGCAGTCTTGCCACCTGGAGGGAAAAGGGTACAATGAAGACCCAGGATGCCCTCAGAGCAGAGTGGATACCAGAGTCCTGCCGCCTCTCAATAGCCCCTCTCCATTCTCCTCTTGTGGCTGAGCATATCACAGCTTGCCCAGTACATAGCTGATGTTTAGTAAATGTTCCCTGAATGAATCAGACTCTCATACAGAATATTAAAGTTGCAATGTCAACAGATTTTGCAGCAGAAAACCATATACCACATCCCCGACTTCTTAGGATACTACTAAAGAGAGACAAAAGATGCTATGGGAGCACCTCAGGACGATTCCCTGAGACCTGAGACTTGGTGCCACCACAGAATGACTTTTCCTTCTCAGGGGAACAGATGGGGACAAATGGAATCAGGGCCATGATCCCCAAGAAAGACAGCCCCACCACGGTAAGGCTGTATTTCTGCCCTGAGAATGGAGAACATGGAACCCCAGCCATCCCTGCTAGAAGCTTCTCTGTGTAGAAATCCACATGCTCGCCCCTTCCATTTGGACATCTGCTGAAGAATCAAGCTGTGCTTGGCTCAGACCTGTCAGAAGCAACTTAGATTTTCCTACAGAAGGAGAAGTGAACCAGTCCAGCGATCTCTGTTGAACAAGAAACTACACAGCCTACAGTGGAGGGTTAATTAACATCAGTCTGGAGATTTCGCTTCCAGAATGAAATCTGGGTGGGTCAAGCATCACAGGTCACTTGAAGCTTAAGGGCACAAGTCCAGAGGCTGATAACAGATGCATCTTTTATCTCAAAACAACCAATACAATGTCCCTTTAGTGAAGACATCTTACAAGCTGTGTGGTCGTCACAAGCCTCATGGTAAAAGGTTACAGTCTTAGGAGAGTAAAGAAAATCCTTTTAGTCATTAAAACACTAAATATCTCAGAGAATCTCTTGTTCCTTTTCAGTGAACATTAAAGAGAAGAGTCGTAATGATAATGACACACAGCAGATGGGTATAGATTTAACCTTGAAATGAAACCTTTCAGGTGAACTGTGGTCCCTGGAGTGTGAGTTTCTCAAACCTTCTCTTCCCCAACTTTCTCGACAGGACAATTTCAACGGAGCATTTTAAATTGTAACTTAAAATTCTCTGAGATCAATCAAAAAAATGAAAGACAATATCTGTTCTCCAAGTGCCTTTATAAATAAATTGGAAAGAAATTCATCTATTTACATCTCTCCCAAATAAATGACTGGGGATCACAAGGGCCCTGCAATTTCTCATCAGAGAGATCAGGACACACACACACACATCACGGAAACAGATGGCCACCTTTCCCTGGCCAGGGGTCCACCCCACGACCAAGCAAGCCTGGGGAGCCAGAACTCTTCAGATGATGGAAGACCCCCTCTAGCAACGACTACCACCTACATGTTCCTCAACTTCGTATTTAAGAAGGAAGAAAGAGATATGTCTCTCTCTTGGCGCCTGCCTTTCCCACCACACCATCATGAAAAGAACCAAAGTGTAGGCACTCCCTAATGTTGGCTGGCCCCACTCAATGGAAAGTCCCATCCTCAATGTTTCAGAAGTAGGCGACTGAGACGTGCGCTGCTGCAGAGGAAAGCTCCCCTCAAGGTTTATGATGAAAGAATGAGCTCATTATTCAAATGTATTTGGTGTTTGAAACCACTAAGTTGAGAGACAATTGAGAAAACATCATGAACTTTAATGTTCTATTCATTTTTTTAAAAATTTGAGACCCTGAATGAGTTAGACTGAACTTTGGAAAAAAGCTTTCATTATGTTAAAAAGCTTTTTATGTAAAATATTTATTGACACATTACACACAGAAAATTGCACAAATTAAAGTGTACATCTAGATGAATTTTCATCACATGAACACCCTCGGATCAAGAAACAGAATGTCACCAGCACCCCGAAGCCTCTTCAAGTCCCCTTGTAGTAGCTACCTTCCAAGGGCAACCACTCTCCTGACCTCTAACACTGTAGATTAGTTTTGTCTGCCTTTGAACTTCATTTAGACGGAATATCTCCATGTTGTTGCATATAGTTGTAGACACTCTTATGGCTGATCTGTATTCCATTGGGGGAATATATCACAATTTATCCAGTCTACTGTAGATGGCCATTTGAGTTCTTTCTGATACTGAACCTCTTAACCTCAAATTCATGTGCCCCTGCAAAACACCCAGACAGGGGTGCTCGGACATGGAGAAAGATTTATTCGAATTGGCCGAGATGAGAAGGCAGGAGCATGGGTTCTCTCAAATCTGCCTTAACAAAAGAAGAAGGCAGAGGGGTTTTATAGAGCTGAGGGGTGTGGCAGGAGGAGTTTGGGAGAAACAAAGGGGTAATCCTTGTTTCTTTCACTCCCAGTAAGACCCCCCACCCCCCACCCCAGGCAATCTAACTTCTGGGCAACAAGGGCAGCTGGGAGCTGGTTGTCTCATAATCCTTGAAGGCATTCTCTTTCTGTAAAACAAGCTCATAAATCCTTGCAACCCTTGAGTCACCTCTCAGGTTAAACAAGAAAACAGCAAATTGACAAGATTAACTTCTTTTCATAACAAGGTCAAAAGGTAACCCTATTAAATATTTACAGTAATCATCAGGTACCCAGCTTCATTTCCACTTTTACACTATGTGGAATAATGCTGCTGTAAACATTCTTGGGGAAATTATGTATGCATTTCTATGGGTCTATACCTAGGAGTGAAATTACCAGGTCCCCATGATGCGGGGTCAGAGAGCTGAGGAGTCGAAAGAAAGATTTCCTGGACTCTCAAGGTCTGGCAGAAGTGCTCTTTTATTCAGAGAATAGTGTGGAATAGCATGGGGACAGAACCCATGGGCAGTAAAGAGCTGCTGCCAGTATGGGGCTAGGACCCATGGGCAGTAAGAGCTGCTGCAAAAATGGGTTGAGGGTAGGGCTAAATTTAAGGCATAGGTACGTGAGTTATCTCTTTACAAGACAAAGGAAAGAATATGTTAAAAAAAAGTTGTTAAAATGGTATCAGTGCAGGTGGGGTCTGGTTATTGAGTGGTCCTGTAATTTTCAGATAAGAATCAAACCGGATTAAGTAAATGGCTGAAGCCACCACCTTAAATATTATTTTTAGCTAAAGACAAAGGAGGATGTTGGGGGTGGAAGGGGAGTCGATCATGGGAGATTACCACACAAGTACAGTAAACAAGATACAGATTTAAGTCCTTGCCTTTGGCATTGATTAAGAGTTTCCAGAGATAAGGTCATCCCCCCTTCTTCCTGGTACAGAGAGGGAGACAGCTTTACAGATGGAGATTTCCTTTACAATGTAAATATCTCTTAACAAAGGGTAAGTAAATTGTACTCCTCAGAGCCTCCTTCCCATCTGCAGTTTTTAAAAGTAACCAGTCTAAAATAATCTTCATCACCCACTTAATAGATATTTATTAGTTTCAATATGTTTAAATTCACCAATTCAAAGATGTATCCTTTTGCGATTGCCTTATTTTAGATGCTAGCCTCCTATTCTTACTCCTCCACAGCATGGAACCAGGGCTGTGCTGAAGGACGCAAATGAGCTCTGAAATAAACAGGTTAGGCTGTGCCCTTTCTACTCAAGCAATGCTGAGGTGGGTCTCAGGCCAGACAAATGTCTCCTTGCCCTGAGGCTCACCCAGTGACACACAGAGATACATGGCCACACCTACAAAAACATTTTACACATCTTGAAGGGCCTCTCACCCACAAACAGCCTTGGGAGTAATGAGTAGAGGTAGCCATGACTACAGGAACTTTTTTAAATGGCAGCGTCACATAATATACCTCCTTAGCCCAGGGATGGCTTAGTCCCTTGCTAAAGAATAATCCGCTGACCAAATAAATCATGGAGACTTTGAATCCCCAGTTGAATAAGTGTAAAATGAAACAAAAAATCAGGGAAATCTGAATATCAACTGAATGGTAAATGAATTATGGAGTTAATTTTAATCTTTTTAGAGGTGATAACATTGTATACATTTTTTATCACTCATCTCTCTTAGAGATAGATACTGAAGTATTTATAAATGAAATAATATGATGTCTGGGCTTTGCTTTAAAGTAATGAGGGGGGCAGGTAGTAGGAAGGTGTGGGTGAATGAAATAAGGGTCATTTATTGATAATTGTTGAAGTTGGATAATGGGTACATGGGCTTCACTATACTATTCTATTTTTGTGTATGCTTGAAAATTCCTATTTTAAAAAAAGGCAAGAAAAAGAAAGGAAAAAGAAATCGGTCAGTACGAATCCCTTTTATCAGTCATTCCTAACAGCAGCTTTGGGTGACAGGGCTCTGACGCTAATGAGCTGTGTGACTGTGGTGGGCAGGTCGCTCCACGTCTTAAGGTCTCAGCTCTCCCATCTGACAAATGCAGCCTTTCGGGGAGATTCCTCTCGGGGTCCTAAGAAGTAAGCAGGGCCTGTGGGCTTGTAGAGGGGAGCCTAAGGGCACTGGGGGAGGCAAGGACTCAACAATCAGGGCAACATGAACTTTGAGCTCTGACACTTACTGCATGTGACCTCAGACAGTCACTGTCCTTTCTATGTTTTCTTATCTATAAAAACGGCATTCCTATCTCGTTGGTGGGAACATTAAATTAACAGATGTAAAGAGTTTGACACAAGGGAGGAGTAACGATAAATATCAGTTTCCCTTCTTAATTTCTCGATTTTGCCCAGGCCCAGCAATGTTCGCACTCAGGATCTCCCTGACATGCAACCCCCTGCCCGGGTCCAAAGCGCAAAGGGCAAGACTACCCGCCGCTCAGGTGCGCGCACAGCGCCCTCGCGCGCCCGGCCGGGGAACCGCCGCAGAGGCGGCCCCGCCCACCGGCGTCCGCGCCTGCGCAGAGGCGCCGCTCCGAAGTTTGTTGTGACAGGCGCCCCGGACGCCCGCGGCGGCGGCGGCGACACCGGGCCGGCGCTACCATGGCGGTGCGACAGGCGCTGGGCCGGGGCCTGCAGCTGGGTCGAGCGCTGCTGCTGCGCTTCACGGCCAAGCCTGGCCCGGCCTACGGCTGGGGACGGCCCGAGCGGCCGGGCCCCGCGGCTGGCTGGGGCCGCGGAGAGCGCCCCCCAGGCCAGAACGCGGGACCCGGCGCGGAGCCGCGCAGACTCGGGCTTGGGCTCCCCGACCGCTACCGCTTCTTCCGCCAGTCGGTGGCCGGGCTGGCGGCGCGGCTCCAGAGGCAGTTCGTGGTACGGGCCCGGGGCGGCGCGGGCCCCTGCGGCCGGGCCGTCTTTCTGGCCTTCGGGCTGGGCCTGGGCCTCATCGAGGAGAAGCAGGCGGAGGGCCGGCGGGCGGCCTCGGCCTGTGAGGACATCCAGGTGAGCGCCAGCCGCGGGCGGGGCGGGGATCCTACGCAGGTGAGGGGGTGGGGCTAGGGCGGGGCGGGGTCCTGAACTGATAAGGGGCGGGGCTAAGGTGTGGACGTGTCCTACACTAACAAGGGGCGGGGCTAGGACGTGGGCGGGTCCTGAGCTGATGGGGCGGGGCTAGGGTGTGGGCGGGGTCCTGAGCTGATGGGGCGGGGCAAGGGTGTGGGTGGAGTCCAACGCTGATCAGGGGCGGGGCTAGGGTGTGGGCGGAGTCCAACGCTGATCAGGGGCGGGGCTAGGGTGTGGGCGGGGTCCTGAGCTGATGGGGCGGGCCTGGGAGGCATTTGCTTGATTGGGGCTCTGGGTCAAGATTTACCTTTGTCGGAGCCAGAAATTCCTTGGAAATCACCGATTAAGGCTCATTTTCGTTGTAACTGATCTCCTGATGTGGGGCCAGCACCTCACATTTGTTTTACTGTTTTCCCTTCCTCAAACAGCATAATGTTTTGGAAGACAGGGCTGCTAAATGTAGCTCCTGTTGCACCAGGGCTAACGGCTTTGTGTAAATTTTCTAAAATTTAATGACAACTAAGTCATAACACTTCTGTCACTAAGGTAGTTGTCATCCCCAATTTATGGATGAGAGGAAACGTACTCAGAGAGGTGAAGTACCTTGCTCGAAGTCACACATCTAATAAAGGGCGGTGCCCAAAGTCTGACTCTCCAAAGCTTGTGGCCTTGACAGGCTGCCTCCACAGTTTAGCAGATTAGTGACATAGCTGAAGCCCCAGTAAAAACCCTGAGCAGCAGGCATAAACATCAGACATGACACGTTTTAGTTAACCTCTGCAGAGTTATCAGGGGTGACTAGGTACATAGGCGTTCTTAGGCTTTTAAATGCTTAAAATAGCTCAGAGACCTCTGTTACTACTCAACCAAAATCTGTATTAGTTAGGCTTCTCCAGAGAAACAGAACCAATGGGATGTGTTTGTAGAAAGAGAGATTTATTTTAAGGAATTTGCTCTGCAGTTATGGAGGCTGGAAAGTCCAGAATCTGCAGGGCAGGCGGGCAGGCTGGAGGCTGGGAAGAGCAAGTGTCGCTGTTCCAGGCTGCTGCAGAATTCCCTCCTCTTCCGGGGAGGTCAGTCTTCCTCCCGGGGTTTGGAACCACTCACTGAGTTGGTAAGGCGCCTGCGTTTGACAGCTTAGGGCTGAGGCCGTGGAAGATGGGGTGACTTGCCCAAGGGCACAGCCAGTTAAGGACCAAGCAGCGTCTCCCATGTGTCCTGGTTTCCAGCCCAGCTCTTGTTACTCATCACCAGTGTCTCATATTTGAGCTCTGGCCAGGTTGGCATGACAGGTGACATTTGGCCTAGTCCCCAGCCACTGTCCTTGTCTTTTGCAGACAGAAGCCAAGAGTGAGAAACTTGACAAATCCTGCTTAAAATTATGGAGGCGTTTTTTAACCGAGGAGTGTGATCCTCCTCAGCTTACTGTCCACACGTCCTTTTCTCACACTGCACTCTCCTGTGCCTTAAATTTTTAATTAGTTCCCAATTTATTTTAAAAATTCAGGTGTTTGACTTCTTTTGAAAAAAAATCACCAGATCTGGCAACTCTAGAGCTAAAATTCCATGAGGTGTCAGACTGGAGTAGAATAGTGGCTGCGCCCTTTAGATGGAGGTGTGTGGAAAAAACCCAGGTGTAAAACAGGCAGAAGACATAAATATATATTTCACCAAGAGGAGATACAGATGCCAAATAAGCATAGGAAAAGATGTTCAGCATCACTAACCGTTAGGGAAATGCAAATTAAAAACACAATATGATGTCTCTGCATACTTATTAGAACAGCTAAAATAAAAGATGGTAATGATGCAGAGGATGCAGAGAAACTGGACTGATGGTGAGAATATAAAATGGTACAGCCGCTCTGGAAAATGGTTGGCAGTTTCTTTACAAAACCAAACATGCATTTACCATATCACCCAGCCATTGCAGTCTTGGGCATTTACCCAGAGAAGTGAAAACTTATGTTCATAAAAAAACCTGTACACAAGTAGCTGCTATGGAAAACAGTAGTCAGCACCCCCCAAAATTAAAATAGAATTATCATATGATCCAGCAATCCCACTTCTGGGTGTAAACTCAAGAGAATTGAAAGCAGGGACTTGAACAGATACTTGTACTCCCATGTTCATAGCAGCATTATTCATAATAGTCAAAAGGTAGAAACAACCCACGTGTCCATCAATGAATGAATGGATAATCAAAATGTGGTATATACAGACAACGGAATATTATTCAGCCTTAAAAAGGAAGGAAAGGGGCCAGCCCGCTGGCAAAGTGGTTAAGTTTGTGCACTCCATTTCAGCAGCCCAGGGTTCATGGGTTTGGATCCCAGGCGTGGACCTGCACACCATTCATCAAGCCATGCTGTGGTGGATCTCACAAAAAATTGAGGAAGATTGGCACAGATGTTAGCTCAGCAACAGTCTTCCTCAGGCAAAAAAGGGAAGATTGGCAACAGATGTTAGCTCAGGATAAATCTTCCTCACCAAAAAAAGAGGAAAAAAGAGGAAGGAAATTCTGGCACATGCTTACAACATGGATGAAACTTGAGGACATTATGCTCAGTGAAATAAACCAGTCACAACCAGGCAATCACTGTACGATTCCACTCACATGAGCTACTTACAGTAGTCAAATTCACAGAGACAGAAAGTAGAATGATGGCTACCAGGAACTGGAGGGAGAAGGCATGGGGAGTTATTGTTTAACGGGTAGAGAATTTCAGTTTTACAAGCTGAAAAAAGTTCTGGAGATGGATGGTGGTGATGGTTGCATAACAGTGTGAATGTACTTAATGCCACCGAACTGAACACTTAAAAATGGTTAAAATGGTCAATTTTATGTATATTTTACCACAATTCTTAAAAATATTTTTTAAAGCCTGTCATGAGTGTTCATAGAACCATCACTCATAATAGCAAAATATTAAAAACAACCCAAATATCCTTCAGCAGGTGAATCGTTAAACAAACTCTGCCGCATCCATACAGTGGAATACTAAGCAATAATGGGACTCCATTATTGCTACAGGTCACAATCTAAACCAATGTCAAGGGCATTATGCTTAGTGAAAGGAGTCCCAAAGGTTACATACTGTGAGATTCCATTTATATAACATAGAAATGGAGAACAGGTCCGTGACTGCCAGGGGACAGGTGGGGGCGGAACAAATACAAAGAGGGAACACAAAGGAGTTCTTTTGCAGTGATGGAACACGTCTGCATCCTAATCGTGGTGGTGATTATGCAAATCTGCACACGGGGTAAAATTGCATAGAGCTACACGCTCACACACACACACGAGTGTGTGAATGCATTTTAAAAGAAATGGTGACAACTGAGTAAGGTCTGTAGTCTAGTTAACGGTAGTGTACCAATGCCACTTTCCTGGGTTTGATATTGTACTACTGCCATATAAGATGTCACCACTAGGGGAAACAGTGAAGGGTACACATGACACTTTGTACTATTTTTTTTGCAACTGCCTATGAGTCTATAGTTATTTCAAAATAAAAAGTTAAATATATCTCATTCTCAAAGCCATGGCTGATAAAGGATTGCTCTACAAAATACTTCTTCTCCTCCATGGAGTTCAGTAACTAGTTGGCAAATCGAGATAGACTTTCATTTTTTTTTAAGTTAAAAGTTATTGTGCAAGGTGCCTGAGCTTACAGATACTAAGTGCTTTAGGAATCCTCCAGAAGGTGAGGTGGCTGTGGGCTGGGTGGTCAGGGCTGGTTATAGAGGAAGGGGGAGCTCGAGCTGGGACTTGATGGATGAGTGGGGATGAGCCAGGCAGAGCAACACGGAGAAAGAGAGGTGGAGGGAGTCGTGTGAGCCAAGTTTCCAAGAGAGACGGATGAAAGATGAGTACGGGCAGTGCACAGACCAGCCTGGCCAAACAGTTTGCCATGAAGGAAGTACCAGAGCAGGTACTGAATAACCTCCTGGTTAGGTTTGGGTTTGGGGGGAGTTTTTTGCAGGGAAAGATTCACCTTGAGCTATCATCTGTTGCCAATCTTCCTCTTTTTTTTTTCCTCCCCAAAGCCCCAGTACATCATTGTATATGCTAGTTGTAAGTCTTTCTAGTTCTTCTCTGTGAGCCACTGTCACAGCATGGCAACTGACAGATGGGTGGTGTGGTTCTGCAACCAGGGAGCAAACTCAGGCCACTGAAGCGGTGAGCACCAAACTTTAATCACTAAGCCATCAGGGCTGGCTCTGGTTAGGTTTTTGAACAGAGGAGTGACACATGGAAGCAATGTGGTTTCATCTGGCTCAGAAGCAGGTGAAGGAGAGAGTGGGAAAGTCTGGAGGTGGGTGACTAACCATGGAGAGGAAGGGATCAGCAGATCAGACAGGATTTGAGGGAGAAGGTGGAGCCTGGGCACCTGAAGAAGGGATGTCACCTGCCTGAAGTAGCGAAGGACCCTGATTTGGGGGAAATGGGCTCTTACCCAGTGCATCCCTACACCCCCACCTGCATTTCCGTCTTTTTCCATCAGGACTCTTGCACTCTTGTTCCTTTCTGAAAACAGAGTGGGCCCACCGGATTAAACTAAGTGGTAGAGACAGAAAGACAGGACGTGATGACTCAGCTCCGGGGATCCTCCTGATTTCACCCCCTTGCCTGCAGACCACTCACAGTGGAGAAGTGGCTGTTGACCATGTGCTCCTGCCCATCCACAGCGCCTGGTAACCTTCCAGTAGCTGCCTGTCAAGGTCTTTGCAGAGAGAGCCGTCTCCATAATCAGAAACATCCAAGACTGTGCTGGGAGCTTGACAGGCAGTACAGGAGTGGTGTATCAGCTGCAGAATTTGCAAGTTCTGATCTCTTAACTAATTTACCATGTTCTGTGTTAGGCTGTCTCTGTAATTGCAATGAAGCCACAGAGTTTGAGAAAAGTTATTCTGAATAATGAGAGAGAAAGGCAGTATGGCCTGAGTCCAGGATGAGCAGTAAAACCCAATTTGGTTGTGTTTTTATCAGCTCTGGATCTTGTCAGTGAAGACCTGCCTCGCAATACCTCTCCCTCCCATTTCCCTTTGCTTGAGCCTGCCTAGGCTCTCTGGCACATGGTGCATGCTTTTTTCTTCA
Source organism: Equus przewalskii (assembly GCF_037783145.1). Lineage (NCBI taxonomy): Eukaryota > Metazoa > Chordata > Mammalia > Perissodactyla > Equidae > Equus > Equus przewalskii. The sequence goes on along the minus strand of NC_091832.1, from coordinate 33,522,799 downwards.
CAGGCAATTTTTACCCAGAAAAACAAGCTGCTACCTGACCCGTTGGACACTAGACGCTGGCAGGGCTTCCGGCTGGAGGAGTATCTGATAGGGCAGTCCATTGGCAAGGGCTGCAGTGCTGCCGTGTATGAAGCCACCGTGCCTGTGTTGCCCCAGAACCTGGAGGTGGCAAAGAGCACCGGGCTTCTTCCAGGGAGAGGCCCAGATATCACTCCACGAGGAGAAGAGGAGGAGCGAGCGCCACGGGCCCCTGCCTTTCCCTTAGCCATCAAGATGATGTGGAACATCTCGGTAAGGAGGGGCCTTTCATCTGTCACGTAAGCATTTCTCAGAATGCCAATCTTGGTGGACCTGATGGCACCCTTTCCCAGGAAGTAGACAGGCAGAGTCTCCCCACTGCAGGGGCCCATATAGTTAGGCTGCCTCACCCTGTCACACAAGAGTCTGAAGTAGCGTGTCTCAAATTGTAATATGTCCACTGTTCACCTGGGGATCAGGTTACGAGGCACATGCTCATCTGCTAGTCTGGGGGTCCCTGAGAGTCTGCCTTTCTAATAAGCCCCCAGGGGAGGCCCCGCTGCTGGCCTGTGAACCACACTTTGAGCAGCAAGAGCCCAAACCACTGGTTTCTAATCTGTCAGCGCTGATCAAGTTAGTTAATTTCAGGTCTGCAATTACCACCCTCCCCTCTCTTTCCCTTGACCTGCCTCACTGGAGAGGAGAGGCCATGCCTTTCCTCTAAACTCTCCCAGCCTCCTCACTTCCAGATCAGAGGCTTGTGTGTCACCTCCATGCTCTCAACTCTTGGAGGACTCGAGGCTTTGGGAAACTGAGTATTCCCTCCCCTCCCAAAAGAAACAAAGATCTCTGTCTATTTAGAGTAATTTCTTTCCCTTGCCATTATGCAGGTGGGTTTCAAAAATTCAAGACCTGACATTCTTTCTCCTGCCCAGAGCATCTATCCAAGGTTAAGGTGGAAAATGCCACAGCAGCTCATGTTGGACACTGAAGAATGCAGTTTCTTGTTTTGATTTTGGGAATGAAGGTTATTAGACTGTTGCACTTCCAAACTGGGTTAATAGCCAACAAGTAGCCAAACACTTTGCCCATGAAACATCTAGTCTGAGCATCAAAACTTCCACTGGTTGGGGTGTGACAGCTGTGGCATTCAAAAGAGCTAAAAGACTTGATTCTTATAGGAGCTTCTCGATACTTCACAGGTTTCACAGGTCCTGAGAGCCATTCATAATGAAATGAGGAAAACAAGGTGCTTTTCCTCCTCTTCGGTTTTTTTCTTTGTTCGTTTGTTCCTGGGGGATGGGGAGGGCTGGTTGTGATTCAGCACAGCTTATCCAGGGTGGGCTTGTCAGGCTCTGGCCTGTCTGCTGAAGGGAGCCTGCAAGGATGAGTCTTGGCGGTCCAGTGGTCAGTTCCAAGCCTGGTGGTGACCGGAGGCATCTGTGGCAGGAAGAAGGCTTCCATGTTCTAATCATCTTGACAGCTCTTCCTGCCCTGGGCACCTGAGCTACCAAGCGTTTGAGATGTGGGAAGCATCCTCTGAGCTGCCATGGATGGCACCTGTGCCCTCTCTCTCCCTGGAGAAATTGGTCTTGGCTTGCCACTTTAGAGAGGTTATCTTATCTTGAAGGTCAAAGCCAGTTCCAGGCAGTAGCTGTCCTGGTCCAGATTACAAGAGGGCTTGGACTTGCCATTCCACTCGAGGCTGTGTAACCCTGGATTCATTGTGGATGTGTTCCAGGCGGGCTCTTCCAGCGAAGCCATCTTCAGCACAATGAGCCAGGAGCTAGTCCCAGCTAGTCAAGTGGCCTTGGCCGGGGAGTATGGAGCAGTCACTTACAGGTAAGCGCCCATCTGTCCACCAGACTGGCTGTGAGTTCTTTGGGAGCAAAACCATTATCAGTGTGCTCAGCACTCACCGCAGCATCTGACATGACATGCAGTAGATAATAAATACTGAGTGATGTCGTTAATGGAGTTTCAGTTGGTGGGTAAATTAACCTGAGAAAGACTGCAGATCGTCTGGCTCCAACTGTAGTTGCAGAAGGCTGATTCCCACCGCAGCAGGGAGAGAGGGCCACCCAGGAACGCCCAGTTCAGAATGTTGGAAAGTTGATCCAATCTCTGGTTCCTCCTAAGTAATGGCCCGGTGGAGCCCCACCTCTCCGCACAGACTGACTGTCCAGAGCGGAGGTAACGCTCATTCCAGACAGCTGCAGTGCACCTGACGGCGCCAAGAGAGTCAAACAAACAAAAAACACTAACGTGGCCTGTTCCGCAAGAGTTCTCCGTCCGCCGGAGGAGGACAAGTCAGGAGCAGAGTGTGGGGTGTTGAGTGCTGGGTTAGTGTACGCTCAGGTGCTGAGGGAGCCCAGAGGTGGTGTGTGCGTTGCAGGGGTGGGGGCCATTCCGAAAGGCCTCTTGAAGGGACAGTTTGTGCTGCCTTTTGAAAGGTGAGTAGGCGTCACCTAGGCAAAGAAGTAGGACAAGAGGCCTTCTCTGCAGGGGGACGAGGGGGTGGACGGAGCCTGCCCTCGGCAGCTTTGTAAAGCCCCCGGGTCCAGGTGGTCAAGATTAATGCTTGAGCTCATGACAAAGGAGACACGTGTGCTCACTAGGATTTGCAGACCACCAGGAAGCGGTGGGCCTGCTGCGTTTTTGGTGATTTGCTGGAGGGTTGGTTTATAGATCTAGCTCTGTCAGCAGCAGGAAGGCAGAAATAGGGACTCAAGGAGATATCTGTGGAAAACCCCTGCCATGGCTTGGAAGGCTCCAGAATGACTGAGGGTGTGTGCAGGCCAACACAGGCAGGTGCTTGGTGGCTTAGCACTGTCATCCTTTCTCCTTATCCCTTTGTAGGGAAAAGTGGATGACTGAATGACAGCTGAATAATTTTGAGGGGGCTAAAATCATCGTCAGCTGGCTCCTTCTGTGGCATTGGCTTCAGCCTGCTGACATGGTGCTGTCGTATAGCTGTGAGCACGCTGATGTCTGCTGCAGAGGCCTGCCCAGACCTCCCGACTGAAATCGTCCCTGTCCTTCTCCAGCCCTTTACCCTGCTTTAGGTGTTTCACAGCGTTTATCACCGTCTGACCTTAAATTTTAGATCTCTTCGTCTATTTACTCATTGTCTCTCCAGCTGTACTCTAAGCTCTCTGAGGGCAGGGCTGTTATGGTTTGTTTACTACAGACCCCCACAGCTTAATAAATGTCTCTTGAATGATCAGATGAATATGGCAGAGATCTATGACCTAAAAAAACTGATGACATGGAACTCTGTCTCAGGAGAAACACTCCTCCCCGAGAGCACTCTCAGTGTATTTCCACCCAGCCTTTGCTCACCTAGGGACCTCAGGCTCCGCCCTTTGTTATCTGCTCCTCTCATTTCTTCTTCCACCCGATTTCCGATCCTGTCCCATTTACACCCTATGCTCCACCAGGCTGAATTCCTACTGCCCTCCCCCGAGCGCACCAGGCTCCTCCATGACTATCTTCTGTGCATGCAGCTAGCTGTACTTGGGCTGCCCTTCCCACAGCCTCCTGTCCTGCTCCAGGTCTCATTTTAAACACACCCACGTGCACACATCTCCCCAGCACAGCCACACTCTCCCTCTGGGCTCCCGTGACTCCTGGGCAGAGCTTTCCCCTTGTGGCACCGACAGCCTCGAGCTGTGGTCCTGATTCTCCTGTGAGCCCCAGTGGCCCAAGGTAGGAAGAGTGCTTTGACTTCTTGGATTGCATAGAACGGGGGCCCACTTGGGTGGACTCGAGAAGGAGCAGAAGGCGGCAGCATGTGGACTGGATCGACAAAGCTCGGGAACCGGGGTGGCTCTGAGGACAGGGCCGGGTGTCTTGCCCCCTTGACATTGCCTTGATGTCTCTGGGCTTCTGCCCCATTCTCTTCTCTCTGCCACCAGCATCTTTATTTCTGACCCTATGGCTCTTCTGTTCCTGGTGCCTTTGGCTTGCACACCTCTTTGGCTTTCCATGGCCCCATTCATCTCGTGGCATCCTTTCACCTTCAGCTCCACGGCTGACAGCCACATTACTGCCATGTTTCAGCATTTGCACCCCTCAAAGAGGGAATCTAACTGGCCCCCTCCCCTTTCCCTGCCAACCATTTGAATCTCAGATGTGGCTGCAGGCTCGTTGCCCTGGAGTCAGGTGCCCACCCTTAGTCCAGTCAGATTTGGTTGAGGGGCGGGGCTGATACACTGCAGGCAGAGTCACAGTCCAAAATATGGCCACTGTGCCTCAGCAGGGCTGTGGGTGGAGGCTCCTGGAGGAGGAGGGGTACTCAGGGCAGGCCAGTGACAGATCTGCTACGAACTATGCCTGTACCATTCATTCATTCAACAAAGGCTCATTGAGCTCACACTCCATGCCAAGCGTTATGCTGGAACCTGGAGTCACAGGGATTCTAGCTGCTTTACAACATCAGCAACTTTATGAGTCTGTTACCACCCTAACTCCCCTTTGCATTTGGGACCAAGCCCAGAGAAGTTAAGTGACTTGGCCAAGGACTTACAGTGGCAGACCTGGATTCACACCCTGGCAGTCTAATTCCAAGATCTCTTAACCTCTGTGTTCTGCCACATGGGGGGGATGGATGGGTGGGGTCATCAAATGAGATGTCATCTTTATGGGGTTTTTTTCCCTCTAACACCAGGCTCTGCACCTGGCACACACAGATCTTCAGTGAATATCTGATAAATAAACGGGTGAATAAATGAATGTCAGCATTTATTGTGGCCTTAGATTATTACCTTTCTAGCTGTTGTATCTAATACTGTCCTTATACGTTTGTCCCTCTTGGCTTAAATAGAACATCCAAGGGAGGTCCCAAGCAACTGGCCCCTCACCCCAATATCATCCGGGTCGTCCGCGCCTTCACCTCCCCTGTCCCACTGCTGCCAGGGGCCCTGGTCGACTACCCCGATGTGCTGCCCCCTCGTCTTCACCCCGGAGGCCTGGGCCACGGGCGGACGCTCTTCCTTGTTATGAAGAAGTAAGTGGCAGGCGTTTGGCAGGACCTGGAGCAAGTGGGAGCTGGTCCCTGCCTCTGCGCACGGGAGCCGGGCGGGGTTGCAGGGAGGAAGGGCTCAGCCTCCGGGAGATGAGGCCATGCACGTCCGCCTGGAGAGCTGCTTCCCTTTAGGATGATCTTTCATGAAGACGCAATCTCATCGTCTTCAGAACATCCTTTTCACCTGGTGCTTTTAGGACATTTGACTCTTGCCCCTTCTCTATAGCTTGCTTGTCTTTAACATAAAAACAGTTCTCCTTCCACAGCCTCTGCACCCTCTAATATTGTCATAATGGGGGTTTTAAGGAAATGAACATCTGTACCATTACTTTCAACACATGAAGCTCCGGCTCTTACTTCCTAATTTCAGGATAGTGGGTGGGAACAGCAAGGATACTTGGGGAAAAAAGAAACCAAAAAGCTCCAGGAAGAAGAGGAAAGGCCATCACCCTAGTAGTAAATAAGGCGCCAGGGCCCACTGATGCGTGACAGCCAGGACCCTGTCCCCCTGTCCACCAGCTACCCCTGTACCCTGCGCCAGTACCTTCGCGTGAATACCCCAAGCCCCCGCCTCGCCACGGTGATGGCCTTGCAGCTCCTGGAAGGCGTGGACCATCTGGTGCAACAGGGCGTCGCGCACAGAGACTTAAAGTCCGACAACATTCTCGTGGAGCTGGACGCAGGTAGGCACCTGCCACACCCTCCGAGCTGGCCAGGAGCAGTAGGCTTAGGCCTTGGGACGTATAGGGCCCTTCAAGTCTTTTTGGTTGCTATGCTCTATTCTAAGTTGTTGTGTCTTAATTTAGCTCCGCACACAGGGAAAAGCAATCTCTCCTTCGAAATGGAGGCTTTCCTTCTCTCTTTGGGGTTTGTGGGGCCATGGTTCACAGTTCCCAAGTTCATTTTTCTTGCCCACTGACAGAGCAAAAACTTGAGGGGTGGAAGTTTTCTCCAATAGAGTAAAAGAGGTAGACTTTAGCTCGATATAAGGAAGAATTTTCAAACGGTGAAAGCTGACCAAGTGTAGGCCCAGCTGCCTCTGGGAATAATGAGTTCCCCATCATTGGAAGGACTCAAGTAGAAGCTGGATGGCCACTTGCCTGGGATATTGTAAAGGAGATTCATACATCTGGTAGATTTAGAACTACAAGATAAATTACTAGAAGAACTGGCTTTTTAAAGGAAGTCTGTATGAATACTTGTATACCTTCCTAGTGCACCTGTTTCTTGGTTTGCATTTGGGGGTTAAATTCAAATCAAAGACTTAGGGTGTGAGGGCCCTTAGAGGGCATTAGAGCCTAGCACCATCTGGTGAGTAAATGGTGAGCAGCTCCTTCGGTCTTGGGACAGCTCTGATTACTAGAAAATTATTTGGATTAAGCCAAGCTTTTATCCAGTTCCTGGCTTAGGGGCTTTGATTTCCCAGAGGCAGGCCCATATTGGGGTAGCTGACCCCATTCAGCTCTCTGGCGAGTGGGCACCTGTCCAGGCCTTGCTGGCCTGCGCTCCTGGGCCCAGGAGTCCCAGTGAGTGCATCTCACCATGTCTTGATGGTGGCTTTAGCAGGGACACAGGAGGGCCTCGCAGAGGGAACGGGAGAGGCTCAGTTGCTTACAGCTCCTGTCCCTTCCCCAGATGGCTGCCCCTGGTTGGTGATCACAGATTTTGGTTGCTGCCTGGCTGATGAGCGCATCGGCCTGCGGTTGCCTTTCACCAGCTGCTACGTAGATCGGGGCGGAAACGGCTGCCTGATGGCTCCTGAGGTGAGTCCCGCGGAGCGCGGCAGCGCCGTCAGCAGACTCTTCCCCATGTTTCCGCTGAGAGGACGAGACTTGATACCTCATTTTTACTCAACACCTCCATCTTTTCTGACCCAAATTTGGCATAAGTCCCTTCCCTGCCACTTTGCTTTAATCTGGATCTCCCTAATGCTCCTGGGAGGTGTGCGTGTTGTCAGCACGAAGTAGGCAGCCTAAGCAAATTCTGAGCCACAGCCCACTCCAGTTCTGGGTTCCGGGGGCCGGGGCTCTGATTCGCCCATGAATCAGGAGCTGTGCAGGAGCATGAAGAGGTTAGAAATGCCAGCAGCAGGACAGCTCACCCACTGCTTGCCGACAGGTGTCCACGGCCTGTCCTGGCCCCAGGGCGGTGATCGACTACAGCAAGGCTGATGCCTGGGCAGTGGGAGCGCTCGCCTACGAGATCTTCGGGCTCCCCAACCCCTTTTACGGCCAGGGCAGGGCCCACCTTGAAAGCCGCAGTTACCAAGAAGCTCAGCTGCCTCCACTGCCCGAGTCGGTGCCTCGAGACGTGAGACAGCTGGTGAGGTCCCTGCTCCAGCGTGAGGCCAGCAAGGTGAGGCTGTCCCCAGGTTTCCCAGGGATCGTGTGGATGGAAACCCGAGTCCATGTTCAAGTAAAGATCAGGTTTCGGCAAGCATTAGAGTAACAGCTCCTCTGTCTTACAAAGGTAAAGGGCAAGGACAGGAGAACACAAAACAGATTTTAGTATGAATAGGAGGAGGGAAGCTAGCCACCAAATTAGTCAGAATTCCAGCAACTCAACTCTTCTTGGCTTTAGTTGCTTAAGTTACCCAGAAGGGAAAATATGCATTTTTAAGAAATGTTTAATGGAGATGTAGTGTATGGAAACAGCTGAGATCTAATGAGACAGATAAATGAGAGGGCATCTCCTGAGAGCAGATCTAGACTTTTTTTTTTAAGGTGACTGCCAGCTAGGTGAGCCCTTTTTCTTTTTTTTTGCTTTTTGCCTAGGAAGATTGGCCCTGAGCTAACATCTGTTGCCAATCTTCCTCGTTTTTTGTTTTTCTCCCCAAAGTCCCAGTACCTAGTTGTAAGTCATTCTAGTTCTTCTTTGTGGGATGCAGCCACAGCATGGCATGATGAGCAGTGCCATGTCTACACCCAGGATCCAAACCAGCAAAGTCTGGGCTGCCAAAGCAGAGCACACAAACTTAACCACTCGGCCATGAGGCCAGCCCCAGATCTGGACATTTTGACATTACTATAAAGGAATATAAAGGCCAACACATTGGAAGCCATAATCAGAGTAGCAGGTCCGGCTCAGGTGGCACACCTAGTGAAAGAGCATAGACAGACCAGGGTTCAAACTACTGTTCCATCACCTGCCTCTCCCCGTGCACGGCATGCTGTCAGGGTCACAGCAGATGCTGTCTGCTACCAGTTAAGTGATGAGAGACAACGCCTCCCTCCAGACAGTGCTCATACCCAGGAGGCAGTCTGATGGGGAGGCTATTCCAACCTGCAAACTGCCCCCAGGCCAGTCTGTACCCATGGACAGCCTGGAGCAGGGGGAGAGAGCAGCCAGTAGGGGTCAGGTGAGTGAAGGAGGAGAGAGAAGGGTGGAGAAGAATTTGGTTGGGGTCAGAGAAGGGAAGACCCTGAAACGAAGATCAACAAAGTGGGTTGTGGGCCGAATACTCTGTCACAGACGTTCTCAGCTTCAGCTTCCCTTCCCATTGCAGAGACCGTCTGCCCGAGTAGCTGCTAACGTGCTTCATTTAAGCCTCTGGGGGGAGCATACTCTAGCCCTGAAGAATCTGAAACCAGACAAGATGATTGGCTGGCTCCTCCAACAGTCAGCTGCCGCTTTGTTGGCCGACAGGCTTACGGAGAAGAGCTGTGTGGAAACCAAAATGAAGGTGTTGTTTCTGGCCAACCTGGAGTATGAAGCGCTGTGCCAGGCGGCCCTCCTGCTCTCCTCCTGGAGGGCAGCCCCGTGAGGGCCGATGCAGCTGGTGAACTACTGAAGAACTTAGCATCTGTGTCTCATGGTCTGTGAATGCTGAGGGCGGGGGCTCCTGGGTGAGGGTGGGCGTCAGGAGGCAAGTGGCGCAGGGAGGGCTGAGCAACCCGCCATGGCCTCAGGCGCGGCAAGTGGAGGGGAAAATTGGAGTCGGAGTGCACGGTCTTTAGCTACTAACTCTAGCTGTGCGATTTTGGATGAACAGATAACCTGTGTGGACTAAAGTCCCCTTACCTGTGAAGTGAAGAAGCTGATCTAACTAAGAGCTGGCAAACTCGTTTGTAGAAGGCCAGGTAGTAAATACTTCAGGCTGTCGCAGCTACGCAACTGTGTCATCGGAGCACAGAAGCCGCCTTAAATATGTAAACCAGCGAGCACGGCGGTGCGCCAATAAAGCTTTATTTATGGATGCTGAAATGTGAACTTCATGTGTCACTAAGTATTCTTCTAATTTTTTCAACCATTTAAAAGTGTAAAAACCATTTTTAGCTTACAGGCCATACAAAAACAGGCAGCAAGCCGGACTGGCCCACAGGCCAGAGTTTGCCAAACCCTGGTCTATGTGAATTCAAAGGGCCTCACTCTAAAAACCATGCTGACCAACAGGAGGCCCCTTGGCGCGTCAGCGCTAACAGTAACGTGCTAAGAGCTCTGCGGACGAATCCAAAGGGACGCATTCTCTGTCCCAGGTGAGAAGACACTCAGGTGGAACTGCTGACTAATGCCCAGCCCTAAGCTCGTACTCTGTCCTCACAGCCCTCCAAAAAGTTGGTGGCCAGGCTGGTCTCAGATGAGGCTGGGCTGAGGCAGGGAGACTTGTGCTCCACGTGAGAGAGGACCCAGGGCTAGGCAGTAGCTGTTAGTGGCAGAGTGTGACTGTGACATTTGCCCCTAGCTCCAGGAATGGACCGTGGCAGCCATGACATCAGTCTGCATGTAACCTGAGCCAAAGCAAACCTTTGCTTTATGTTGGTCAACGTGTGGGGTATCAGAACGAAGAAACATCCAAGCGAGGCCCGAGAAGCAGGGAGCCCTGCACTGGGGGGTGCAGTCTGGACCAGCTCTGGGGGTGTGTGGAAGCATTTCCACAGAGCTCCTCCAGCTACCAAATTGAGTCTAGCAGAGCTAAAATGACTGAGGAAATGGAAATTAACAGCGTAGTATTTTAAACTTGCTAATTTACCTTTTTACCAGCATTTCTTTTAGGAAGCGTGAAGAATTAAATGCAAATTTACAACTGCAGAATGCGTATGTGCCTTGAACTGAATATTTGGCTTTAAGAGTGAGTCTTATACCACAAAGACAAGAAACTCTTGTGGGCAGAGATCAACATTGGGGAGGGGATTTCACATATAATTCTATACGTGCTCTTCAGGACCGCAACTATTGCTTAAGCAAGGTGAGCATAGGCTTAAGGTTCTTTTCAAAGGAGCAATTCTACAATCTGTGGCAAAGTCCAATGCTGGGGCCCTGGATTTCCCACTTCAGTGATTCCTCGCCAGCCTCAGTGTACTACCAACCTTATTTTAGCCCTTGAGAAGCAAGGAAGCTCTTACTATTTCATAAAGAAAGAAAATACAGTCCAGTCTTCAGCACAATTAAGAGGCCACTCACTATTTTGTATCCAGTCGCTACCAAACAGCATCCCGCCATCAGCAAAGCACAGCGGGGGCCAGATGAAGTGTAAGGGCAATGTTTCTCTTTATTTTAGAAATGAGAGTGACCGCACATATGAAAAATACGACTTAGCATTCAAGGTGGAAAAGCTTACATAAAATTCATTTCCAAACCCCCACCCCTTGGTACACAATGCCCCATCTCCCACTGAGGTAAGGCTGTGCCATTGTCCCACGGCTTTAAAAAAAGAAAAAAAAAAAAAAAAATCCCACCATAAAGGGAAAAACTCATCCTATTAAAAAGCCTCTGTCTCCAGGCTGTAAGGAGTCCCGGGGCTCTGCGCCTCAGTCGGACTTCTCCTTCTCCTTCATGTGCAAGAAGACGATGCTGAAGATGAAGAGGCCCAGCATCATGGAGAAGGCGCTGGCGTAGTACGGATAGGCCGAGGGGATGAAGCGCTCATACTGCGTGTGCTGGAGTGGCCTCACTGACACCTGCAACAGGGCAGAGTGACAGGTCCTGGCCACTCAGAGGCTCAGGCAGGGCACAGGCCGGCTGAAAACAGGGATGACAAGCTGTGCTTACCTGAGTGGAAGAGTATAAGTGTGTGTAGCCTAGCCGGTTGTAATCCACTTTAAACTGGAACACACCATACACGTCAGGCAGCTTGAACTGGACGCTGTATTTGCCACCTGGGGAAGATCCAAGACAAATAACCAGAAGGGGTGGCCCAATGTTTCTCTGTTACCCCCCCGAGAGCAAGCCAGAGGCAGGGACTGTCTCCCTGTAGCTTTCTCGTGCAAGAATTACATTTACCTTTCTTCTTCAAGAAGGTCCTCACGAAAGGATCAATGCGGACGAACTCCAGCTGAATATCATCACCATCAAAGGGGACCCATCTGCCATTTGAGAGCTGCTCAATCACAATGCTGTACTCCTGAAATAAAAGGCTGGTCAGCCAGGGGTGGCCAGTGACTGGAGGGGTGCCATCACCCTCAGTGCACCGAATCCCTACCCATGAATCTAGCAGGAACTCCCAGTTCTGAAACCCTGGGTGAGCCACCACCACCCAGCCCTGGACAGCAACTGAGGATACCACCCAGCGGTTAATCCCGCTGACTCGGATCCACACCTCTTCACAGGACCATCCAAGTCTGCACCCAAACCGCACTCCTCTCCTGGAATGTGCTGGTCACTCTCCGGCACCCTGCTTCCATATTCACTGCCATCCTGCCTTTCCCCGCTTCTCCTGACTGACAGATTCATCCTCCAGACCCGCTCCCAGCAGGATGAGTCAGCAAAGCCCCTCCCGCTTCTGCTCTCCCACAGCAAAACCACACCTCTTGAAAAGGCCTCCCATTACGATGTTGGTTTACACGCAGGCTCTCTGCACCTAAATGGACTTTCTTCAGGGTAGAGGTTAACTTATTCCTCCTTATTTAGGCCTCTTTAGGCCCAACACAGAAGTGTTCAATAACGGCCTTTGAGCTGCATCAACTTGGCCAACCCTCAGGGCCCTCTCACTCAAGAAGCTCTTACCACTAGGTCAGTGACAGTGTAGGCATTGGGTGGGGCTGTCTCGCCCACCCGATGATGGGACACAGGCCCCACCCGGAGGACACCCTCCTCCTTGAACACCCAGCGGGAGAGGGCCACAGCCAGCTCATAGTTGCCTGTCTGGGAATACCTGCGGAAGGGAAGAGGAGAGGCTAGAGCACCAGCACCAACTTCTTTCCAGGGGGGCCTCATAAGCGAGACTCGTCACTACCCACCAGGATAAACGGCACTAAGCGAACTCCTGCCTGTGGGCCATACGTACCTAGGGATCCGGTTAAAGGGAACACAGGAAAAAATGAGAAGATGTGAGGTGGTGTTGCTTTGGTGTCACGTGTATAATAAATACACAATTTTCTAAGCGTCTCCAGACATGTCATTACTAAAAAAGTTTGGACTGCCAACACCAGCAATACAGCAACAAAGTCAAGTCGTCAAATAATTTTAAAGCACCTGAAGATACTTAGCCTCTGACACGTGTAGCTCAAAGGCTCCTTCCTCCTCACCTGAGTCCTCCCCATCCGCACACACGCTGCCACCCAGACCTCATGGCCCTAAGCTCCTGGCATGTACCTCTGGGAGCCGGGCGTGGCCTTCTGCACTGCCGAGTTGAAGAAGGCATCACTGAAGAAGTCGAGGGAGCCGCTGAAGATGACCCGGGCATTGTTCCTGGCCTGGAGCCCAGCAATGAGGAGGGTATTCTTCCCCACTGCATGGGGATACTGGGAACAACAGAAGGCTGTCATCCAGGAGAGCCAGGGGAAAGGACAAGCTCGGCCTCTGGGGCAAGAGGACAGCAGGCCAGACCTGAACAACCTAGGCCCCATCTGAGGGCGGAACCTGAGACCCCACTGCTTCTGCCCACTTCCCGCTCCACCATCTTCTCATTTCACAGTCTCAGCAAAGTGTGCTTTCCTGCTTAGTTCTCATCTTCAAAGAAGAAAGCACGTGGCTGGGCCCAGGAGCTGGAGGCCTCGAGGCTGCAAAGGCCCCTCACCTGGGTGATAGGTTTATCTGGGAAGAAGGAGTATGAGGTTGAAGAGCCCGTCAGGATGTCCAATACCAAAGGATTGTCAGGATCAGCCACCATCCTGTAGGAGGAGGAAAGAACGCCCAACACTGATCCTAAGAACTGAGCCCACAGGCCCTGGGGTCCCCAAGGCCCATTTCTTCACAGGAGTGAATCCTGCTTTCTTAATAACCAGTTAGCTCTCCTCTGGATGTAACTATGAAGTCTGCCTCAAAGTCATAAATTAATCTCATCCACACCCTGTGGGGGAAGGAATGTCCCCAAATAATGACAAGTTTGGGTTGGTTTCCTGACAAAACAGTGATCCCCTGTGGCCCGACATTTCTGCTGGCCTCTCCCTGCTCACTCACCCGACACCTCGAAAGAGGATGGGGTTTAGAGATGATTTCCCAACAATGGTCGGGGCCTTCAGCAGGTTCTCGGTGTCAGCCACGATGAGCGTATGCTGCAAGAGCAGAGGGAAAGACAGGTGGTGAGGACAAGGGGCCCCCAAGCCAGGGAGCCCCTCCCGACTCCCTCCTGGTTTCTAGGCTGCGCTTAGCTCTAAGGGCCTGACACCTGGAAGACGACAGGCCTGATTACCTGGCCAAGGTCTGAGATGTCATAGTTGTGATGATCAATGACGGCTGTTTTCTCCTCATCAAACTCGATCCCACACTCACTGCCGAGCTCTCGAAGAGGGTCACCTGCAGACCCAAGAGATGCCTGGCTGAGCCCTGACCGGTGGGCTGTGGGCCAAGCAGTGTCCACTGTCCTAGCATCCCCAGGACTCACTCTCCAACAGTCATCTGCAGGGCCCTGCAGCTTTACCAGGCCAGGCTGAGCCCGAGCTGGACCCCTGGACAACAGCACGGTATCCTGCCCGCAGGGGTCAGAATCTGAATTGACAAAACAAAACACAACGGGGCCTCTCCCTCCACAAAGACACAGTGACCTTGCTTCTGCACAAAAACCCCTCTGAAGTGAAGTAATACCTCAAGCAAACAACCTGCATGAGCCTGGCCTTACAAGGCTGCCCTCTTCCTCATCGTCACCCCAGCAAGAGACCCACCCAGTGTGATTTCAAAAATCTGTCAATACTGGGGGCTGGCCCCGTGGCCGAGTGGTTAAGTTCGCGCGCTCCGCTGCAGGCGGCCCAGTGTTTCATTGGTTCGAATCCTGGGCGCGGACATGGCACTGCTCATCAAACCACGCTGAGGCAGCGTCCCACATGCCACAACTAGAAGGACCCACAACAAAGAATATACAACTATGTACCGGGGGGCTTTGGGGAGAAAAAGGAAAAAAATAAAATCTTAAAAAAAAAAAAAAAAAATCTGTCAATACTGGGGGCCGGCCCCATGGCCGAGTGGTTAAGTTCGCGTGCTCCGCTGCGGCAGCCCAGGGTTTTACCGGTTCAAATCCTGAGCGTGGACATGGCACTGCTCGTCAGGCCATGCTGAGGCAACATCCCACATGCCACAGCTAGAAGGACCCACAACTAAAAATACAGGTATTTTTAATGTAAATGTCCAGGGGGCCTTTGGGAAAAAAAGGAAAAAAAAAAATCTGTCAATACTGAAAAGAACAAAGCAAGACTGGCCCGGTGTTAACTGTTGCAGCTGAGGGGTAAGTACCGGGTTCAGGATACTGCACTCTCCCTACTTCTAAGTATCTTTGAAAATGTCCAAAATAGGAAACAAAGAAAACTGTCAAACACTTTGAGCTCTGCCCAGTTAGCCTCCCCATTTGCCTTCTTTCTGTAAGAGAAGAGCCACCAGAAAACAAAACAAAAAAATGGGAAAAACCAAACAGTGTCCCAAGCCCTTAAAAGGCTCTGCACCTTACTGGCTCTGGTCACAGAAAGGCACAGGAGGGACGGAATGGCTCTGTAGTTCCCTCATGACCCCGGCCACAGCCCACCCCATGATGCCAACTTGGCAGCTTCCATTTGCAAAGCTCTCCAAACTCTCTGGAGAAATGGTGGAAAGTACCAGAACTTCCCAGGTCAGCCTTACCAATGTCTGAGCTGGCAGCGACCAAGACACTGCCTCCACCGTCGATGAAGGTACTGATGGTCTCCACATTGATGTTGCCTCCAAAATCTGAAAGAAGCACCAGACTCAGTGACCCAGAAGGTTCCTCTCACTGTTCCTCTGACATTTGGGCCGGTGAAGGTGAACCGCAGGCCAGCCACAATCCATCACGGAAGCGTGCCCTCTGGAGGCCCACACAGACGGACGTTTACCATGCATGCCCTGACTGGGGCAATTCTCCCATTCTCCCAGTGTGGAGATCTAAAAACAATGGCTCGAATTTATAAAGTTTTAGAAGTACAAACGAAATAGTCAACACTTACTGATTATAGTTAAGTTAGTCACACATATTACAAGTCACATATAAAACATTCGTTTGGAAATGCTGCATTTTCCCCTCACATTTCATGAAACAACTTCATCCAAACTCGTCACCTGCACCTTTCACATCAGTATCTCTGACATCACTAGAGCCACTTTCAGGGTCACCTAACACTGTTTGCAGAGCCCGTCAGCCTCACTTCCGCCTAAAGTGTCTGAGAAAGAGCACGTGTGAATCTGAGGATGGCGCTGTCACTTACTCCAGCACTCATTTGCCTAACCTGAGTAGTTTTTCCCCGTTAATCCTACAGTTATATCCACGATAGCCGTGACAGAACCACTCTGAATACTGCTTTTATTAAAGTGATCACCAAAAAGGCTCACTAATTTCCTACATTTGTAACTGTGAGATCATACCCTTTTTGGTCAATTGATTCGGTCAGGCGACTGCCACAAGCATCCAAAACCAGCAGTGAGTGGGGCTGTCAGAGGCTCAAGCCTTCCCCACAGGGTCCCCTGACGCTCCACATAACGTAACGCAGGGAGTGCTCAGTAATTCACTCATTCATTCAATGAAAATTATTTCTTGTGTGCTGAGAAGAAAAATAAAGGGGACAGTGGAGTGAGGGGGAGCCGTTACATACAGGCTGGTCAGGGAAGAGCTCGGGCAAGTGGCATTGGAGAAGGTGTGAGAGTGAGCCAGGCAGCATGGGGCACTCCAGGCATCGAGAATGACAGGTGCAAGGTCCCCAAGGCAGTGAGCATGTTACCAGCAAGGTGCCCAGTGTGGCTCAGCTGGACAGAGTGACAAGGTGAGTAACGAACGGAACAGCAGGCCAGGGAGAAGCAGGGAGGGAGGGCAGTTGACGCAGGGCTCTGTAGGCCCCGGGAGGGTGACAGCCGTGGGGAGGAGCACTGGAGGCTTCCGAGCAGGAGAACAACATGATCGGATTTAGATTCTGAAAGGATGATTCTGGTGAACGGACACAGCGGGCAAGGGTGGAAGCAGGCTGATGGTGGGTTAGGAGGCCCGACTGTGAAAGGCGAGGCCTATGAAACAAGGATCCTGTTTTTTCTGGGTACAAAGGATATGCTCAGCATCCTTCTCCTATAGCCATTACTGCATGCGAGCTGGGAGCTGCCTGATTCCAGAGAGAGCAAAGAACCTGCTGATACACAGAGAAGGAAGCCAGGCCGGTGTTCTCACACGTGAGAAGGCTAATGGTGGTCACAGTACCACAGAGGGGCCCTCGGAGCAGGCGCCAAACCTTACTCTGAGCCCTCCCAGCAGACACAAGCCTTCTCCCAAGGAGTGCCCGAGAGGCTCTCCTGCAGCAGCATTTCCCCAAGTATGGGACCCCTTCCGCTAGGGGCAGAAAAGGTGGCAACAGTGATGTGGGAAAGGGCTTCACAGAACATTGAATCTCAGAGAGAGGGTTATTCCTTTTCCAATTATTTTTCAAGCTTTCTCTAGCAAAGAGAAAGTTTTGGTTTGATGCTGGTCCTAACACTTCTCTAACACTTGCTCATCTCCTCTTTTAAGAGGAAGCCTGGGGCTCAAAGCCTTCAGCAGGCAACAGAATCTGGCTAGAACTTTACATCAGCTGCCAAGAAAGTGAAAGCCTTCCTAAGCTTCAACTGAAGGGAGAGACGGCAGTCCTGTCTCAGCCCAGACAGGGACAACTTGAGTCCCTGAGAAAAAGAAACTGATGTCAATAAAGAAGAGGACAACTAGGATGCTCACCAAAAAAGCAGGGCAAAAGAGAAATGGCCAAAGAACTGAGGATATTTAGTCTGGAGAAGAAACACCTGAATAGGCTATGCTTACGCAAAGGCTATGCCTGTAAGCAAAATGAGCATTAAACTTATTTCCTAAGGCGCCAGGGAGTATAAAAAATCCTTTCCCCATCTACCCCCACCCCAAAAAAGTAGGAAGTAGAAGACAAATTTCAGTTTAATATAAAAACTTGCTAACAGAGTTGTCCAAGAGCTGAGTGGACTGCCTCGTAAGATAGTAAGGTCTCTGTCACAGGAATATTGGTATCAACTGGACAAACTAGTGTCGATATTCCTTCTGTTCAACAACTAGCCCTCTACCAGGCCCTGGACATATCCATCCAGCCTCAAACAGAAGATTAGGCTAAATTATCGTTAAGGTTCTTTTTAAGCCTGAGAACTTTGAATCCATCTGAATTTTTACAATCAACTACCACCATGCTTCTTTATAGCATGCTACTTCCACAAGCCAACCCAACCAGGGGAGCTCTCCACGTTTCCTACAGGCCCTTTACAGGGAAAACTCCCTTCTCAGAGCAGCAGGGCCCGCAGCTCCATGGTCGTGGCAACACCTGACCCCACAATCCTCGGCTGTGTCATTTAGGAAGGAGACGCCCAGGTTAGAAGTTAACATTTTCCTCTTCTCCGGGAACAGCAGCGCCCAGGGCTAGCGACCCATCCCGTGACCCAGGAAATATCCAAGATCCAGAAGACAGCGATCGATCAGTCCCGGTTCTGGGGGCGACGCGCAGCGCTTACCTTCTACCGAAGGGGAGAAGATGATGAGATTGTCATAGAGGAACTCCCCGTACTTAATGAGGGACAGGCTGGGGTCATCTGCGGTCTTGAAGGTGAGCTCAAAGCCCCGGTCTGGACGAGAGGGAAACAGGGAGCTGAGGCAGACGGGAGGCAAAGGGAAGGCACCGCCGCACAGATCACGACCGCCCCCCACGCGGCAGGCCAGTCCCGGGCGGCCCGCTCGTGGAAACCGAGTGGGAGGGAGGGTGGCCGATGCCCTCGGGCTCGAGGACTTTCCCAACCCCAGACTCTCACCCGCCGCCCCTCGGACCCCGGTCTCACCCTTCAGACTCCGGAAGAAGAGCGAATGCGTCTCCCGCAGGTTGAGGTTGTCCAGCAGCACTAAGGTGCGGAGACCGCTGGCGCAGACCGGGCCAACCAGGGGCAGCAGCAGCCACAAGAGGGACCAAGCACGGGTCGCGGTGCCGTGCTCCATCTTCCTCCTCCTGCCAAAGAACCAAGCACCTGGACACCGGAAGTGCCAATCTACGGTCGCCCAATCGCGGCTCGTGATCGGGGAGCACCACCCGGAAGTGATCCGGGTACGCCAAGGCCGGGCGTCGGGAGCCGCCGCTCGGACGGTAAAGAGCCGGGAGCACCACCGGAAGTGCCCCGGTTGGAGGCGGAGCCTCTGAACCCTATTGGCGGAAGGGGCACGAGGCTCCGCCTCCCCGAAGGAAAAGGCTCAATCCTAGAGAGACAGCTCTGCAGCCGCGGCCAATCAGTAAGGCCGAGTGCCCTTTGGCTCCGCCCAGGCCGTTCCCGCCCGGAGCCCTGAGCCCGCCTTTCAGGCGGACCCCGGCCGTGTCCCGGGCGGGGTCTAGCGCCGCGGTGGCCACCCTGGGCCACCTCCTCGGTCCTCACTGGCAGGGTCCTCGCTGGTCCAGGACAGACTCGCGACTAGGAACCGGGCCCCACCTCCACCGTCTCCAGGGAGGAAGGGGTTGGAGAAATAAGATCAAGGACAGGGGCCCTTTGAGTCCCCTCCCCCTCCCGGGCCCAGGGGCCTCGGCACCGGCCTGTCTTGCCCAGTCTGGTGGCCCACGCTGGAGGCAGCGTGGATGGGCGGCGACTGGCCTGGCGATTAGACAGCTCTAGCCGGGTTCGTTCCAGCCTCCGGCTCTCTCCAGGCATTTCACTGCTCTCCAGGCGCCTGTCCTAGGCTAGAAGTAGAAATAATAGCGAGGCCCCGCTCTCCCCCTTCCCTGTGTGCCTCTGGAACAGCCCGCGCTCTCGGGAGGACTGGCGCAGGGCTAGCTGGGCATCTACTCAGTAATGCTGGCTCCCACCCTGTTTAAGTTCATGCTGGGGCCACCTGGCTCACCTTAGAGCGGCCTCAGACCCACCACGGGTGGAAGTAAAAGCTACCACAAGAGTTCCAAGGCTTCCACTGTTCTCTGGGACCCAACCACAATCCTGGGGCAAATGAAGGTAATGTGGAGAGAGAAGGTAGCTGCCCTCTGACCTTTTACACTTGTCCACCAAGCCAGGGATGTGGGAGCAAAAGTCCAAACCTCCTTCTGCATCTCTAAGTCACTCTCCCTCCTCTCCATCCCCACTGGCTCCACCACAAGTTAAGCCTCTGTCACAGCTCAGGGACACCCAAGGGCTCTTCACTCTCAGGTCTCCGTCTAAATTCATCTTGGCGGCCTCATCCCCCTCGGTGCCTAACTCAGGGCTCCCAGGGAACGAGTCTCCTCCAAGCTTTAACATGCCCTGAGCTTCCCCACTTCCTGCCTTCTGCCCGTGCAGCCCCCTCTACCAGGAGCCCCTCCCCACATTCCCACCTTAAGCCTCCCGTGATCTCCATCCTTTATGGTAGCCCCACGCGAAGCTGCTCCCTTCGCAAGGGCGCTTTGTTCCCCTTAAAGACTTGATCTCGCTTCCTTTCACTCAAAGTCTGCAGTGCAGCCAGCCTGAGGTGAGAGTGACCCCTAATGTGACCTCAGCACCCTCTGCCCCGGCTTCTCCAGAGTGGGAGCTCCTGGGCCCAGGCACATAGCTTTGGGATCCACCACAGTAACTAATACAAACAGGGAGCAGGAGGAATGAGGGGCACCGACACGGGACACCCGGGAACTTTACGTACTATCTCATTTCACCTTCACGATGACCCTGTGAGGTGGGTGCTGTCCTCATTTCACTGGTGAGGCTCAGAGTGAGATACGGCTCAGGACAGCACCAAAGACCCAGGCTTCTCCCTCAGGTTGTGGGCCCCTCCCTCAGGGCAGGCCTGGGATACAATGGGCAAAGGCAGGAGAATGTCCTAGGTAGCCGGGGTGGCCTGGATTCCTTTCTGACCGTGTCAGGACGCCCAGTTCCAGCAGCATCCCTGAGGGCTGTCAAACTTGGGCCTTCTCTGAGCCTCAGCAAGATGTGGCCTCTATTTTCCAAAACAAGGGCTCTGCTTTCCTGGGTCACAGATCCTTTGGGAATCTAATGACAGTTCAGATGCTCTCCCCAGAAAAATGCACTTAGACTCATGATTCAGGGAGTTGCAGAAACCCTGGGGCCCGCTGGTTTTAAAGGCCTCAGGCAGGTAAGAACCCATGCTCCAGAAAGAGCTGTCCTGTGAAAGCCAGGCAGCAGTGGCAGGGAGGGGCCCCAGCGACGCTGTCAGAGGATCAGGGAGGGGAACTCATCAGTAAAAGGCAGTTTATTGGGGCAGCTGAACTGGAGTGGCCTCCTCTGGGCCACAGACCAGCTGGGGGTGGGCAGCACAGGAACAGCTGCTCCACGACTCCTCCTGTGCCCATCCCCAGGGCTTCCCCCAGGAAGTGGGGCCCATGGGTGGAGGCACGATTTTCAGTCGCCAAGATATTGAGCTTGATCCATGTGGAATTTGCTGCCCACTCCGTCGGGGCTGGTGAAGGCCTTGAGGCAGAGCTGAGGTTCTGAGCCCAAAGAGGCACAGGACAACACTGGTGGGCACAAACGGTGGGCTCTGTGGCAGGTGAGCAGACAGAACACTACTGGGACATGGAGAGCCAGCACAGCCTCTCCAAGGATGGTCCAGCCTGCAGAGGGCTCACGCCCCGGGCAGAGGTAGGCTCTCTGGGTAACAGGGAACGGAATGTGTCTTCCCAGCGCAAGGGCCCCCTCAGGCCTCCTGGTCACTGTGGGGGGCTGGTGGGAGGAGGCCTGGCTGGGGCTGCCCTGGGAGGGCCTGGCAGTCTCACGGAAACATAAAGGCAGGGCAGCAGCAGGCAGCTGTGCTCACAGGGGCTCACTGCCAAAGCTGCTTTTGCTTTTCTTACGCTTGGCCTTGCTGAAGGGGATGTCAAGGGACTCCAGGCGGAAGGGCCGGGGCTGGGGCATTTCAGGGGCCTGCGTGGGCGAGGTGGCAGAGTTGTTGCTGAGTGGAGAGCTGAGGCCTGGCGGTGAGCTGTGATGTGCTGTGGAGAAGAGGGGCAGAGGGGCTGGTCAGCCAGGAGTGCCGGGGATGGGGAGAAAATGCTCTGTGGGCGGGTGGAGAGTCTGGCCCACCCCCCGCCCAGCCAGAGGCCCTGGTCCCACAGCTGGGAGCCGAAGCTCTGAGAAGCTGCTCTGGGTGAGAGAACTACGTCTGCATCCAAGGGTCTGGGCTGGGAGTGTGGAGTTTCAAAGCCTCAGACTGAGGCAGCCTGGGATCTCAAGCCAGACATGCCTGGGTTCAAAGCCCAGCTCCACCCCTTCCTAGCAGGGTAACGCTGGGGAGCTGCTCCTCTCTGAGCCTCGGTTTCCTCATCTGCAGCATGGGCATGATGCCAGAGACTCAACCGATGTTTCTTTCCCTCCTTGTTCTTCAACTCCACTTACTCTGCCTCTTAAATAACCTCAGTGTAGAACTGAGATTTGCTTTTCATTGATAGTTTATTGGCAGCTCTGTGGTCTTTGATTTTAGTTTTAAAAACAGAAGAATGAAGTGCTTTTTGATTCTTGCTTTAACAGTGTTTTGCCTTTGTGGCCAGGGCCCTGAGCTGCATGCTGAGGGCCTACTGTGTGTCAGCGGAGACATGAATCCCACAGCACCTCTCCCCCAGGAGCCGAAGGGGTAGAGGAAAGCGGACACTGTGTATTGAGCACCTGCCGGGTGCCAGCCCCTGGGCTGGGCCGTTCCCCACCTCCTCTCACCTACTCCTGAGAAGTCGGCACATCCCCCTCAGTTTACAGCTGAGGAAACTGAGGCTCAGAGAGGGAACGGGTTTTCAACCCAGGCCTGTCTGACTGCAAATCGCCCCCTCAGGCCCCTCCCAGTTGGTCGAGGGCGGGGATGGCTCTGGGGGAGGGGCTGGAGGACAGGGGTGCGCAGGGGACTCACTGAGGCTCTTCATGGGATCCGTGCTGAGGATCTGGCTGGCCCGCTTCGACCGGAAGTAGTTACTGGCAATATTTTCACTGTCGCTCCGGCTGAGCATCAGCTTGTAGCGGTCTTCCTTCTGCTGAGATTCCAAACCCTCAGGGGTTAAGACCTTTTGTTTGTGCAATTCTTATCCAGGCCCT
Source organism: Equus przewalskii (assembly GCF_037783145.1). NCBI lineage: Eukaryota > Metazoa > Chordata > Mammalia > Perissodactyla > Equidae > Equus > Equus przewalskii. The sequence goes on along the minus strand of NC_091832.1, from coordinate 33,500,376 downwards.
TACCCAGGGCTCAGCAGCCTCTGCAAGCCGGGTGGGGTGGGGGCTGTCCCCTTTGGTGTTCCCCTCTACAGACCCCAGACGCCAGGGTGGGGTCCAGGCAGCTCACGGCAAGAGAGTCACAGTCTCCAGCCAAGCCCACTCCCCACCCGTTCCTGGGGACGGGAAGTGCCTTGTTGCCTCCTGCAAAGCTCAAAACAGGGTATCCTGCCAGCTCCATCAGGGGCGGGGGCGATACTCCGCACCCCACACCCATCACATGTTCACGGAACAGGTAACGCAGTACTCAGCTCAGGGGCACATTCAAGACCCTTAGAACCGGAGTCCCAACCTCTTTATCACCAAGGACTATTATTTTCTTCAGCCTCAATCTCTTCCTTCAGGGACTATCCTTCTCCCACTGGACGTGGTCCTGGTGGGGTGATCATTCACAGTGCTCTAAACACTGCCACTCTCACCTGCCCACCCCCTGGCTACACAGCTGGACATGTGACCCAGACTGGACCAATCACAGAACTACATCTTCTGGACATAGACATTGGTCCAAGAGTAGGCCCATGACCAGGGAGAGCTTATTAGAATCCTTCCACAAGTGTTGGTTTAAGGCTGCTTTAAGAGACTGGTTTTTTCTTCTTATCAGATCACCAGCTGCCAGTAACCATCTTTCCAGACATGTGGAGAAATCCTGCTTGAGTCTGAAGCTAGCATTCCAAGGGAAGCGGAACCAAGAGATGAAGAAACACAGAACTCTGACTGTTTGAGCCCCTAGATCCAGCCATGCCTGAAACTGGAACACTTAACATCAACCAATAAATTCCCTATTTTGCTTATGATTGCTTGGGTATCTATCACTTGGAACTAAATGTATTCTGACTCATATAACCCCTTTGTGGTCCCAGGTTAAGAATGGTTTTTTCAGGAACAGCTTTCCCTTTTATACAAAGTTAAGTTATCAGAAGCAGCCAATCAGAGCTTTAGACCAGCGTGAGACACTCCTTGCAGCCACCCTGAGTTGTTCAGGCAGAGATGCCTGGCTGGAATTCATTAACCTATGAGTGGCCTTATCGTGACTACAAAGGTATGTTCTGTAGGGATTTTCTGAAATATCTGTAATGGTTTAAGGCAGGAGCAAATTACAGCCTATGGGCCAAACCTGGCCCCCAGACTGTTTTTGTACATAAAGTTTTATTGGAACATAGCCATGCTCATTCATTTTTGCATTGTCAATGGCTGTTTATGTGCTACGATGGCAGAGTTGAGTAGTTGTGACAGAGACCATATGGCCCATAAAGCCTACAATATTTACTATCTGGTCCTTTACAGAAAAGTTTGCTGACTTCTGCTTTGAGGATATGTATTTCAGTTGTAATACAAAATATGGGAGATATGAAAATAAAGTGACTTTAGAATCCCAGTGAATGTTTCATGGCTCCTTTGAGGATCCTTTGGTCCAAGGATACCAGCTGGGGCCCAGGGGACCAGATGCACTGCTTGGCCTCTGAGATTGACGCTTCCATCCTTCTCTAGTAGGATGGGCTGGCTGGAAGCATCTGGTTTCCCTCTGGTTAGGACCGTAAGCGCCTCTGCGTGAGGGCCAGAGCGTCTGAGGGTCTAGGTGCCAGGCAGGCATAGGGAGAGGGTCCGGGCTCAGCGCCCTGCTTTGTCCTTCGGTGGGACGAAAGCACAAGTCCAGTTCCCTACAGTAATGCTGACCTGCTGCAGCTTGGGGCAAAGCCCCGCCAGCTCCCCACCCCTCACTCGCTCTCCCGAGGCCTTACCGTGCCGGGTTCGCCCGTGTCCGCTGCAGAGGTTTTGCGGGCTGGTTTGATCTGTGGCCCTGTTGAAACTGCTACGAGAAAACAGAAGCTGCAGTCACTGCTACCAGGCGTGAGGACCAGAGGGACCAGGACGGGGTGGGGGGAGCGCAGGGAGGTTGCCACACTATCCTCAGGGATCGGGGTCAGGCCTAGCTCAGGCTTGGCTCAGGCTTCCAAGCCCAGGCCGAGGATGACGTTAGGAAGCAGACAGCAGGAGGGCTCAGGTGCCAAAGAAGCCATTCCCCTGCTTCCAGGCAAGACAGCAGGCTGGTGGGGGCGGGAGAAAGAAAAGAAACTGCTGTTGCCCGTAGTCTTGGGGAAACGGAGCTGGCTGGCGTTTCAGCAGGGATGGCGTCAGCGGCCATCAGTAAACATCAGAGATGTAGGACCTGGACGAACACTCTCGGACCAGGGAGAGGACTGATGGGGGCCCTGCGGGATGTAAGAGCCTGCTGCTCCCTGAATGGGCAAAGCCAGCTCCGTGGCTGGAGAAAGATCCACCACAGTGGAGACGCAGGGGCCCTCAAAATCATCTTACCTAGCCCCTTCTTTGTGAAGATCAGGGGACCAGAGCCCAGAGAGGGACAGTGACCTTCATAAGGTCACATAGGAGGTCAATGGCAAAAGCCGAAGTTGAACCAGGCATGAAAAACTCTGAACAGCTGGATTCTATCCTTGGTCCTACAACTTACGGCTATGATTGTGACTCTGGGTAAGTCACCTATACTCTCTGAGATTCAGCTTCCTCGTGTGTAAGAGAGGTAATCCATGTCTTTCACAGGGTTGCTGTAGGATGAAATGATGACAGTGATGATGGAGAGAAGGATAAAATGTGCCACCCCTTAAAATGTGCCAGGGAAGGCTCTAAGAGTTTGATGTGTATTAACACGTTTTAAGCCACCCAGCGATCTTTAAGGAAGGTGCTACTGTTAATCCCCATGTCACAGGTGAGGACACTGAGTCCCAAAGAGGTCACACACAGAGTGGTGGAACCAGAACTCCAACCCCCATCTGTCTGACTCTAGAACACACCATTCTCTCAGGTGCCCAACATTTTGGATACCCAGGGTCATGTCTGCTGCGCCCACAGCCAGCGGGGAGGGGCACATGGCTCCCTGTCAGTCGCAGGAGGGGGAACTGTGGAGGAGGGCGGGGAGTGCCGAGTGGACAGCAAGGCTCCTGACCTACTGGGAGGCTGGTTTTTATGATGATGGGCTCGGGGATCTTCCAGAAGCCATTATCCTCATCCCAGCAGGACTCGCGCCTTATCTTCTCCAGGTTGCTGTAGTTACAGTCCCGGCGAATCAGGGGCTGCACCTGCTCCAGGAGCTGCTGGCAGAGCATAGAGTCACGTTCCTGCCGCCGGATGGTGGCCAAGTAATCGATCTTCTCCAGCTCAAACTCCGACTGCAGATCTTTGATCTCCACCTCTGCTGCCCGAAGCTGGAAGCAAAGGATGACAAGCAGTGAGCAGGAGGGCCAGCCAGACATTTCACCCTCTACCCAACCTCTGCACCCACTAACTGCCCCTCCAGCCAGCCTCTCATCGTCTGTTTGCTGATCCACTCATCCATCCATTCTTATCTCCACCATCTGTCCAGTCATCCTTCCATCTATTCATTCACCTTGCCTGCCACCCACCCGTTCCTCCTTCCATCCACTCACTCACCCTCCCACCACGCCACCCAGCATTTAAATGAGCACCTGCAGCGTCCACAGCCCTGCAGGAAGCAGGCAAAGAAATGGATCATCACTCCCGCCGCCAGCCCTCAGTCACTATCCCACATTCCTACGGTGTATTCAGGCGCCTTTCAGAAGGCTCCAGACACAACACTATGGTCACCACAGTCCCAAAAGATCTCAGAGAATTGTATGAATTCTTTTTCTACGGGGAGCAATAGGCACAGACTCTCAGAGTCCACAGTTCTCCCTCCCCCACCGCACAGCCCTGTTAGGATGCAACGAACACTGGACTAAGCGTCAGACCCACCTTGATTTGACATGGATTCCAGGTTTTTCTGATCGCCTACCCAGGTCTGCCGGACTGCCCTCCACTCCCTCCTCAGCACAGGGGTCTCCCACCTCCAACTGCGACCATGCTCTCCCTGAGGCTCCAGACTCCTGGGCGCACAGTCCGCGTCCTCAGAGAGCAGGTGCAGTTTCATTAGTAAAGGAGGAGGTTTTACATTCATGGGAATGATAACCACATGGAACCAACTGAGAAGAGAGGAGACCTGGGGGGACACAGGTGGGCGGGAGCCATCAGGGAGGGAGGGTACACAGGGGCTTTAACTAAATTCATAATGCCCATTTCTTTTTTTTTTTTTTTTTTGAGGAAGATCAGCCCTGAGCTGACATCTCCTGCCAATCCTCCTCTTTTTGCTGAGGAAGACTGGCCCTGAGCTAAGATCTGTGCCCATCTTCCTCTACTTTATACGTGGGACGCCTGCCACAGCATGGCTTTTGCCAAGCGGTGCCATGTCCGCACCTGGGATCCTAACCGGCGAACCCCAGGCCACCAAAGCAGAACGTGGGAACTTAACCAACTGCGCCACTGGGCCAGCCCCATAATGGGCCATTTCTTAAGCTGGATAGTAGATACATGGTGCTCATGGTGATAATCTTTATATATGGTACATCTGGAATCACAATGATTTTTATAACAGCTTTATTGAGATATAATTCACGTTATACAATTCACCCATGTAAAGTGCACAATTCACTGGTTTTTAGTATACTCAGAGTTGTGCAAGCATCACATCTATTTCAGAACATTTCATCAGTCAAAAAGAAACCCCATACCCATTAGTAGTTATTCCCCATTTCTCCCCAACCCCCCGCCCAAGGCAACCACCAATCTACTTCCCGTCTCTATAGATTTGCTTATTCTGGACATTTCATATAAATGCAGTCATACAGCATGTGGTCTTTTGTGTCTGGCTTCTTTTACTTAACACAGCGTCTTCAAGGTTCCTCTGCGTTGTGGCGCGTATCAGTACTTCATTCCTTTTCACTGCCGAATAACGTTCCATTGTGTGCATAGACCACATTTTATTTTTCCCTTCTTGATTGTTTCCATTTTGGGGCTATAATGAATAAGACTGCTATGAACATTAGTGTACAAGTTTTGTGTGGACATATTTTCATTTCTCTTGAGTATAACTGCTGGGTCATGTGGTGACACTACGTTTAACCAACTGAGGAAATGCCAGACTATCTTCCAAAGCAACTGTGCCAGTTTTCATTCCCACCAGCAGCGTTTGAGGGCTCCAGTTTCTCCACAACCTCACCAACACTTGTTATCATCTGTCTTTTATTACAGCCATCCCTGGGTGTGAGATGGTCATTCATCGTGGTTTTGACTTGCATTTTCCTGGTGGCTAATGATGTTGAACATCTTTTCATGTGCTTATTGGCCAATTGTATACCTTCTTTGGAGAAATGTCTGTTTAGATCCTTTGCCCATGTTTAAATTGGGTTATTTGTCTTTTGATTCTTGAGTTGTAAGAGTTCTTTATGTATTGTAGATACAAACACCTTATCATGAGATATGAATTACAGATACATTATTTCCTTCTGTGGGCTCTCTTTTCACTTTCTTGATAGTTTCCTTTGAAACACAAAAGTGTTAATTTTGATTAAGTCCAACTTATCTATTCTGTTGTTGTTGTTTGTTCTTTTAGCATCATACTTAAGAAAGCATTGCCTAATTCAAGATAACAAAGATTTACGCCTTTGTTTTCCTCTAAGAGTTTTATGATTTTAGCTCTTACGTTTAGGTTTTTGATCCATTTTCAGTTAGTTTTTGTATACGGTGTGAGGCTGGGGTCCAGCATCATTCTTTGGCACGTGGGTAGCTAGTTGTTCCAGCACAATTTCTTGAAAAGACTGTCTTTTCTCCATTGAATCATCTTGGCACCCTTCTTGAAAATCAATTGACTGTAAATGTGAAGGTTTATTTCTGGACTCTCAGCTCCATTCCATTGACCTATACGTCTGTCTTTACAGGAGCACTACAGAGTCTTGATTACTGTAACTTTGTAGTAAGTTTTGAAATTGAGAAGTGTGAGTCCTCCAACTTTTTTCTTTTCAACATTGTTTTGGCTATTCCGGGTCCCTTGCATTTCCATATGAACTTTAGGATCAGCTTGTCAATTTCTGCAAAGAAATCAGCCTGGACTCTGATGATGATTGCCTTGAAGCTGTAGATCAGTTTGAAGAGTACTGTCATCTTACTGATATTAACTGTTCCAATCCTTGAGGACAGGATGTCTTTCCATTTATTTATTCTTAATTTCTTTCGACAATGTTTTATAGTTTTTGGAATATAACTTTTACACTTCTTTTGTTCAACTTATTCCTAAGTATTTTATTCTTTTTGATATATTATAAATAGAATTATCTTCTTAATTTTATTTGCAGATTGTCTATTGTATAGAAATACAATTTCTTATTGCTTATTGATCTTGTATCTTGCAAACTTGCTGAACTTGTTCATTGATTCCAGTAGCTTTTTTAGTGGATGCCTCAGGATTTTCTATATATAAAGATCATGTCATCTGCAACTAGAGACAGTTTTGCCTATTCCTTTCCAATCTAGATGCCTTTTATTTCACTTGCTTGCTTAAATGCCCTTGCCAGAACCTCCAGTCCAACATTGAGTAGAAGTGGTGAGAGCGGGCATCCTTTTCTTGTTTCTCATCTCAGGGGGAAACATTCAGTGTTCCACCACTGAGCACGATGTTAGCTGTGAATTTTTCATGGATGCCCTCTATCGAGTTGAAGAAGTTCCCTTCCATCCTTAATATGTTGAATGTTTTTAACATGACAGATTTTGAATTTTGTCAAATGCTTTTTCTGCATCTATTGAGATAATCATGTGGTTTTTGTCCCTTAATCTATTGATATCATGTATTACATTAATTGATTTTCAGATGCTAAACCAACCTTGCATTCCTGGGATAAATCTCAGTCCGACATGGTGTATAATCGTTTTTATCTGTTGTTAGATTTGGTTTGCTAGTACTTTGTAGAGCATTTTGTGTCTATATTCATAAGAAATATTAGTCTGTAGTATTTTTGTGACGTCTTTGTCTGATTTTGGTACCAGGTGACATTGGCCCAGTAGAATGAATTTAAAAAGTGTTCTCTTCTATTTCACAATGATTTTTTAAAACCAATAGGCTTCATTTTACAAACAAAATCTAGATAGAAGATATAATGGAAGAGGATACCCCATAGAGGAAAGCAAATAGATAAAATACCTTGGTGTGAAATTAACAAGATATGTCCAAAACCTATATGAGGAAATTTATAAAACACTCCTAAGTGACACAAAAATTGATTTGAACTAATAATAGAAAGATATACCATGTATGTTCCCGAAGAGGAAAATCCAACCTCATAAAGACATCAATACTCCCAAGCTAATTTATAAATATAACATGATTCCCCCAGAACTTCTTTTTTTTTTTTTTTTTTTGAGGAAGATTAGCCCTGAGCCAACCACTGCCAGTCCTCCTCTTTTTGCCGAGGAAGCCTGGCCTTGAGCTAACATCCGTGCCCATCTTCCTCTACTTTATATGTGGGATGCCTACCACAGCATGGCGTGCCAAGCGGTGCCATGTCCACACCTGGGATCCAAACCAGCGAACCCTGGGCCGCCGAGAAGTGGAACGTGCGCACTTAACCACTGTGCCACTGGGCCAGCCCTCCCCCAGAAATTCTATCAATTTTTTCTTTCTTTATTTCTCTTTTTCTTTTGAGCTAACCCAATTATTTACACAGTTCATTTGGCAAAAAACAAACAAAAAACAATATCCAGAAAAAACCTGGGAAAAAAAATCACTGAGAGGATTAGTCCTATGAGATTGTAAAACATATTATAAAACCTCCGAATTTTAAATAAAGTGGCTGGCACTGGCACATGAATAGACAGAGCAAGAGAAATGAATGGAAAATCCAGAAATACATCCAAACGCATATAGAAATTTAGGATACAATAAAAGCAGCATCCATCTGAAGTCAGTGGAAAATAAATGGACTTTTTGAAAAATGGTGCTGGAAAACATGGAGAGTCATGTACAAAAGATAATATTGGATCAGCTCCTCACACACGCACCAGGATAAATCCCAAATGGGTCAGAGATTTAAATGTTAAAAAGTTTTAGAAGAAAATACGAGTGAACTTTCCCAACTATGACTCAAAATCTATATGCAATACTTAAAAAGTTGATCAATTTGACAAAATAAAATTTTTTTAATTTTTGTATGGCAAAAATACCATAAAGCATGGTAAAAAGGTGAATGACAAACTGGAAAAAATATTTCCAACTTATATCACAGATCAGGAGTCAGTTTTCCTAATATAAATTATAATACTCTTGCTATAATGAGCTGCTACAAGTAGAGAAGAAAAAGAACCACGACCCTCTAGGAAAACGGGCAACAGGTGCAAACACAGTTCAGAGAAAAAAGCCTGTAAATGTTGCTAAAACAGGTGAAAAAATGCCCAGCCTTACTCCAAGTAAGAAAAATGCAAATTAAAACTACACGGGGTTATAAAATAAATGAGTCCTAGGATGTAACATACAGCATGGTGACTCCAGTTAATAACACTGTGTGGCGGGGCTGACCCGGTGGCCGAGTGGTTAAGTTCGCGCGCTCCGCTGCAGGCGGCCCAGTGTTTCGTTGGTTCGAATCCTGGGCGCGGACATGGCACTGCTCATCAGACCACGCTGAGGCAGCGTCCCACATGCCACAACTAGAAGGACCCACAACAAAGAATATACAACTATGCACCGGGGGGCTTTGGGGATAAAAAGGAAAAAAAAATAAAATCTTTAAAAATAATAATAATAATAATAATACTGTGTGGCACCTGTGAAAGTTACTAAGAGAGGTTCTCATCACAAGAAAAAAAGCATCATGACTATGTGTGGTGATGGATGTTACCAAGATTTATTGTGATGATCATTTTGCAATATATACAAATATTGAATGATTATGTTGTACATCTGACACTAATATCACGTTATATGTTAATTATACCTCAATTTTAAAAATGTAAAAAAAAAAGCTACACTGAGATCCCACGGATCATCCATCAGAATGGCAAAAATTCAGTGTTTTCACTATATTCTGTTGATGAGCCTGAAAGAAAACACACAGCGTGCTAGTGGAGATGCGAAAGGATACACTCCCCCCTGGAGGGGAAGTTGGCAAAACCTAGCAAAATCACATATGTGTTTACTCTTTGTCCCAGCAAACCCTCTGGAGGAATTGAGTCCAGCGCAACCCACCAAAACCACAAAAGTAGTTGCACAGCCTACTCACACCAGTGCTCCTTATTGTAGCAAAAGATTGGCAACAACCCAAATGTCCATCGAGAGCAGACTGACAATGACAGTGATACAGCCTCACAGGAGGACCATGCAGCAGCAAAAAGGAACGAGGACTATTTCTAGATACTGCTGTGGAGCGACCTTCAGGATAAACTGTTATGTGAAAAAAAGCTCGGTGGAGAGAAGTGTGTATTATAGCTACTTTCATCCAAGAAGTGGGGGGACACGGATGTGGTGGGGGGATGTATACATACACACACACATATTTGCTTATATTAAAGAAAATACACACCGAGTTCTGGGTACCTGAAGACAATGGCAGCCACCTAAATCTGAATCTCTCCAGAGAGAGCCTCCAAAAAAATAGACAGTACAAGGAGAGAAAATAAAACCATCCTCAGCCCGGCCTACTGACTGGGAGACAGAGAGCACTAGAAACTTCAAATTCCCTGTAAATCCAGCAGATGGCTCCCAATCCCCCCACCACGGGGGTAAAATGAGTGGAGGCACCTGGGAGAGCATGGGTGGTGAGGGCAAGCTGATGGAAGGCAGATAAAATCACTCCCCAAAAGAGAGTGTCCCACTCTGAGCGGGAACCCTGAAAACTGCTCTGCTACTCGGAAACCGATGGAAGAGACGGGGATGCGTGCAGGACCCAGGAACTAGTCTCTGTAAGGCAGCGCTCCTGGAGGACTTTTCGAGAGCATTGAGAAGCAGGAGGCGCCCTTGAGATGGAAATGAAAAGTCCAAACAAGAGAAAACCACACAAAAGACACACTGACTTCTCCCACCAAAAAAAAAAAAAAGCTTTTGGAAGGCAAGATTTTTGTCTCCTGGTGTTATGCCTGTGAATATGTTACCTTACATGGCAAAAAGGACTTTGTAAATGGAATTAAAGTTGTCAATCGAATGACTTTAAAACAAGGAGATTATCCCCTGGGCCCACGGTAATCACATGGGCCTTGCGGAAGAGGGAGGCAGAGAGACAGGCAGCAGAAGAGATGCTTCAGAGAAATGAGGCAGGAGTAGAGCGAGAGATCTGAAGCATGGGACCCAACTGTCCCAGTCGTCTTTGAAGGGGAACAGGAGGCAGGAAATGCAGGATGACTAGGGCTGACAGCCAGCAAGGAGGTGGGAACCTCAGTCCTACAACCACACAGGATTGCATTCTGTCAACAACCTGGAAATGCATTCTCCCCTAGAACCTCTGGGAAAAAACGCAGCCCAGCCGACGCCTGGATTTCAGCCTCGTGGGATTCTAAGCAGAGCCACCAGCCGCCCCATACCCAGACTTGGACCTACAGAGCTGGGAAGTAATAACGTGTTGTTTTACGCAGCAATAGGAAACTAACGAAGATCTCAGCTGAAAACTGCATTCACCATCTGAACAGAAGAGCGTGCCACTGCCTAAACAAACCGGCACCTCTGCTTTCGGCTGTTACTGAGAGCACAGAAAAACCACACGTCAGGAAACAAACAGGAGAGAGCAGATGTGTCTCATCACAGCTGCTGTGAGAAACAGAAAAGGAGGATCAAAGCATTTCAGCGGAGAAAATTCCTCCCAAAGCACAAGCACAGAACCGAACGGATGAAAACAGTAACCCAACACCCCCGGGAATAAGACTTCCCGAAACAAGTATTCGCAGATGCGAAAGTTTCAAATCAGAAATCCAAACCCTTAAAATGGAAATGGACACACACAAAGAAGATGTGGAATGGGACATTAACCGAACGCAGGAAAGAATTTTTTAAAGACTTAGATACGTAGGCCAAATGACAAGATGTCCATGCAAGAGCAAATTCAACCGAAAACATAACGAGAGGTATTTTAAAAGACATGAAAAGAGCCAAGAAAATTAAAAACTACAGAAATTTCAAGAGGAAAAAAGCATGAGCTTTATCTTTGGCAAGAACCTTTGGCTGCCAGTGTTGGATGGGGACGAGGAGCGGGGAACCCTGCAGGTGACAAAGGAGGACACTGAGGCCCATAGCATGCAGAGGATGCTCTGAAGGAAGCATACGTGACTGTCACAGACGGCAGAGTCTCATACCCTCTACTTGTCCTCACTCGCAAGGCTCAGCCACGTCTGCCTCCTTTCTGCTGCTGGAACCACTAACCTCGTTGCCAGCACCGGCCCTGGCCCCTCTCTGGGCCCAGAATTCTCCTCCCTCAGGGCATCACGAGCTGCCCCTTCTCATCTTTCAGGTTCCACCTTTGAAGTCACGGCCTCACCAGAACTTCCCATCACCCCATCGAAGGTGGCCCCAGGAACTCCTGGGGTTCGGTTAACCTTCAGTCTCTCCCTCTGGGTGCTGGGGTCATGGGTGCGTTTGCTTTGTGGAAATGAATTATGTTGTGCATTTGTGATTTGTGCATTTATACTTCAATGAAAGTGAAAAAGGAAGAAGAAAGTCCTGCCCGCCCCATATTCTCTTCACAGCACTATCACTCTCTCACACTTTCTGGCTTGTTTCTCTGTTATTTCTTACACACACACACTCCCGCTAGAACATAAGCTCCAAGACAGCGGAGACACATCTGTCACTGTGACTGCTTCCAGAACAGGGTGTGCACACAGTAGGCACTGAATAAATGCTTGAGTAAAGAACGGATGCGGATAAAAACTAGACTATTGGTGGTGAACATGATGCAGTCTACACAGAAGCTGAAATATAACAACGTATCCCTGAAATTTACACAATGTTCTAAACCAATATGACCTCAATTAAAGAAAAGAGAGCGAGTGGATGAACGCCCGCCAGTGGCCGCCCAGGTCGGGGTTGGGGGGAGGCGAGGCTGGGGACCGGGTGTCTGAGTCGAGGCTCTCACCTTCCTCTGCATCTTCTCCAGCAGCTTGCTCTTGGCCCTCACCTCCTCCTGGATGGAGTCGTAGACATGGAGGAGCACCCAGTCCCCGCTGTCCTCATCCGAGTTCTGCAGCGCCGCCACCAGCTGCTTCTTGCGCTCATCAGCGTACCGCTTCCGCCGCTTGTGCTTCTCTTTCAGGTCCTTGTTCTTGGCCTGCTCCCCTCCAACCACCTGCTGCTCCAACAGCTGCAAACTGCCCGCGTGGAGGACAAAGCAAGCAGGACAATGTCTGCTGTCATTGAGCACCTGCTGTCCAGCATGATCTCATCAAATCCTTCCAACAACCTCACTTCACAGAGACCAAAAGCGAGGCTCCGAGAGGTGAAGCCGCTGGCTCAGGGTCAGAACCAGGACTCCTGCCAGGTCTACCTAACTCCAAGTCTGTGCACTCAACCACGGCGACGGCTGTGCCCAACAGGAAGGGCAAGAAGCTCCCCGTGGACCCAGAGCTAAGCCACCCCGACTCGCTGCCCAGTGCAGAGCAGGCGTCTGTGCTCCCAGGCGACCTGCAGCCTTAGGATACCCCTGGGCTGTGAAAAATGTTCATCACGTTCAGTGCACTTGAAGGCATTAGGCTAAGTGAGTAAGTCAGACAGAGAAAGGCAAGTACCGTATGACCTCTATGCGGAATCTAAAACAAACAAACAAAAAAACAAAAAAACCGAGCTCATGGATACAGAGAACAGGCTGATGGTTGCCAGAGGTGGAGGATGGGTGAAATGGGTGAAAGGGGTCACAAGGTACAAACTCCCAGTTATAAGATCAATAAGTCCTGGGGCCGTAACGCACAGCATGGTGGCTAGAGTTAACAAGAGTGTACTGCATACTTGAAAGTTGCTAAAAGAATAGATCTTAAAAGTCCTCATCACAAGAAAAAAAAGAAAAAGATTTTTCTAACTATGCGTGGTAGTGGATGTTAACTAGACTCATTGTGATCATTTCACAATGGATACAAATATCGAATCATTATGTTGTACACCTGAGACTAAGACAATGTTATATGTCAATTACATGTCAATAAAAAATGCAAAAAAAAAAAATTTCAGTCCACAATGTTTAACCAGGCAGGGACGTGCATAATACATTTTTAAAAATATTTATATCCAAAATGCTTACAAATGTTTCGAGTTTTGTTCTTTAAAGTACAAGTTGTAAACAACTACAAAGAAAGGCTTGTGTGGAACTCCTCACTGTCTGACAAAGCCCTAAAAGTGTTTTAGACTCTGCCTCTTTCCAAAGGGGTGTAAGGGGCTTGTAACTAAAGGCATACCCAGGATTCAGAACTGGGGACAGGCCACGCTCACGGGAAGAATGGAACTGTGCACTGAGCAGCTGGGCCCAGACTCAGCTTCAGGCTCAGCTCTAAGCCAGACGGCAGCAGGGCAGAGGGGAGCCATGTCCAAGTCACTGTTCTCTGTAAAGTCCTTCTAGGGTCCCCATCAGGATGAAGCCCGAGCCCCCAGGGGCACACAGGTCTCTCTATCTCATCGCCCCCTGCACTGCACCCCTAACTCACTCAGCTTTAACCCGCTGCTCAGACTTCTCCAAACACCCAGGCTGACATCCCCCTCTGTGCCTGTGTGTCATCTTGGCTGTGGCCTGTTCCTCGAATGCCATCCCTGAGGCATCTGTCGTGCAAACCTCATTCAGGTGTCCCCTCCTCTGGGAAGCCTTCCCTGACTACACTCCAGACCACATCGTGAAAACTGCCGCGAAGATGCTGAGCGTTTTCTGGGTGCCTGGGGCTGGGCTGCCACTTCTGCAGGCCCTGTCCCATGTGACCCTCACAACAAGCTTCTCAAGCTGGAACTCTGATTATACCCATTTTGTAGATGAGAAGCTAAGGCAGGGAGAGGTTTAATGTCGGCCCCAGGTGGTAGAGCTAGGGAGTGGTGGAGGCGGATGGGAACCCAAGCAGCTGACTGCACAGCCCTCTCCCTTCTAACTGAGGCAGAACCTGGGCCTTGGGTATCTGCCTCCCCCCGGGCCAGGGAGCACCTCGAAGGCCAGGGTGGCATCTCATTTGTCCTTGCATCCTGGTGCCCAGCAGGCAGTGGCTGCTGAGTTACTGTTTGAACTGTGGACGTGGGGCGGACTCTGTCACAGAGATGGGCCTGACACTGCCCTCATTTACACGAGTGAGAACCAAGGCTCAGAAATGTTAAGTAACTTGCACAAAGCGGCACAGCCAGTGAGGGAAGCCCAGCTCCCCAGGCGGCTTCAGAGGGAGTTTGGGGTGGCTTGTCCCCAGGGGGAGCATGTCGTTTCTCTGGGAGGGCCCTGGAGGCTGGGCTGGGCCCTGAGGAAAGCCTGCATCACTCTGCCCTGGGATTCCCACGACCTGAAGGCAGACCCTGGAAAGCCAGGTGGCCGAGAGCGCCTTCACCTCCTCCTAGAGCGGCTGCTCTCCAGCAGGCGCCTGGGGATCTGGGGGCTCCTGCGCAGCATCCAGAGCAGAGCCCTGCCCGCCTGGCTGACTCCAGCACCTCCCTGCCCCACTGCTCCTGGAGAGCATCAGGGCCTCCCCAGCCACAGCAGGAGGAGAGCTGGGCAGGGCTCGGGAATAATCTATGGGGACCCCCACCCCCAGGGTAGAGCTCCGTCCCGCCCCAATGTGGGGTCCCCCCAGCCCCAAGCTGCGGTGCTTACCGGGCGAGCACCTGCTGCTGGTCCACAATGGGCAGCAGGTCGTCAGTCAGCACTGCCACCTCCACACCCACACTGTCCCTTCTCACACTTGTCATGGCCAGTGGGGCCTGAGGCGGAGCCTCCAAGGCCACCTGGGCCTCAGCCTCGGCCTCCATGCCAGGCTCTGCTGCCAACACCACCTCCTTGGCCATGTCCAGGTCCAGGTCAACCTCCTGAGCACAAAGAGAAACCAAGCTGGAGGCGGGCATCCCTCGCAGTCTGGGACGGGTCACCTCTGGCTCGGAGACACCCGGTTATACAAAAGTGCACCCTGTCCAGTTCTTACTGCCGCCACTTCCACCAACACCCCCCAAAACGGTCTCCCAGCTCCCTTTCCCGCCCCCACCACTAGGCTCCACATGGCAGCCAGGGTGACTCTCTTAAAATGTCAACTGATGGGGCTGGCCCCGTGGCCGAGTGGTTAAGTCCGTGTGCTCCGCTGCAGGCGGCCCAGTGTTTCGTTGCTTCGAATCCTGGGCACGGACATGGCACTGCTCATCATACCACGCTGAGGCAGCATCCCACATGCTACAGCTAGAAGGACCCACAACGAAGAATATACAACTATGTACTGGGGGGCTTTGGGGAGAAAAAGGAAAAAATAAAATCTTTAAAAAAAAAAAAAAAGAAGAAGCCAAAAGAAAGAAAATTATAAAAAAAAAAAAAATGTCAACTGATCACAGCCCTTTCCTGATTAGAATCCTTCGCCATTCCCACTTCATTCACAAGTTTCCTCCACCGCAGGCGGCGCCCTCTGCGCCTGCTCCCTGCCTCCCCAGCCCTCCCCTGCCCCCACCCATCCACCCTGCCGCTTCTCCTGCCACATTATCCGTTGCGGAGAAAGTCAAGATCTTTCCAGCACAGGACCTTGGTGCTGTCCCCCTGCCTGATGCTCTCCCCCGGCCCCTTCTTCCTGCTCAGGTCCCATCTCAGTGTCACCGTACAGCCAGGGGAGCTGAGCAGGTGCTGGCTCCTACCTACTGATGGGGTCCAGAGGCTGGCACGTGGTTTTCTCTCTCCACAAATGGGGGTGGATTTAAGGCTTTCCTCTCCCTCCCTGTGGCTTGTTGTGTGGTTTGTGTGTGTGTGTGTGTATGTGAGGAAGACTGGCCCTGAGCTAACGAGGAATATTGGCCCTGAGCCAACATCCATTGCCAATCTTCCTCTTTTTTGCTTGAGGGAAGACTGTTGCTCAGCTAACGTCCGTGCCCATGTTCCTCTATTTTATGTGGGACACCGCCACATCGTGGCTTGACAAGCAGTGCTAGATCTGTGCCCAGAGTTCTGAACCTGTGAACGCCAGGCCACCAAAGCTGAGCACATGAACTTAACCACTGCGCCACCGGGCCGGCCCCCTGTCGTGCTTTCTTAAGCAGAAAAGAGTCTGAGAGCAGCAGTGTTCAAAATCACCCCGCACCCCCACGGGGGTTCCCTAGCAGTGCCCCAGGGGCCCCCAGCAGCTCCCTGCGGCCTCACCCAGGGCACACACTGGGCCTCTATGCTTTAGACGAGGGTTCCAAGACTGAGGAAAGTCTGACAATCACTGTCCATAGAGCGGCCTCCTACTAACACCAGTAACAGGAGGCACGACACTCCTCCTGTGGGTCCACGGCTTTGTAGTGGGCCGCCTCTGATAAGCTGGGGGAGGGCTGGGGTTGCTGTCCCTGCTTCTCGGATGAGGAAACTGAGGCCCAGAGAGGGAGGAGACGAGCAGGAATGTCACAGGAAGAGCCAGCCCCTGGAACTCCTCCCAGTGCACAGAGGGCCTGGCGCAGGGGCACTCACAGCCCTGGGCTGGAGGTCGTGGGCCGCTGCGGCTTCAGACCAGAGGTCACCGGGCTCCAGCAAGTCTGGCAGGTAGGAGTGCTTACAGGAGAACGGGGTGGGGGAGGGAGAGGGATGGTTGGGCCAGAATCATCCTCTGCTCCCCTGCCCCGACCGCCCCTTCAGCTCCCCACACTGCTCACCAACCCTACTTCCTCCTCCTGCCTGTCACTGTGGAGAGGAGGGGTGGGAAGCAAGGGTGAGGGGAGGAGGGAGAGAAACAGGCGAGAGAGGGGAGACAGGGCGTGCTCTGAGCACCGGCTATGTCCCAGGAGCGCAACCTGCATGACCCCGTGTGAAGTGCATGGGCACCCCCATCTAACAGATGAGGAAACAGGCCCAGAGAGGTGAGTGCCCATGGTCACACAGCTGAGTGAGGAGCAGAGCCGGGATCTGAACCCAGGTCTGTCGGACTGAAAGCCCTGTGCTCTTTACACACACACGCGTGTGTGCGCAAACACACACGAGAGGAAAGGAAAAAGGACAAAGGGGAGAAAAGAGGAAAACATTTAAAACAAAAAGGGTTGTAAAGGGGGAAGATGTTGGACAGAGGGGCAGGAGGGAGGAAGAGCAGCCTCCCAGGACCCCTGGGTGGTCCCTGAAAGGGAACTGGACTCCCGCAGACCCCTAGCCCAGCTCGCTGCTCTGAGCCTACGAGAGTGTGAGGCTGGACCAAGACCTCCAGCTCTTTGGGGCCTGGATGCTCAGTGTAACCATGGCAACTCAGCCATCTCCGCACGCACGGCGGCAGTACAGGTGCCCGCCTGGCAGAGCCTTGTATCTCCATCTCTGCTTTCCTGTTGATTCACCGAGCTTTGGACAGACCTTCTCTTTCCCAGACCTCTGAATATCAGTGACCCCCAGCCGGCAACCAAGCCAGAGCCACCACGGAGACGGTGCAGGCAGTGCCGGAGGGGCAGAGGTTAGCCGTCTGCACATGCGCAATGACCTCCGTGCCCCCAGCCCAGCTCTGCCTGCTGAATTTTTGCATGGCATCCTGCATGACATCAGCTACCTGCATGGGGACCTTGGGTACGTCCGCCTGGGGCACGTCCGTCCTAGCCACCGTGGAGGAGAGCCGGGCCAGCTTGGCTTCCACCTCAGCAAACGGGTCGTGCAGGCCTGATAACAGCTCCGGGGGCATCAGCTGTGACTCGGCTTCCTGGAGGAATGGCTCCCCCTCCAGCAGAGGCTCCATGGCCTCCTGGCTGAGATCCTCAGCCAAGAAGTACTTGACCTTGGCCTCCACGTCGGGCAGAGCAAACTCCAGGTCGGAGGGCTCCTCGGGCCCTGGGAAGGCCTCAGACATGGAGGTTTCTTGGAATGTGGAAGACTCATCAGACCCAAAAGAAATCTCCGACTGGGAGGCCTCCACCTTGGGCAGTCCCTCCAACCTGGAGGAACCCTGGGTCCTGGAGACATCGTCCCGGGGCAGCGTGTCGGCCATGGAGGAGACCTCGGGTTTCACGGCCACCTCGTACTGGAACGTGGGCGAGTTCTCAGACCTGTTGGCAAACTCAGCCCTGGACATGACCTCAGCCTTGTAGAGGACTTCCGCCTTCAGAACGGCCTCTGCAAGTGGAGAACTTCCTTCAGCTTTTTACAGGTTCGAATGAGAGGACCCTTCCCTGGAAGGGGGCCCCAAGCCCACTGTCTCCAAGAGACCAGCTGAAGAGCCCCCCCTGCACCCCCAGATACTGGCTTCCCATCTCTGCTCCACTGCCCTCTCCCTCATCAGAACTCAAAGCTGTCTCCTTCTGCCTCTTCCAGGAAGCCTTCCCTGATCAGCACTGTGATGTCTCCTTTCTCTGACCTCCCAGGTCTTAGGTGCTAGGCTCTTACCAGCTTGCCTGGGGCCTGCTCTCAGCAGGGAAGCTGACTGCCGTGTGGGTCTTACGGCCTCCAAGGCTGAGCTCCTGATTAGATTTCACATGCAAGAACCCTAGGGGCCCCCGCTGGGGTGTCCAGCTCAGGGCTCTTGCCCATGGCATGAGCTAGATCCATGAGAGTTAAACGAACACTGCACATGAATGTTAGAGAGACCAAATAAAACCACTCGGAGGCCTCATACTCAGACTGGACTGGAGGGGACACTGAGAAAGACAGAAAATGCTGGAACCTGCCCTCCCCTCTTCCTCCGGGTCTACACCAAGAGTGGCCGCTTCCTCCCAGCTGGGACAGGACTCTGATCACACAGGCCTCCTTAGGGCTCCCCGCTCATGGGCGTTAGACCGCCTCCTCGGCATCCCACCCACTGCTTTGTCACTTGTGTCCTGTGCTCCCCCGAGAAGTCCCGACGCTCCCCTTGCTGGAAGAGGACATCCACCCTCTAGCCCAGCGGCCTGGACCTCGCCCAGCCTCCGAGTGCACACTGGTGACGGGAGGCTGCAGCGAGTCCTGGCGCACGGAGGCAGTTCCGGGGGAACACCTGGCCCGTGCCTGGCACACAGTAACGCCCAATAAATGGTGCCAATGATGTGACCGATACCACTGCCGCGACACGATGGCCGTTACAACATCTGGGTGAGTACTAGGTGTCCGGGCTGCCTCGCAGCAGGGTATTTGAATGAGAACGGTGGAGTGGGACATTCTAGAATGTTAAAAGAAGACAAAAACTCCCAGGAAGGTTAAAGATCTTGCTAATGATTGAACGCTGATTACAGAATGTGGTTGCTTTGGTAAGAGATGGACTCAAAAGGGAGAGGAGACTGTAGACAACGCAGAAACTCAGAGAAGGGACTCAGCTGTCAAACAGGGATGATGTATGAACAGCTCTAAGTCAGCCTCGGGCTGGGGCCCAGCCTGTGGCCAAAGCATCACGATGTGGTATTGCGGGCAAGAACACTGGCTCTGGGGTCAGACTGCCTGGGCTCAAATTCTGGCTCCACGTCACCAGCTGTCTGACACTGGGCAAGTTACTTACCCTCTCTGTGCCTCAGTTTCCTCATCTATGAAATAAGGGTAATTGTGGGACCTCCTTGGCTGGCTGTTGTGAGGATTAAATAGAACGGAGCCTGGTTCGTAGAAAATGCTCCATAAACCTCCATTAGTAAAAGCAGGAGGAGAGCAGGCTGGCCTCCCTCCCGACAGCCGGGGCGCAGCGCCCACCTGTCTCCTTGCGCAGGTTCTCCTCCAGCGTGGACAGCTTCACGTTGTAGGAGTTGCGCATGGCAGTGATGTCCTCCTCCAGCCGGGCCCTGGACTCCTGCTCTGCCTCGTAGTCGGCCCGCAGCCGGGCCAGGCGCTCCTCGTACTCCTGGGGACGGCAGGGGACGCCCAGGGGCAGCACTTTACCACCAGTACAGAACACGACCTTCAGGGCTCCTTTTTGGTCATTCAAACAATCCAGAAAATACAAATAAGCCAAAAGAACAGAATTAAAATTACCTACACCACACTGGGATAATTTCTGGCCGGTGAAGACCCGTCGGAACTCTCCTCTACGCATTTTTAATGGGTTAATAATACACATATTTGTCTGTGGTCTGTTTTTTCCACACAGCAACATACCACGAACACCGTTCTGCATTAACAAATACGTTTTAACCAAATGGTCCTCAACCCATCAACAAGGACATTTATTTTTATTCATCTGCTTCTCTCTCCATCTCTGCCATCACCATCAGCTCGTGTCCAAATGGGCTTCCCCTGGTCCCCCACCTCCACTCCTGCCCCAAACCTTCCTCCTTGCGGCGGCAGTGTGTCCATCACACCATGTTTCAATGGCATCCCATGTTCAAGGATAAAACCTAAGCTCGTCAACTCAACCTGAGTCCCCAGGCATCTGGCCGGCCCACCCCTTGACCACACCTCACTTTTGCCATATTTGGGCACGCCGGTCACTTTCCACTCCTAGACATGCGCGCATCCCCCCTGCCTCAGGGCCTTGGCCCTGGTTCCCTGGCAAGCTCTTCTCTTCAGGCCCTCCCCCAGAGAGGCCTTCCCTGACTGCCCTCTCAGAAGACCCCACTGCTGTCTGTCATGTGGCCTATCCCTCTCAGCCCCACCATTCCTCTGGCCTCCAGCCCAGCCCCAGGGGTCCCCAGGGAGCAGCCACCGTAGCAGTAAGCAGGGGAGCCCAACTGCCGAGCCTGAGCGGGCACCTGACCCCATCTCCTGGAGGACAGCCGGGCACTTCTGAACGACAGTCTGTGACCCTCTGTCCTTTGGAGCCACACCTGACGGAGGGGCCTGCAGCGGCCGCAGCCAGAAGCGTGGGACCGGGCTGGGGTGGGAGAGCCCTGCACACACGGCCACCACCACACCTCCCCAGACCCCTCCCGGAAGGAGGAAACCAGCTCAGAGAGCAGGCCCTGCTCCAGGGAGGGAGAGAGGGCGCGGAGGCTCCTGAGCGTGACTGCGCATCCCGTGGCACAGCAAGCCCCCAAGTCCCAGGACAGCACCGGCGACGCTGCTGAGGCCCAGACAGGCTCCCGCCTCCCAGGACCTAGCGGCTCTCTGAGGGCCTCCCAGAGACCCCCCAGCGCACACCCCGTCTGCTGGCTCATGCCCCCCAGCCCCCTTCCTTCCGTGCCCAGCTGGGATCCCAGGGCCCAGCCCTGCCTCCATCGCTCCTCCCAGCGCAATTCATCCGCACTCACACCCCAGCAAGACCTGACTGGAAATGCACACATGCACACGCACACACATGCACACGCACACACACACGGCAGCACCAACTTCCAGTCTCACCAGTAAATGTGCGACCTCGGGTCTCAGGCGGGCCTCCACGTGGCTCAGCACCCCTCCCCAGTCCTTCCACCCTCCCTCTCTCCACAACCCTCCACTCCCCCTCATTTCCTGTCAGGTGCTTCACAGAGAACACTGAGGCCATCAGACAAGGACTCCCCACCTTCCCGGCCCCACATCTTCCTGTCCACCTGTGTCCTCTTGTGACAGTGGACGAACCATGGGAAGCCAAGCCGCCCCCTCGAGGACTTTGCTCTTCCATCCCCCTCTCCCTCCTAGACCACGGACCTGTCCCCTGTACCAGATTGTTCCCAGCAGTCTACAATATGTGCCCAATGACTTCCAACATTAAAAGCAATAAAACTCCTCCTTGGCGCCACACACGCCTCCAGCTACAGCGCCCAGCGCCTAGCAGGTGCTCAGAAAATGCTTGATGACTGAATTGGGCCTGGAGCACAAACCCCGACCCCGACTGCCACTTGGTAGTTGTCACACACTCAGCGATGAGCAGACACCCCCTCTCATCGCCCTCTCACCGTAGCAGGAAGGCTGCTGTTACCCCATTCTAGGGACGAAGACACAGGCCCAGAGGGCTTACACAGCCTGCCCCAGCACAGAGCCCGCAAGAACCTGGCTTGCAGAATGTGAAAGCTGGACGGAGTAGAAGAATCTTCTAGTCCAAATGCCCCGGGTACAGCCGGGAGTCTGAGGCCCAGAGCCACATCTCCAGCTCTCGGCTGAACCGACTCCTGGCCCAGCGCCCTCTCCACCACACACGGGGGCCACCCCCTTATCCTGAGCGCCCTGACTGGTTCTGGAACGGAGAGGAAAGGAAAGCACAGTTCCAGGCACATAGTAGGTCTCAACGACTATGAGTCACAAGTGAAAGAAGAAATGGGGAGGAGGGAGAGAGGGCAGCCACCCTCAGCTCTGCCTCCAAGTGTGGCTCACAGGAGAAGATCCAGGGTCAGAAAACGGAAGCTGGTGGCGCGGCCTCCGGTGGCAGCGCCCTGAGGCGGCCCCAGGAGAAGGAGGCAGGCGACCCCCCCACCCAGGGCAGGAGGACCCTCCAGCCACCAGCTCCTGAGAGCAGCCAGGCTGGCACAGGGGCTCTCCGCCCTCGTGACCACTAGGGGGCGGAGGCGCCTCGCTTATAGGGCAGCCAGGGCCCCTGCGTGCACCCAGGCTCCCCACGAGGAAGCTTCCATCCCAGCACCCCCGCCAACCCGCCCCGTCCCTCCCGCTTTGTGACCGGCGTCCACCTGTTGCTACATGATCCCCAAACCCTCTCTGAACTCCCAAAATGGGACTTCTCTCATTCCTGTGGGCTCGGCTGTCCCCAAACGCCCCCTCCTCCCAACACATCACCAGGAGCTGGGCCCAGGGCCCCAGAGACAACCTGACACCTGACCTTGCCCCAGGCGCTCCAGACCAGCAAGGGGGAAGCAGAGTGGGCAGCTGAGCCCCAAGAACCTTCACAAGGGCCGGGATGGGGTTCACCTGAGCCTCTCCCAGAACAGTGACAGCCTGTGCCCGTCGTGGGGCAGCTCTTGGGGACTCTGGCCGATTTCTCCCAGCCCTCCAGCCACAGGACTGAGACCCCCAGGCCTTACCCAGTGTGGCCCCCCGGGGCAGGGCCCCAGGCCCCTATAGTCTGACTGGGGCTTCCGGGAGCCCCAAGGCTGATGGCATCTGAGGTCACAGCTGAGTGGCAGAGGCCAGGCTGCAGACACATCCGGGCCCCAGTCCTGCAGAGCTGGCCCTGCCTGGCATGAGGTCCTCTACCAGGAAAAAGCCAGTGCCCCAAGGGACTGTCGAATGTCAAACTCCACCACATGTGGGGTCCCAGGATGCAGCCCTCAAGTGGCAGGAACCTCCGGAAACCAGCAGAACCTGGAGTTGGGATGGAGCCTGACTCGGGGCCAGGAGGCTCCGCCGTGACTGGCTGTGTACAGGCCCCTCTGGGGACCAGCTCTGAGTCTGGAAATCAGTGTGTTACCTGCCCCACTGATTCGCAGAGATGCTGGGAGGCACACATGTGGGAGGCCAACACCCCACTTATCCACTGGTCAAATGGGCCCCTGGGGGCTCCCACTGCCCACCAAGCCGCCCTGTTCTCAGCTCCCGGCTTGTTGGCACCTGCTAAGGGGGAGACTCCTTCCACTCAGAGCTCCCTGCCTTTGCACAGGCCATCCCCATGGCCAGGAATGCCTTCTCTGCTTCCACCCATCCCAGCCACCCCTTCCTGCAGTCCTGAGGAGAGATCCCCAGCCCCTCCCTGTTCTCCCCCGGAGAGCACTGATGTGGGACGGACTGCACTCTGGAGCCAGGAACCCGAGTTCAAATCCTAGCTCAGACTCTCCTTAGCTGTGTGACCTTGGGCAAGACATGGCACTTCTCTGAGCCCCAGCTTTCTGAGCTCCAAAAGGGAGATTGTAGTACCAACCCCAAGGCAATGGTGGGGTGAAATGGATGGTCTCCTGCGGGGCCCCACCTGCCTGCCCGTCCCCCCACCTGCTCGGGGTCTCACCTCCCGGATCAGCTGCTTTTCAGCCTCCGTGTCGTGTTGGATCACAGGAGGGGGCAACAGCTTCTCAGTCTGGTCAGGGTTCAGGGGCACCTGATTGGACAGCAGGGCTGGGAGAAAAACAAAAATGAGGGGCTGTGACCAAGGTGCACACGATTTGCAGGAACCAAACACAAATCCATAAAAAGACAACTACACACTCATTCAAAAAGACTTCAAAGTATCAAACTTATCTCAAGCACGTCTCCAGTAAAACGCTCATTTACCCGCTCATTCAACAAACACTTATGGAGCATCTACACGTTCTAGGTACTGGGGATGTGGCATTGAACAAAATAGACAGGACTCCACGGCCACGTTCATTTTCAATTGGGGGAGAAAGGCAAAGGAAATAAATGAGCAAGATGCATAACACGTTACAGGTGATACGTTCTAAGAAGAGAAAGAAAGCAGCAAGGGTGCTCAGCAGTCAGAACTGAGGAGAAGAGCTGCAATTTACATAGTGTGGTCCAAGAAGACCTTTGAGACGAAGTAAGACGAAAGCAGTGATCTCAAGGAAGGAAGGGAGAGAGGTGGTCAGAGATCCTGGAGACATAAAGAAGAGAGCAGTGAGTGCAAAGATCCTGGGGCAGGCAGGAGCCTGGACGATCCTGGGAGCAGCCAGGAGGCCAGTGTGGCTGGAGAGGAGTGAGTGGGGGAGAGTATGGGCAAAGAGGAGGCCGGAGAGGGGATGGGGCCAGACTCTGGGACCTTGCAGGCCCCAGCGAGGGCTTCGGCTCCCACCCTGGTTCAAATCGGGCCAGTAGAGGGCTTGGCAGGGCCATGAAAGGACTTGTTTGAATGGGATCTCCCTGGCTGTGTGGAGAAGGTACTTAGGGGGACAAGGGCAGATACCAGGAGACCTGTTGGGGCCTCTGCAGTAATTCAGGCGAGAGATGCTAGCGGCTCAGGCCGGGGGACAACCGTGAACAGATTCTGGTGGTGTTTTAAAGGTAGAGACAACAGGAGCCCCTGCTGGATTGGACATGGGTTTGAGTGAAAGCAAGAAGCCAAGGATGACCCCAAGGCCTCGGGCTTGAACACCTGGAGGAGAGAGTTGCCATCAACTGGGCAGGGACAGCCACAGGAGCAGCAGGTTCGGGGAGGATCAAGAGCTCAGTGTTGGACATATTGAGTTTGAAATTATTTTACACGGCTGGATATTCAAGTCCAGAATTCAGAGGACATGGTATATTAATTGTAGTTTTTTTCCCTATACGTTACGAAGTTTTGACATCTTGGGGGACTTGCTGGCCAGGGAGAGACCACCCCTCCCAGGGCCAGCTAATTCCTAGAGAGTAAACAACTCGTCAGTGAGCCCACCTTTCACTTATGAGCCAGCCAGTCCTGAGTCCACACCCCAGCCCCTCCTCTGTCTGACTGGCACACGCCAAGCCAGTATTCCCCCCGCTAAATCACCCGGGCCCAGGCCCATCTGCCCAAACCTGCCAGACTCAGTCCAGTGAGCTGATCCTAGGCTGCTTCTCCTGCCCGGCCTCGCCTCTCCCACCCCAATAAGGGCTCTGGCTCAGGGTCCCCCCGCCTCCTCTCTGTCTCCTGATGGACACCGGTGCTGGCCCTGTGGCCCCGTGTGGCACACCACCACCCTCGTTTCTAGGCCAACCGTGAGTAACATTCAACTTTTCTTTCTCTGTGTCACTACTCAGTCACCTTTAGAAATTAAGAACTGGACAGAAATGACATGGCCAGGCTGGAGGTCCCATGTGAGAGTCATGAGCAGAGATGGTATTTAAAGCACGAGACCAGAAGAAACCAGCTTAGAGGCGAGCACAGAGAGGGAAGAGGATAGAGGGCCAACTGTGGGATAGCCCGGTGTTAGGAGGTGAGGGAAGAGGGGGGATTCACGCAGGGAGAAGGAGAGGGGGCGACCGGGGAGGCGGGAGGAGGACCAGGAAGCAAGGGTTTCAAGGAGAAGGGAGGGGATCAGCTGAGTCAACTGATGCTAAGAGGACACGGTGAGGCCTGCCTGAGGACCCATCACCGGCTTTAACAATCAGGAGGGCATCCATGATGAGGGCAGCTTCAGTGGGATGCAGGCACAGGGCCTACCCGGCCTGCGGGCAAGAGAGAGCAGAAGGAGAGCATCTGGGGCCAGTGAAAACCGCCAGATGTGTCAAGTCTTGCTAAAAGACCAGAGAAGAGAGAGAAAGCCAGTGACCCGAGGGAGCACTGGGGCCGAGGGGGCTGCAGCTAATAGGAAGTACCGTGCGGTACTTCGCGTGCATGGAATGTGGAGTCAGACACATGCAGCTCGGTTTCAGGCCCAACTATAAAGTGAAAGCATCGCATGCTGTCTAATGAGCCTCAGCGCCAGGCTCCGTGCAAAGCCCACACACCATCATCCCACGCACCCTCCCAACTGCCTCACGACAGTAACAATGCGGGTGGCGGTGTTCTCTCCATTTACAGATGAGGACACTGAGGCTCAGAGGGGTGGAGTGGCTTGCCCAAGGAGCCCGGACGTGAATGGGCTACTGCTGCTCAGCTCTCGGCTCTCGGCCCTGCACCAGTCACTTCAGCCGCTGAGCTGCCTGCTCCTAATGCAGGAGGAGGGGACACCGACAGCCCTACCCAGCAAGGCTGCCATGACAAGTGCTGGAAGGCTGCACGAACATTCGCTGCACGGTCTGGGGACCAATGGCAGAGCCCCCCAACTCCTTCCTGGTACCTCTCGCCATTCTTCCATCCAGCTTCCCCTTGCCAATCTTGGGGGAGAGTCGGGTCGCGGGGGGAAGTAGGGAAAGAGGAGGAAGGTAGATTGCCAAAGTGGAACCCCCCCATCGTGGGATTCAAGGCCCACCACCCTACCCACCAGGCAGCCAGCAGAAGAATCCATGGTTCCCCAAACACACCCTACAATTGTATGCATCTTTGCACACATTGGCCACTCTCATCCTAACAGGGACACTTCTCACCTGCCAAGACTCTGTTCAATCGCCCCCTCCCCGTGAAGCCCCTCTGACTGACCACAGTCCACCCCCAGATAGACCGGCCACACACTGCTTTCTGCCTTAGATGCACACAATGGTCTCCTGGAGTGTCCTTCTCCCCCAGGAGACGAGGTACCCATGAGGCAGAGCCTGGATCTGGCTCATCTCTGTGCCCCAGTCCCAGCACAGGTCCACACACAGAGGGGGTGCTTCGTGAACTTTGGATGAGTGGATGGGTGGGTGAGTAGAAAGACAGATAAAAGGATGGATAACAGGATGGAGTGAATAAATGGGTAGATGTGTGGATGGTAGGATGGATAGGGGTGGCGGACAGAATGGGTGAATGGATGGGTGGATTAAATGATGGGTGGGTGGGTGGATGGGTGAGTGGGTAGATGTATAAATAATGGAGTGGGTGGAAGGGTGGGTAGGTAAATGGAAGTGTAGGTGGATGGATGGGTAAATAGGTGGATAGATGAGTAAACGGGTGGATGGTTGATGGATGGGTAAATGGGTGGATGGATGGGTAAAGGGGTGGATAGATGGGTAAATGGGTAGATGGATGGGTGGATGAGTAGAGGAATGGGTAGATGAATGAGCGTGGTGTAGAATGGATGGATAGAGAGGAGGGTGAGTGGGGAGGTGGATGAATGGACAGATGGACTCTTTTATGCTCCCTTCCCCAATGGATTCTCAGGCAAAGAAAACCGTGGAGTCCCTCAGGTGCAAGGACCCTGCAGGCCTATGCTCCAGGTACGGATTTCTACCTCCCTGGGCATGGGAGCTGCAATCACAAGGTGCCTAGCTGGGAGTGGGGGTGGGACGTGGGGGAGTGAGTCACCCTGCTGCTAAGCAGCACAGCATCATGATGCTGCCACAGAGAGAGCAGGCAGACAGGTGGGACAACAGCAGTACAGCTGGGAGGCGGGGAGTGGGCGACAGGCTGCAGTGGATGGGCCACGCCAGACAGACCGGCCTCTTCCTGGGCATTGGCGGGCAGACACTCCCTGGGCTCCCTCTGACCATTCAAGAGCTCACGTGAAGTCAAGAGGAGGGAGGGTGTGCTTCCACGTCTCTCAGGTGGGAGCTGGTGGGAGGAAGACCAAGGGGAGCCCATCTCCCTGTCCCTGCCCCTCCCTGCCACTTCCTCTCCATGAGCCCACCTGACAGGTCGCCCGGGCTCATCTGCTGGGCCAGAATGGCCTTGAGCTTCTTGATCTCCTCCTGGTACTCGCGCAGGAGGGCGTCCTTGGGGTCCTCGTTGATGCGCGGCTTGTTCTTGATGTTCTTGGCTCGGTTGGCGTAGCGCAGCGTGCTGAGCGTCTCGTCGTAGTTGTTGTCAGCGGGCGACAGGCAGGCCATCATCAGTGTCTTGGTGTTGCCGCCCAGCGAGTCCTGCAGCAGCCGCGTCAGCTTCGAGTCCCGGTAGGGGATGTGCCTGCAGCGCCCGTCCACCAGGGCCGAGATGACGTTGCCCAGTGCCGACAGCGACAAGTTGATCTTGGTGGCCTCCTTGAGCCGCTCCCCCGTGGCGCCCGTCTTGGACTGCCGCTCGCTGCCCGCCAGGTCCACCAGGTTCAGCTTGCCCGCCCGGAGGTGGTCCTTGCCCCGCTCATCTGCCGGCAGACAGGCAGAGGGCAAGGGCCTTTAGGCGAGCCCCACGGTCCTGAAGGCAGTTAGCCACCAGGCACTGACTGCTCCCACCTATCAAAGGCCTCAGTTCAGCTGCACGGGAGCCCCGTGCGGGAGGTGCTATTACTGTGCCCATATTACAGACGAGGAAACTGAGGCCCAGAAAGGTCACACAGCTGTTAAGTGGTGGAACCAAGATCAGAACCCAGGGCTGTCTGACTCCAAGGAGAAGGGACTGAGAGGTACAGGCTATTCTCTGAGTGCAGCAGGATTTCTTATGACTATCACAACAGCCCCTATAGATTTCCTGTGGGGCCAAAGGTGGGGGATGGAGGGATGTGACTGGGTCACCAGGGTATTGTACCTTTTAATGCAAAAACGTCAGCTTTGGAGACCCTTAGACCTGGTTCCCATCCCAGTCCTGCCTCCTACTTGCTGTGTGACCTTGGCAGAGCCATGCACCTCTCTGATCCACAATTCTCATATCAACAAAATGATACGAACGATAGCTCTCCACTAGGGTTGGCTGTTGAGAAGAGTAAAGTAAACTGACAGCACATTTTTACAGAGTCGACCCAGGGCCTGGCACAGAGCAGATGTCCGTTTCTCCTGAGAACAAGCCCAGTTCTGCAGGCTGTGCTCACAGGGCAGACCCCGAGAGTCGAGGGTGACAGGAGCCAGATACCAGCTTAGCAGGGGCTCAGAAGCACCGGTTTTGAAGACACAGACCTGGGGCAGCCAATTCTATCCTTTAGCAGCTGGGAAACTCGGGGAAAGAACTTCACATGACTCTCAGCCTCAGCCTTTCTCGGTAAAATGGGAATGACAGCCCTGCCCTGCAGGCGGTCGCAAGGTGACACTGAGAGCCTGTGTGACAGCCCAGGACGGAGCTGGCACTCAGCGAGCGCTCACTAGATGACAGCCTGCTGCTCTTAGTACCATCAACAGTGCTTATCATCACTGGACAACACTGAGAATGTTCCAAGTGAGATGGGGGGGGGGAGGCAGGGGGAGGGGAGGGGTCCTTGGTTTCCCACCAGTGGAAACTAGAACTGGCCTAGTTTTGCCCACGAGCACAGCAGCCTGAAGTAAAGAAATGAAAAGTTTTCCTGGTACCAGCAGAGACTTGGACAGACAAGGGGCTTGATGCTTTGGGCTTTTAAAAAAAGGAAAAGGAAGGAGGGACTTGAAAGGGCCCTTCTGGAAAGCTCTTTGTGGAATGGACCAGGAGCCTTAAACAAGTGTGGACCCTTTGCTCCAGGAGGCCAACTCCAGGGAATCTGGTCTGAGGCGGGGGCTCTAAAAACAGAAAAAGCTTTGTGCACAAAGATGTCCATCACAGCATTATTTACAAGATGGTTCTGGGAGAACCGGAAACAACATGAATACCTCCCAGAGGACCGGTCGGAAAAGGGCAAGTAAGGCACTGTCCTTCAGCCACCTCCA
Source organism: Equus przewalskii (assembly GCF_037783145.1). Taxonomy (NCBI): domain Eukaryota; kingdom Metazoa; phylum Chordata; class Mammalia; order Perissodactyla; family Equidae; genus Equus; species Equus przewalskii. The sequence continues at coordinate 33,470,554 of NC_091832.1, read as the reverse complement.
CGGGCATGAAGATGTGGCAAAGATGAGGTGGGAAGATGCTCAGTGATGGCCTGGGAAAGGAGACGCAGGCAGGGACTGCCTGGAGCGTGAGATTTCAGCTGCGTGTAACATCTTCATAGGAAACAAAGGACCCAAAGGAATTATGCTTAAACGTTAACAGTTAGTTACGCTCATGAGCAATTTTCCCTACTTTTATCTAATTCCTAAATATCTTTATTGAACTTATATTATTTTATAATGAAAATCATATCTTTTAAATTTTTTAAAAGCCTGTTTCCAAGCAGCCTGCCCCATCCTTCAAACCCTTCTGCAAAGACCAAGAGGCATCCCACAAGCCACTGTCCCCTCCTCTCTCCTGATCTGTTCTCACCGGCCCTAGTCCCACGCCCCGTCGCCCCACAGCCTCATCACATGAGGATGCACCCTGGCCCCGCCCTCCCCATATCAGCGACCGAAGGGGAGACTGACACCCAGCAAGCACGGCGGGTGCCGGGCAGTGTGGTGGGAGGTTCCATCAACCTAGGCCCTGACCCCGGGTCAGGGATCTCTCCAGAATTATGCTCCTAGTTGGACGAGGCTGCTTCCTGCTCCACTGTTCTCAGGAGTTCTATTCGTGACGGACCACCAGCTTGGAGGCAGCTGCAGTGTTAGCGGGAAAAACCCAGATGTCAGAGAGACCTGGGTTCAAATCCCAGCTCCACCACTTGGCAGTTGTGGGACCTTGAACAAGCAAATCACTCTCTCAGAGCCTCAGTTTCCTCATCTGCTAATGAGAATTATAATGCTGTCTCTAGGGCTGTTGTGGGGTTTAAACGGAATGAGGTGTGTAAAGTGCTTAGCAGAGCGTCTATAGGTGGCCTGAAGTATATAGGAGTTTCTTTCCTTCCTCTTCCCTTCTCAGTAACTCTTCCAGAAAGAAGGGACAGCGAGATGACCAAAGAGGAGACAGCAGGACAGAGAAATAAGAGAATCCAAAAGATTCGGGTGGTACACACTCTGGGGACAGACCACCTGGGAGAGAGGCCCAGCTCTGAGACTTCCTAGCTGTGTGACCCCGATTTCCTCATCTGCAAACTGGGCATGATATTAGCAGCCACCTCACGGGGTTGTTGCAAGGAGTAAATGAGCTAATGCACGTAAATTGCACAGCACATAGTAAGCGCTCAGTGGCAGCAGTCACTATGATTGTTGTTGTTGATGGCGCTGTTTATCCTGAAAACATGGGTCCTAGCACGGGGAGGGTCCTTTTATGGTTCCTCCAGGCAGTTCGAGCATCTCTCCCGAGTTTCAGATGGAGCCAGCCCTCGAGGCTCCGAGAGCCGAGGCTGCTAGAGAGTCTTGGCTACCAGGAGCGGGAAGCCGGCTCAGGTTGTCCGGCCCTCCCCCGCCCCCGGCCCCACATACCCACAGCGTAGATCTCGATGCTGATGGTGAAGATGGAGTGGGAGCGCGAGGAGTCCTTGTTCATCAGGGTGTAGCCCACCGAGCGGTTCCTCCAGCCCGTCTCCATGATGCGCTCGCACTGCGCCACGCTGTGCACCGTGTGCATGGAGAGCCCCTTCACGTACACTCCCTTCTCCGGGTGCTCCTTCAGCTGTGGGCAGGAGGGGTGGGTCAGGGATCCCGAGGAACCTGAGGGAAGGGCCCAGTTCAGACCAGCTTCGCCCTCCTGCAGTGCGGGTTGGCACCTCAAATACCCTATAACAGGCAAGGGGTTTGTTCCAGCCTCAAACCCACCTCGGCCTTTTACTCACTGTGGGAACTTGGGCCAGTGACTTAACAACTCTCTGAGCCTCAGTGTCCACATCTGTAAAATGGGTATGAGATATCTATCTCCTAGGGAGGTGGTGAGGATTCAGTGAATTAATACAGTGCTTGGCATGGAGCCTGGCACATGGGAAGTGCCCCAGAAATGCCCGCCACTCTCCTCATTGCTGTTGTTGGTGCTGTGATGGTGAAGGTGGTTTCGTCTGGGAGCTCCAGCTTCACGCAAGGGCTCCAGGTGCTTCTCCTCTGCCCCGTAGACACAGCTCCTGCTCAGCTCCTGCTCACCTCTCTGTCACAGCTCCAGGGCAACGGGAATATGCCCAGATCCTTGGATCATGGTGGGCAAAGGGACATTTGCTGCCCGGAACTCCCATTGGCCCACAGCTCAAATGGCCCCCAGCCCTCCACGCAACAGAGGTGAGTAAATTAATCTGATTGCTCCCTGCCTGCTCTCCAGGCAGCCAAACTGTTTTGTTGCTGACACAGAGCTGTGAAACGCAATATTTTTCAAGTGTGAGAAGAAATAAAACCACTCTGGCAAGAGCAGAATGAATCAGGACAAAAGTCGTCTGTCTGCTGGTCTGAGCCCCAGAAGGCTCAGAGGCTTTGCTCCGGGCAGCTTCAGGGTCCCAGGTGGGCTGGGCCCCTGCTGCACAGTGATGGGGGCAGTGGGGGCAAGCACAGGCGTGCCCTGTCTGCTGAACCAGAGCAATAGCCAGACCCAGCCGGAAGGTCTGGGCTTCATGGAAGGGCTAAGCAACTGAGGCACAGAGAGGTTAAATGACTTGCTGAAGTGACACAGCTATTCGTAGCAGGGCAGCAAGGGGTCACAGGCAGTGGGAACTCCAGAGGCAGAGCTTGGGGGAGGCTGGAGCACCAGCAGTAACTGCAGCTTGAATGACAAAGGGCTGACCTTGACTTAGGAGGTGGCTGTGAGGATGGAGCACAAAGGACACGAGCGAGCGCGAGACCTCAACACAGCGTGGCTTGCAGGCAGCGTGGATGCTGCGTGGCCCACCTGCGCGCCTGGAGGGCTGCCCGTTCTGATCGCTGCCACAGCCCCAGGACCTAGAAGCCCACCCGGCGCAAAGCAGGCCCAGGTGAGTGGCTGAGCGGACGACCGCTCTCGGCCTCAGAAGAACGCAGTTTCCTGTTTGGTCAGCCAGGCTGGCCGGGGTTAGAACCCAGCTCTGTCACTGTGGCTGGGGAAGTCACCTTGTCTCTCTCGGCCTCGGTTTCCTCAACTGGAAAATGAGGATAACAAATCCTACTTCTGCAAGACTATTATGAGGATTAAGAGGAGAAGGGATCTAAAAAAAGTTCTGTGGGTTCTTGGAGGGGGCTCAGTGAACCCAGGTCACAGGGAGGGTGAGGCTGCTCTGTGTCACCTGAGCCACCTCAGGAGCAGGAAAGGGGGCAGGGAGGCAAGCTCTCGCTGAGGGGTCGCCCACTCTCCCTATTTTTAGGCCCAGGAAGGCTTGCCCCCCCGCCTTATGATCCCCCTCCACCCTGGACTCCCTCTGCCCCTCCCCTGCTCCTCCCGCCCCCACCCACCACCCATGCCCAGGAGGCGCTGAGTGACAGCTGCCAGCTGCGGCTGCGTTCCTCGTTCCTCGGTAACTGCTCCACTGGGCAGCGCAGGCCAGAGCCAGGTTGCCATGGCAACCATCTGGCATATGGCCAGGGCAGGCAGGATGCTCCAGGGCCAGGAAACGCCCCCATGGAGGATGGGGATCCTGACACGCTGCCCGTACAGTGTCTGCGGGAACCAAGTGGAGAGCCGCCAATGGCCCCACCTCGACTGCGCAGTACCGGGTTGGGTTCCATGATGGTGGTACGTGATGGTTGGGGGGAGGGGGTGTAATCTTCTTCCCAGAATCTCTTGCTGGCTCTAGCTAATATAATAACCCCTAATTACCAGAATTATCAGGCCCTGTGTTAAGCACAGGTTAAGAGCTTTTGCTGTGGGGCCTGGCCACTGGGGTTCAAATCCGGTCTCCACCCTTTCCTGATTGTGTGCCCGTGGGCTGGTCTTACCTAGGCACACTGAGCCTCAGTTTCCTCATCTGTAATAGAGGAGAAGAACAGCACTTCCTGCTAAGGCGGTTGTGAGGTTTCTACGAGAACTCATCTGCACCCCCTCCACGAGGCAGCAGGTCAAGAGTCCAGCGTGCTCATGGGGACTGTCACTGAGCAAGCTGTCACTGGCAGCCTGAGGCCTCTGGCCCAGCTGGGGCAAGTGCATGCAGCTGCCAGCCCTTGGCCCCTCAGGGCCTGGGTACTGGAGGCCATTCTAGGGTCCAGAGTGCTGAAGACGGGGAGGACGGCCCCTGCTGCCCGTGTGGGTTGGCAGGGGCCCGGATCCTGCAGGCTGGACTTTCAGGGCTGACACGTGGCAGCAGGGCCCTGCGCCTTCCTCCTCTCCCCATTTCCCTGTCTGGGGGCTGAGCTATGACTCAGCTGCTGCAGCTCCAGGATAGAGAAGACAAGAGAAGGATGCCAGGTGGGCGGCTGGAGGTTCCTGCCTAGAAACGGCAAAGCTCTGCTGTGTTTGGGAGGAGCCCAGGAGGAGGGCTGGGGGCGGGTCCTGGTCTGGATGGGGATGGGGAGGGAGGGAGGGAGGGCTTTCACACCTGTGAGGACCTGCGGCAGCGTGTGGCCTGGCACCTGGCGCCCTCCAGGTCATCGCAGTAAGTCTTCGTTGAATGAATCAACAACTGAAGGCTGTGCCTCCCTTGACTGGAGCCCCATTACTGGCTTCTTATTGCCCAGGGGTTTCCTATAACTGCTGACCCCCCAAAATCCTGGGAGGAAAGCACCCAATCACTCAGATCCTACAGTTCTGGCACCAACACCATTACTGGTAACTTGCTGTGTGACCTCAGCCAAGACTCTTCCCCTCTCTGGGACTCAGTTTCCTCATCTGTACCTGGAAAGGGTTGGACTGGAAGCTAAGGGTCTTTCTGGCTCAAATTTTTAAGGACTTTTCCACAATATGACCAGTGCAAACAAGATTTTTCAAGACAGCTGCTCCCTGAGGTCTGATTTGTTCAGCTGGGCCATAGAATGGTCACATACCCCTCAAATGAAGCCAGGAAAGTGGGGATCAGGGGGCAAGTAGAAGGCTTTGGAGCTGAGCAAAGAAACAGTCCTGCCCCCACATGGGTGGGGGTGGGTGGGAATCAGGTGGTTCCAACATCCCGTCCATCGAGAGGTCACTGAGGGTCAGGGGGCTCGAGAGGCATCAGCAGCAGCCCCTTTAGGTGGCCCTGCCCCCCTCCCCGTAGCTGTCAAGGCACGTGTCCTGGGGAGATTTAAGCATGGAAAACGTCCAACCCTGACTCTGTGGCTTCTTAGCCGGGGGACCTCAGGCAAGTCACCTCCTCTTCCCCAGCCTAGTTTCCTCACCCATAAAAGGGGCCTCTCCATAGCACCCTCTGGGTCGATGCTCATTAATCATTGATACTCCTCCGACTTGGGCCCGCCGACCTGACGGAGGTAGGCTGACCCCCGACGCTGGCTGTGGGCCTCGTGGGGGTCCATTGGTTGCTTGGTCAGACAAGAAGCACCAGAGCTGGGGGGGCAGCCATGAGCATTCTGGCCACAGATCTGGGTCAGCCTCCTCCCCACTGTGCTCCCCTCCTTGGACCTGACCAGGCCCACCCAGCATTTAAAGAGTCCCAAGCAGGAGACATAACCAAGACCTCACACTAAATGAAGGCCCAAGGGTCTGGACCTGGGTCCAGCCTTGCCACCAACTGGTGTCCAGTCCTGGCAGGTCACTTGACCTCACTGGGCTCCCCAAAGGGTCAGCCAAGTTCTGCCTATCTTGACAGAACCTTCAAAGCATCCAATTCTGCTTCACCCTGCTTGGAAATGATATTCTTTCATTCTGATTCTGGCCTTTTAGGAAACTGAGGACAATTTACAAAATGTAATTATCAGCGCTCAGTGGCTGACTGAGCCAGCCCTACCTGTTTCTGTGGTGAGCTCCCCATCAGGCCTTGACTCCTTCTCCCGAGGACTCCACTTTGCAAGCCCCAGTCACACCCACTGTCCTTTCTCAGAATCCCAATCGCATGAAATAGCTCACGCATCGAATACCTACTACACGCCAGCACTCTGCCAAGCAGCTCACCCTCCTTACTCTCTTCAGTCCTCACAACGGCCTTATGAAGTCATACGATTGGTCCTTGGGCGCCCCCACACCTGACCTCTTTCCAATGGGAACAACATCCCAGAATCTGAACCCATTTATTGCCAAGCAGAGTAAAATATGATTTTTGAGATTCAGGGCCTTAAAGTCAGACACAGACCTGGGTTCAAATCAGGTTTGGCCACTTGAGCAAATGAATTAACCTCTCTAAGCCTCCCTTCCCACATCGGCAAACTGGGACCATATCTACCTAACAAGGTTACGGGAGTGTCAAATGGGATAACGTGCCTAAAGCATTCAGGAAAGAAAGAGTAAGTGCTTGATAAGTGACAATCACTATTACCTTCCTTTTAGCCTGAAGGTTTTCAAAATAATTTTTTAGAAGTGAAACCTATTTTTCAAATGAAATCTATCACAAAACATCTATTACAACAGACACAGGTGGCATTACCCCAGGCAAGGTCCAGCCCCACCTCGTATGGTGGAGGGTCGGCCCATTAACCCCTCCCCTGCAACCTGGACTCCGAGAATACTCCAGAATCAAGTTCAAAAGTCCCCACTCCGGTCTGAGCCAGCACCTGGCTCTCCAGATACCTCCCCGGCTTTTCTGAGGGGACCCCACCTGATGCCAACCTCCCCCCGACCTGCCCTCGCCAGGTCTGCACCTACCTCCAGCTTCTGCTTGGTGTCAGCCCCCAGCAGGTCACGGATGTCTTCGTTGTAGATCTCCAGGTAGGAGGCCCGGACCAGGAACTTGGTATTCTCCGCGCACTGCAGGGAGTGGACAGAGAGAGCAAAGACACAGTGCCTGCCGCCAGACGTGCCCCTGCGACCTGAGCCTCTGCAGCCACGACATCATGGCAGGAGGGGGGACGTCAAGGGGAGAGGCGTCCCCAGCCCCGTCTGCCTGGCAAGCTCTCCCCTCCTTGCAGCTCTGCGGGCCCTCGGGCTTCTCACAGCTGCTTCTCACTAGTTCTCATACTGCTTTGGTCTAATGCTCTCTCTATAAACCTCACGGCAAAGGAAACGGGAGAGGCCTCCCCATTATTCAGGTAGAGAAACTGAGGCCACAGTTAAGGCCCGACCCAAGCTCTGGCCCTGGGCTGATGCCTGGCAGCTCTGCCTGTTGCCAGATACTCCTGGGGGTCACCAAAATGAGTCCCGGGAGCGGGTACAGGGGGCTCTGCAGCTGACCAGGGCCCTAGACCCGCTCTGCCCTTTCCCAGATGCAGGGATCTCTGCACATTGCCACGAATGTCACCAGGGCAATTCTCCCCTGCAGCCTGAACACCGGGATAACCAGTCCTGGCCTGGCCCATAAGGGCTCCAACTCTTGGCTTCTCTATCTCGAAAATGGGGATAATAGCCGCCTCCTGGGTCAGGGCGGGGGTTCAGTGGGATAATTATGCAAAGGGCTTTGCAACTGCTTAATAGAAACAGAAGTATGATTGTTAGAACCGCTTCTCAGGGCCAACGCTCTGGGTCATCGTATCCATGTGAAATGCTAAATGAAATGTTAAAATCAAAAAATGGCAGGAGAAAAACATGGAACCAGTAGGTAGAATTTCTCAGTTTTGAGTTCTTCTCTCATCACCTTTTCAGAAATCAGAGCCAGCCTCTGCTCCCCCATGCCAAGTCAAGGCTGGCTCTGATTGCATCCTACAGTCGATGCCACGGGTCAGAGGTGCTCTGGGGCCATTTGTGGCAACGCTCGGGGAGCCGCCAGCCCAGAGCACCAGCCCTGCCCCCTCCCTCCACGAGACCCATACCTGGACGCTCTCGAAAATGTGCTCGAAGGCCCTGGGGATGACCCCTCTCTGGGAAGGCGGGTCCGGCAGGCCCTGCATGGTGAAGGACTTCCCGCTGCCCGTCTGGCCATAGGCAAAGATGGTGCCATTGTAGCCCTCAGTGACGCCCTGCGTGGCAGGACAAGACCCCTGTCTCAGCTGGCCGAGCCCAGCCAGGCTGAGGGCCAGGCCCAGGTCTGTGGGGCTGCCTCCTAACTCACAGACTCAGGGCACCTCCCTGGGTCTCCCACCACAATGGTACTGGGCTGTGTAGAGATGAATAAGGCACAGCTCTGCCCTCAAGGAGCTCACTGCCTGGTGGGTAGGCCACTGTCCCCGGGTGTGGTTAAGAGCTTGTGCTGTGGGGCCTGGCCACCTGGGTTCATATGCAGTCTCTGCTCTTACTGAGCGTGTGCCAATGAACTGGTGTTACCTAGGCTCATGGAGCCTCAGTTTCCCCATCTGTAATAAAGGATTAGAAAAGCAGCTCCTCTAAGGCTGTTGAGGTCTACCCAAGAATTACCTGCATTAGCACATGAAGTGCTGGCAAAGAGACATGCTCATTCAATGTGCCCGGGATGTGGATTCTCATAGAAGGCGAATGAGAGAAGGTCAGGTAACAGGCAACGAGAGGGAGTGCAAACAGGGGAAAAGAGAACAGTGTGCGAAGAACCAGGCGAAGCTTCCTGGCAGGTGGGAGTAGAACCGGGGGAGTAGAAAGGGTGGCTTGGATTTTGACAGGTGACAGGAAGAGGAAGGCGTTCCAGGCTGAGGGGACAGCTTGACGCAGAGAGGTGAGGGGCTATGAGCAGGGGGAGCTGGGACAGGGGGATGGAAGATGAGGCTGGAAGGAAGACAGGAGGCAAACTGAGTCATTCTTCATGCACCGATGCGCTCATTCCACACATACTGACTCTTCTCGGTGCCCGCACTGTGCTCGGCTGGGACAGAGCAATGAACAAGGCGGACACCCCAGTCCCTGCCCTCACACAGCTCAGGAACTCACAAATTCTAGAACTTAGTATGGGGGAGGAGGAATCCTGTATCAGAACGTGGGCCCAGAGAACTGCTCCCAGGCCCCGAGGGCCCACACGGCATCTACGCCCAGTTCCACTGCAAAGACCCATCCTGCAGACCAACAGGGGGCTCAGGCTCCCCAGGGACTGCTGGGGAAGGAGACCACAGCTCCTCTGAGGGACAGGTCTCATTTTTATGGGCAGAACTGGACGAGCACCTGTCCCCTGTCCAAGGAAACCCTGACCACACTGTGTGGCTTCCTGCAGCTCATCAGAGGGCGGGGGCCACACACAGGGATGGGCCCCGTCATTGGGCAGGGGCAGTGGCAGACCGATCACCCAACCCGTAGCCTCCACAGCAGGGGTACATGAAGCCCAGGAACATCATGGTGCCGCTCCAGGAGCACCAATGTCACCCAGACCTGGAGAAGGGGTTCTATACTAAAATTAATACAGCTGTACCGTCCAGGAGGGCAGCCCCTAGCTGCAGTAGAAAGGTGCCTGGTCATTTATGATAAAAACTCTGAACAAAATGGGCATAGAAGGAAACTACCTCAACATAATAAAGGCCATATATGACAAACCCATAGCCAACATCATACTCAATGGGCAAAAACTGAACCCCATCCCCCTGAAAACAGGAACGAGACAAGGATGCCCTCTATCACCACTCTTATTTTTTTTTTTTTTTTTTTTTTTTTATATTTTTTTAATTTTTTTTTTTTTTTATTAATGTTATGATAGATTACAACCTTGTGAGATTTCAGTTGTACATTTTTGTTAGTCATGTTGTGGGTACACCACTTCCCCCTCCGTACCCTCCCCCCACCCCCCCTTTTCCCTGGTAACCACCAATCAGATCTCCTTCTCAATATACTAATTTCCACCTATGAGTGGAGTCATATAGAGTTCGTCTTTCTCTGACTGACTTATTTCGCTTAACATAATACCCTCGAGGTCCATCCACATTGTTGTGAATGGGCCAATTTCGTCTTTTTTTATGGCTGAGTAGTATTCCATTGTGTATATATACCACATCTTCTTTATCCAATCATTAGTTTCTGGGCATGTAGGCTGGTTCCACGTCTTGGCTATTGTAAATAATGCTGCAATGAACATAGGGGTGCAACGGACTCTTGAGATATCTGATATCAGGTTCTTAGGATAGATACCCAGTAATGGGATGGCTGGGTCATAGGGTATTTCTATTTTTAACTTTTTGAGAAATCTCCATACTGTTTTCCATAGTGGCTGTACCAGTTTGCATTCCCACCAACAGTGTATGAGGGTTCCTCTTTCTCCACAACCCCTCCAACATTTGTCGTTCTTGGTTTTGGATGTTTTTGCCAATCTAACGGGGGTAAGGTGATATCTTAGTGTAGTTTTGATTTGCATTTCCCTGATGATTAGCGATGATGAACATCTTTTCATGTGTCTATTGGCCATATTCATATCTTCTTTTGAGAAATGTCTGTTCATGTCCTCTGCCCATTTTTTGATCGGGTTGTTTGTTTTTTTGTTGTTAAGCAGTGTGAGTTCTTTGTATATTATGGAGATTAACCCTTTGTCGGATAAGTGGCTTGTAAATATTTTTTCCCAATTAGTGAGCTGTTTTTTTGTTTCAATCCTGTTTTCCCTTGCCTTGAAGAAGCTCTTTAGTCTGATGAAGTCCCATTTGTTTATTCTTTCTATTGTTTCCCTCAACTGAGGAGTTACAGTGTCTGAAAAGATTCTTTTGAAACTGATGTCAAAGAGTGTACTGCCTATATTCTCTTCCAAAAGACTTATTGTCTCAGGCCTAATCTTTAGGTCTTTGATCCATTTTGAGTTTATTTTGGTGTGTGGAGAAAAAGAATGGTCAATTTTCAATCTTTTGCATGTGGCTGTCCAGTTTATCACCACTCTTATTTAACATAGTACTGGAGGTCCTGGCCAGAGCAATCAGGCAAGAAAAAGGAATAAAAGGAATCCAAATAGGGAGGGAAGAAGTGAAACTCTCGCTGTTTGCAGACGACATGATCTTATATATAGAAAAATCCAAAGAATCCATTGGAAAACTCTTAGAAGTAATCAACAACTAGAGCAAAGTTGCAGGGTACAAAATCAATTTGCATAACTCAGTAGCATTTCTATATTCCAACAACGAACTAACAGAAAAAGAACTCAAAAACACAATACCATTCACAATCGCAACAAAAAGAATAAAATACCTTGGGGTAAATTTAACTAAGGAAGTGAAGGACCTATGTAATGAAAATTACAAGGCCTTTCTGAGAGAATTGGATGACAACATAAGGAGATGCAAGGACATTCCATGTACATGGATTGGAAGAATAAACATAGTTAAAATGTCTGTTCTACCTAAAGCAATCTACAGATTCAACGCCATCCCAATCAGAATCCCAATGACATTCTTTACAGAATTAGAACAAAGAATCCTCAAATTCATATGGGGCAACAAAAGACCCCGAATTTCTAAAGCAATCCTGAGAAAAAAGAACAAAACGGGAGGCATCACAATCCCTGACTTCAAAACATACTACAAAGCTACAGTAATCAAAACAGCATGGTACTGGTACAAAAACAGGTGCACAGATCAATGGAACAGAATTGAAAGCCCAGAAATAAAACCACACATCTATGGACAGCTTATCTTTGACAAAGGAGCTGAGGGCATACAATGGAGGAAAGAAAGTCTTTTCAACAAATGGTGCTGGGAAAACTGGAAAGCCACATGTAAAAGAATGAAAATTGACCATTCTTTTTCACCATTCACCAAAATAAACTCAAAATGGATCAAAGACCTAAAGGTGAGACCTGAAACCATAAGGCTTCTGGAAGAAAACGTAGGCAGTACACTCTTTGACATCAGTATTAAAAGGATCTTTTCGGACACCATGCCTTCTCAGAGAAGGGAAACAATAGAAAGAATAAACAAATGGGACTTCATCAGATTAAAGAGCTTCTTCAAGGCAAATGAAAACAGGATTGAAACAAAAAAACAACCCACTAACTGGGAAAAAATATTTGCAAGTCATATATCTGACAAAGGCTTAATATCCTTAATATATAAAGAACTCTCGCAACTCAATCACAAAACATCAAACAACCCAATCAAAAAACGGGCTGGAGACATGAACAGACATTTCTCCAAAGAAGATATACTGATGGCCAATAGGCACATGAAAAGATGCTCATCATCGCTGATCATCAGGGAAATGCAAATCAAAACTACACTAAGATATCACCTTACACCCGTTAGAATGACAAAAATATCTAAAACTAATAGCAACAAATGTTGGAGAGGTTGTGGAGAAAAAGGAACCCTCATACACTGCTGGTGGGAATGCAAACTGGTGCAGCCACTATGGAAAACAGTATGGAGATTCCTCAAAAAATTAAAAATAGAACTACCATACGATCCAGCCATCCCACTACTGGGTATTTATCCAAAGAGCTTGAAGTCAGCAATCCCAAAAGTCCTGTGCACCCCAATGTTTATTGCAGCACTGTTTACAATAGCCAAGACGTGGAAGCAACCTAAGTGCCCATCAACAGACGAATGGATAAAGAAGATGTGGGTACATATATACAATGGAATACTACTCAGCTGCAAAACAGAACAAAATCATTCCATTTGCAATAACATGGATGGACCTTGAGGGAATTATGTTAAGTGAAATAAGCCAGCGAGAGAAAGATAATCTGTGTATGACTCCACTCATATGAGGAATTTAAAATTATGGACTAAGAACAGTTTAGTGGACACCAGGGGAAAGGTGGGGTGGGGGGTGGGCACAAAGGGTGAAGTGGTGCACCTACAACACGAATGACAAACGTTAACGTACAACTGAAATTTCACAAGATTGTAACCTATCAACTCAATTAAAAAAAAAAAAAGAAATGTGCCTGGTGCGGCTGAGGAACTGAATTTATTTTATCTTATTTTAATTGATTTATACTTAAAAACTGAAGTGATATAAAATATTTTTCCACTAAACACAATTTTATTTTTTGTGTTTCATTTCATTTTAACCGTTACCACTTTAGCATCTGAAGATTCATGCCGAGTGTAAAATAGATACCAGATTTCAGACTTCATATGAAGAATGTAAAATAGCTCACTAATAGTTATTATATAATGATAATATCTATTATTGTTATGTTTTATTGAAATGATAATATTTTGGAAGTATTGGGTTAAATTAAATGTAGGATTAAAATTAAGTTCCCGGGGCTGGCCCGGTGGCGCAGTGGTTAAGTGCGCACGTTCTGCTTCAGTGGCCCAGGGTTCACAGGTTTGAATCCCGGTTGTGGACGTAGCACTGCTCATGGAGCCATGCTGTGGTAGGCGTCCCACGTATAAAGTAGAGGAAAATGGGCACAGATGTTAGCTCAGGGCCAGTCTTCCTCAGCAAAAAGAGGAGGATTGACAGCAGCTAGCTCAAGGCTAATCTTCCTAAGAAAAAAAAAAAATAAAAAAATAAAGAAAATTAAGCTCCCTTGTTTCCTTTCGCTTTTTAAAATGTGGCTACTACAAAACTTCAAATTATGTATGTGGCTCATGTTATATTTGTATTAGAAAGCATTGCTCTCGAGCTGTGCGGTCCAACATGGGAGCCACCGGCCACAGGCGGTTACTGAAATGTAACAATTGCAATTCAGCTCCTCCGTGGCAACAACCTCATTTCAAGTGCTCACTTGCCACATACGGCCAGTGGCACCTACCTGGACAGCCAGATACAGAACCTGTCCATCACTGCCGGAAGTTCTATAGGACAGTCCTGTTCTGGAGTTGAGGAAAAACAACTTTACACACATTTTGGGAATCTGCCCTTAACTCGTTCCGAGACACACCAGACCTCAGCTTCCCCATCAGGAGTGATGACTCCAGGTCACACCACCACAGAGCCTGGTGAAGATCAAATGCTATGAGCTGGTCTCCACCTGGAAGGCCCTTTCCTCCACCTTCTTGCCTGGCCAACTCCTTTCATCCTTCAGGCCTCAGCTTAGACCTCACCACTTCCAGGAAGCCCTCCCTGCCTGCCCTCTCTTCCCATCCCCCCCAAGCCCAGGTGTGCTAGCCTTCCCTATGCTGCTGAAGTCCCCAGGGCTTCTCCTCCCGCTGATATCCCTGGATCAGAGCTATCAGCTCAGCTGCTCCTCCACCTGACCATGAGCTCGCGGAGGGCAGCGCTCCCCAAGCCTGGGATGGGGCCTGGGATGGAGAGGCTGTTTGTTAGCTGAATGAATGAATGAGAAAGAAGGTATGTCACGCTGAGTTTGAGGCGCCGTGGGCTGTCCAGGCGGCTGACAGAGTCCCAAGTGCTGGGGGAACCTGGGACAGACAGGAGAGCTGGAGCAGAGCTCTGATGTAGTCACTGTGTCCTCAGTGTCTCCTCCTCTGGGCTGGGCCTCCTGGGGACCCTGACAAGGGAGGCCTCTCCTGGATTACTTCCGGGTTGAAGAGGGAACTGAGTGCCCCCGGCAACAAGCAAGGCTGAGGCCCAAAGGAGGCAAGGCCAAGGAGGCAGGCCACACCGGGATCTTCAACTCTCTGAGGGGCCGACCCTGCGGGAGGGAGCAGAGGGGCTCTGTGGGGCCCCAGGGACAGAGCCCAGGTGGCGGCCGAAAGCTTCAGGGAGGCTGACCCTGACTCACCGTGCAGAACGGTCTTCTTGGAGCCAAGAAGCAAAGGTGGAACGGGCTGCTTTGGGAAGAGTGAGCTCCTGCCACTGGCTGGCCATTTAAGGACCCCAGGGGCCGGGGGGCGGGGGTGGGGAGCGGTGCAGGGAGGTGTGAACAGATGATCCCTCAGGTCCCTTCCAGCCTGGGAATGCGGGATGGCAGAAGGACAGCCTGGCCAACCCCAGATGCTGGGACCATCCCCCGTGGGGAGCTACCCTCATGCCCTGGGCGTCATCTCTGGTCAGGCCCCGGCCACTGGGGAGCTCTGGGCTTCAGAACACTTCAGCCCTCTCAAGGGCTCTGACTGACTCTTGGCAGAAGAGATGGGACAGCCAAAGGAGGTGATCTCGGGGACGTGAGCTGGCCAGAGCCTCAGGCATCCCTGTGCAGCTTCAAGCGAGGGAGGGCGTATGCAGCATTTCCCAAACTTTTCCTTTTTTCCTCGAAAAACCTGTGACATCTCACTTAATGAGCTATTCGCTGAACAGTTGGGGAGATGGTAGAACGGGAGCCCTTGGCCAGGAGACCCGGGGCGCAGCTCCAGCCCCACCTCTGCCAGAAACTCACTGTGGGAGCTTGGCCCGTTTCCTCTCTCTGGGCCTCAGTCTCCCCATTTGTGAAACCTGAGTGCCGTCCCTGCTGTGAAGCCCCAAGGAGCGACCTAGTGTGACAGCGCTCTAGAAAGCAAAAGCCCTACAGAGTGAGAAACAGCTGTTGGCTCCTTGTCCCTCCGCGCTGAGGAGGAAGACGATGGCACCTTACACCAAAGGTAAAGGTTTGCCGCTCCTCCCAGACAGAGGCCAGGCCTTCTCTCTGCAGACGCGGGGAGCCAGCCACGTCTTCTCCCCACACGGGCTGGTAGCGGCGGGAAACCCGACGGAGGAGGAGGGAGAGGCGGGAGGGAGGGAAAGCAGAGGGGTGGCCTGGGAGGAGGAGGCTGGGGAAGAGGCCGAGCTGTCAGAGAAATCCTGAGGCTCTCGGCCGAGGCTGGAGGGCAAGTGGTCTGGGGGCTGGAGTCCTCGTGGGAAACGGGCTGGAAGGGATGGGGCTGAGGACCGGCCTTGGCACTGGGGACAGCGCACACCCGGAGGCGACACTGCGGGCGGGCTCCAGCTGGCTCCTGCCTGGACGAAAGTCTTCAGATCAACCTGCAGGTGTCCACCTGCACCCCTCGAAGGGCCTCCGCGCCCGGCGAGGGGCAGTGCCGTCCCTTCCGGTGGCCCCAAGCCCTGGCCCGGGGCCGGCCTGGCGGGCGCCCTCACCTCCACCAGCGGGTAGGCGATCTCGTTGTAGATCTGCTCGGTGAAGTGGTCCATGGAGTAGGCGCCGTCGAAGGTGAACTGCTTGGGGGGCTCGTCGGCGGCGCCCGGGTTCTGGATGAAGCACTGGCCGCGCGCCGCGTCCACCGTCACCACGGGCTGGCAGCTCAGCTCCCGCTCCCGCTGGTTCATGGGGCGGCAGCGCACCACCACCTTCACCGCCTCCGAGGCCATGGCGCGCGGCGGGGACGCGCGACCCCGGCCGGGGGCCTCGGGAGGAGGGGGGAGCGGCGGGGAGTCGCAGGACCCGGGCCGGGGCCGCCGCCTGTCCCCGCGCGCGGGCTCGCCCGTCCCTGAGGCCCTGCCCGGGCGGGGAAGGAGGGATCCGCGCTGCAGGCGCCGCCGCAGGACCCGCGCCCCCAGGGCCCGGCCGCCGCCGCCGCACGCACGCGCCGCGGCGTTCGCGGTTGCTGGGCAACCCCCGTGGCGTCACAGCCGCGGTCCTGGGGACGTCGGCGCGGTGGTCGCTCCCGCCGCGGGGAGCATCCATCCCCTGGCTGGAGGCCGGCGCGCGCGGGCTGCCCGCGGGGAGGCTACGCGCTGGTTTCGCAGGAGCGTCTGCCTGCTCCGTGCCAGGCGCTCCACATCCTTTCTCTTCTCTAATCCTCACGCCGGTTCAGAGAGGTTAAGCAACTTGCCCGAGGTTGCCCAGCTAAGACAAGGAGGCCGGGCTTGACTCCACCTCGGAGATGGCTACAAGAGGATGGGCCTCACGAGGGGGTTAGAGACCTACCGAGAAAGGCAACAAGGACCTTGCTGCCCTTTATCCACACCCCTGTACTGCCTCAGGGGAAGGCTGCTCCAGAGCCTGTCACAGCCCCCAGGACAGAACACAGCTTCCTTCTAATGCCACCCCTCGTTTTTTCTAAGACTTAAGATTAACAAAACAAAACAAAACAAAAAAACTTCGAAAGCCAAAGGCTTTTGGCTGGAGAGGCTCCTGGCCTCTCTCTCCCGGCTCAGCACAAGCCCCGCCAGCCACAATAGCAGCTGTCACGCCTCTTCTGGGCCCCCTCTGCCCAGAAACTGACAGCTATGTTCCAGCACTATGACAGGCCCTGGGAGACACCCCAATCCCTGCCCTCCGGGAGCCCATAGTCTCTGGGGGGCAGACTGACCTTGGAAACAAATATCCCACAGACAAAAATCCAATCAATGAAACAGTAATTGCAAACTAAAGAACTAGTTCTATAGAACATAGACCAATGATACCACCCAGACCTGGGCGGTGGGGGGGGGGGTGGGGGGGGGCCAGCGGTCAGGGCAGGCTTCCTGAGAGCGACAGGAACTGAGACAGTAGGCTTGAGGAGTCAACCAAGCAAAGGGAGGGGAGGAGGCCAAGGAGACCTGTCCAGGCTGTGCAAAGGTCCTGTAGCCTGTT
This sequence comes from Equus przewalskii, assembly GCF_037783145.1. Classification (NCBI taxonomy): domain Eukaryota; kingdom Metazoa; phylum Chordata; class Mammalia; order Perissodactyla; family Equidae; genus Equus; species Equus przewalskii. The sequence continues at coordinate 33,453,440 of NC_091832.1, read as the reverse complement.
GCAGAAGCAGAAGGAAAGCCTGAGTTGCCAGAACATAAGGACTTGAGTTGTTTTCCCATAGGAAATACCCACTGAAGGTTTTCAGCAGGAGGGACAGGCTTTGAATAAATCTACCTATCTGATTCCTTCTGGACTTCCTGAGCCCCTGAGGACAGGACCTCCGTCTGGTTCGCCATGGGCACCAGGAATGTTTGGCAAACAAAAACAAAGCAGGCCAGCTGGACCAGGACCTCCCTTTCAGAGACAAAGTCTGCCCAGACAATCGGAAGACACACATTTTATTTGTTTCAAGTACACGCAGTAAGGAGAGCTGCGCTCCCCGGGTGGTGCTGGTTGGAACAAAGAGGAAGCGGTGATCTGTAATTAAGACACTGAGGCGTTTGCACACATGGGTCAAAAACCTCGTCCTATTTGTACCACGTGATCAGTAAGTGCTGTGTGAAGGAATGTTAAAGTGCTTTGGGAACATTCCTGACGCCCCATCCACATGGGTCATTTGTGCAACAAAACACATCCCTCATACGGTGAGCTCCGGCCTCCGCCTGGGCCGGTTCCCAGGGCGTCTCCAGACCTGTGCTCCTGGTCCCACATCAACAAACCCCTCTCCTGGCGGCCTCCCCCAGGGACCAGGGCTGTGCCCAGGGAGGAGACGGGTTTTAGTAGAAATGGCCATAAAATGAGTCCTGGCTCCCACTCACATTCAGTATAAAATCAGGGCTGAGGGTCCAGGGAAAAGACCCCCAGGGGACTGCTTCCTCCTACCCCTGAGACGAGAGTGACAAGGTCCCTAGCCAAGACCACTTCCTGGGCAGGGGGCCCCCAGCTCCCCAGGATCCACCTTCTTTCTCTTCTGTGGGGCTGCCCTCTTCCTTCCAGGAGCCAGAAGTCTGACTTTCAAGGCGCCGAACAGGCACAGCCCACGCACGGATGGGGAGGGGCAGCCCCAGATGCGCCAGGAGGCCTGAGCCTCAGGAAGAGGAGTCCGTTCAGTGAACTTGCTCCCCAGCTCTAGTCGGTAGATTCAAGTCTGCCTGTCAACTTTACCTATAAAGGGGGACGCCTGATCTCTCGGTCACTGCAGGGCCACTGCATTAGATGAGAATTGTCTTCCCAGACCCCCAGGCCCCCCACTGCCCACTGAAGTCAAGCCCCTTCTGGCAGGGCCTCCATCAGTTCTGTCTTTGGAAGGTTTGCTCTGACGCCATCCGCAATGGGGCTGGCCTAGTGAAGTGGCCCCTGACAGCCATGGCCAGTGCCATATTAAGGAAAATGCCACCGCCGGGGGGCTTCCCAGACAGCCACTAAACGCAGACTGGCCTGCAGGACGAGGGGGCAGGGCCTCCCTGCAGCTCACTGCTGGCCCCTCCCATTCAAACGGGCAAGGAAAGGAGCCTGGGTGCGTATGCATCCTGGTGGGTCTCAGGGGCGTGGGGACGGGGATGGCACCAGGACATGCGCTCCGAGCAAGCAGGGATCACAACCCTGTGGTTCTGAGTGGAGACAAACCCGCCTTCCCAAGCAACGCATGAGATTCTGCGCTCTGTCTGCTGCTCCACGTCCACCTGCACACAGTGGCCACCTGCACGTGGGCTTTGGGTGGCATGGCTCTCCGTCCACCCTGCCCTTTCTGCGGCCTCCGAACCCTGGTCCCTCAGAACTCACAGGAAGACTCCTTTACCCCCAAAAGACACCAGAAAGGCTGGGCTCTGTCTGTCTGCCCGGATGTGGCCACAAGCCCCGCTGTGTCATCTCTGCTTGCTCCTGGGGAGAGGGAGGCTCCCCCCAGGCCTCTGCCCAAAGTGAGCACTTGCTCCGGGCTCCCCAAACACCTCTCCCAAACGAGTCGGGAGCTCTCTGAGGACTCCTAGGCAGGGCCCCAGGCCTGGCCCCGGCTGCACCTCCATCGTGAACGTACCTGCTGGCCCACCTCAGAGAGCTCCCCTCCTAGGAGCCAAGTGAAGCCCAGAGATGACAAGCATCCAGAGTCACCCAGCAAGTTCACAGAAGCCTGGAGCTCCAGCTGCCCCTCCGGCAACCCCAACGGGTCCCAGGCCCTGCGAGAAGCCATTGGCAATCCCCAATCTCAGGGCTCCCCCCCACGGGTGGTGTAGTGATGGAAGACTGGTCCAAGGGGCAGAGTGACTGGATGGAACAGGTGACCAGCGGGGTGGAAGGACAGAGTGGCCTGCTGAGGCCCGGCAGCCAGGGAGAGGCAGGGCCATTGGCGTGGGGCCCAGCCTCTTAGCCCAGGCCCTGCAGTTCTGCCTCCGACTTGGCATGGCCCAGGGGCCGGAGTGTCCGGGGAGGCCTGCCCTCGGGCCCGCAGTCCTGCTCCTCGTAGCTGGGGTTCAGGCGGCCCATGTCCAGGGCACAGAAGAGGCTGCGCTCGGTGCCCGCGTGGTGCTCCACCAAGGCCTCCAGGCTGGGGAACTCCGCCGGCAGGTGCTGGGGGGGAAGGGCCTTCAGCTCCCGCGTCCCCTTCCCCACGGTGCACCGGGGTACCACCACCCCGGCCCACGGGTCCAGCCCCACCTTGGAGAGGAGGGAATCTGAGCTGAGAGGTCCCCATCCTGCTCACAGCACGGTCACCCACCATCTCCTCCCTTCTCCCCTCCCAGCGGGGTCAGGACTGAGACGCTCGGCAGCCAAGGAAGGGCGCACATGTAAGAAGCCCTGGCCGCCCTCCCTGGACACCTGCCATCGGGCCGCCACTCCACACCTGAGACTCAGGGGCTGTACGAGCTGGGGCAAGCCCTACCCTCTCTGACTCAGTTTCCTCCTCTGCTAAAGGATGCGTTAGGGTGTGGGAAAGGCAGACTTTTAAAAGCCGGGATTCCTACAGAAACGTGAGGCATGACCCCAGCCCCAGACTCTACTAGACACACCCCTCCGAAAGCGCCCTGAGGCGAGCGGCCCTAGGGCGGAGCCCGCGGGTAGAGGTGTGGCCGGGGGGCGGGGAGGCGGGGCGGCAGGGCCAAGGACAAGGAGCTGGATGGAGAGTCAAATGAAGGGCGGGGCCGGAGCCGACAGGGACGGGGAGGCGGGCTCGGGAGCGCGCGGTGAGAAGGGGCGCGGCAGGGCGCCGGCTGCCCGCACCCACCTCCACGCAGAAGCGGCCCACGTGGTTCCGGAAGACCTGGTGGGGCACCACGCCGCACTGCGTCCGCACCGACAGGCACCACTGGCCGCTGGCGCCCGGATCGGGCCACAGCAGGAAGGCCCCCAGCACGTCTCTCCGCAGCAGGGCGAGGGCACTGGGCCTGGGAGCGGAGGGGAGGGGATGAAGGCAGGAGCCCTGGGCGCACGCAGCCTCCCGTCTCCCCTGGGCAAGGGCACACAGCCCACAGCACGGGAAACAGGCGCCTGTCCGGAGACGCCTTGGACGAGGAAAGCTCTGAGACTTCCTTTCTGAAAGGTTTCTAAGGGTCCTTAATTGTTCACAAGACCAAGACCCAATCAGGAGAGAGCTTGAAAGAGCTGACATCTAGCCAGGCGTCCCCTGCGACAGGCCAGGTGCGCAGGGATCTACCTGGATTACAGGTTTGAACCTCTGTAGAAAACTGAGGCCAGGGCAGTGAAGTCCCTGGCCTGGGGTCGCCGAGGTCAGGAGCACTGCGCCCTTGTGCCCGTGTCAGGGCCCTGGGGGAGCCCACGGCCTATTTCTCTGTCCACCCCAAGCGGCTGGGCACCCGCCAGGCCCCTCCTACCTGGAGATGCCAGCAAAGGCCCAGATGTTCTCCGTCAGGCTGCCATCGCTCTCCACCAGGCACGAGGGGCCACCAGGACCCCGGGGCCACGCCTCCCATGCGGCAGGAACTGTGGAGACCACCGATGACCCCTCCACTATGGAGGGGTCAGAGAGAGGCCAGCCCCCTGCTCAGCCCGCCTCACCCCCACAGGCCCCATCACCCCATGCTTGTCTCTTCACCAAGCCACCACCCCCAGCCCGGGAGGCACACATCCAGCCCCTCAAAATACACCTCCACACACAGGCACACCCCATGCACACCCACCGCCCAGTTAAGGCACATGGCACCTGTGCCAGCCCCAGGCACACAGCCCTGGATGCACATCCACACACAGGCATCTGCTGGGAGACACAGGCACAGCCGTGCAGAAAGGGACGCCAGGCCACCCTGTCTGACTCACACAGGTGCAGACAGACACTCACGCAGGCATGCATGGGGCAGGGCATCCGGGTACTCACAGGCCTCCCGCGCCGACAGCTGCAGCTGGCTCTCATAGGTGCAGCCGCGGTAGGCCCCGGAGCGCAGCACTTTGCTGCGAATGGCCTTCTTGCGCACCAGCGTCGGGGAGCAGTAGGGGTTCCCCAGGCGGGTGTGGCGGGCACCCCCACGCCCTTCCAACTCTGCCAGCTCCTTCTAGGGCACCAAGAGGGGCCCACAGGGCAGGCAGACTCAGGCTCAGCCGGGTCAGGTCAGGCAGCGCCCCCTCCCCTAAAATCCAGCACCCCCCACAGGACCCCCAAACCCTCACCCAGTTCCCTTGTTCACTGCCCGCTCCCTGGCTGGGGGGCTGCGTACCCCACTGCCCACGGGCCCCTCTGCTGGCAGCCGCCGGAAGGAGACCAGTGCATGAACATTCTGTGACAGCTGATCACGGCCGAAGGGTTCCCGCACAAGGCCAGGGGAGCCCCCAGGGCTGGACAGTGGCTTCAGGGGCGCGTCCCCTGAAGGCCCCAGGCAGGGCTCAGGCTGCGCCCGATCCTCAGGGTGCTGCAAGAGGTAAGCGAGCTGGAAGGAGCGGCAGAGCAGCAGGTGCAGGATCTGGACCTGGGGAGGGGGCGGGCTGGGCTCAGTCAGGCGAATCTTCCTGGGGAACCTTCAGGCATCAACCGACTCATGGTCGGTGCATGCAGCCCCCCAGCTTGGGGTGCTCTTCCCCATTCTGGCCAGGAAAACGCCGACTTATCCCTCAAAAGCTCACCACCATGCAGCCTCCCATACCAGCTTCCTTTATTCATTTAACAAATACTGAGCGTCTCCTTTATTCCAGGACCACGCTTGGAGCTGGGAATCCACGGGCTAAATGCTCTCCCACCCCTCGGTTTACCGCCCGCTCCCTGCGCACTGGGCAGTGCCCTCTCAGAGGAGTGGCTAAGAGCCCAGGCCCTGGACGCAGAGAACCGGGGATCCAATCCTGGCTCTGTCAGTTAGGAGCTGCCATGTGACCCTGGGTAGAGCCTGGCACCTCTGTGCCTCAGTTTCCTCATCCTCAGCCCCCTGTGCTCCTTCAGTGAAATGGAGCACAGAAAACCCCCAGCAGAGGCCCAGCACATTCCACCCGCCACACACATCATCCAGCCCCAATACGCTGGGACCGTGAATTCCAGGAGATCCAGGGCCACATCTCAGCCACCTGTCACTCCAGCAGCCAGCACAGGGCTCAATGTACCGGGGTGACGGCAAATGCTTGCTGGACGGAATGAAACCCAGCCTCTGCTTGCCAGATTGGCTGCCAACGCTCCGTTGTTCACAGCGTCATCCTGGCTTTGACTTCCAGGATCTACCTGCCTACCCGCTTGCCCCACAGGACCAAGCACCAGAACAGTTCGAGACCTGGAGCCAGCCTCTGCTCTCAAAGAACGCCAGTGATCGTAATTAGGGACAGACCGATGATAGAGTGTGGTTTACGTCACAGGACCGCAGAAGGAGGGGGGGTCTAAAAGACTCAAGGGGGGCCTCACAGACACGCAGGCTGAGCCTTGAAGGGCAAGCTGGGATCTGTCAAGATGAGAAAAGGAAGGGGATTCCAGGTAGAACAGTGTGAGCAGAGGCCTGGCAGGATGAGCCTCCAATTTCTAAACGCATGGCCTGGTCCCTACCTTCCAGCCCTGGGGAATGCTGAGCCCACTGATTTGCTGTGGTGGAGTGCTCAGTGGGCAGAGCCACAGAAGGAGCCCGTGTGGTGAGGGGTGCATGGTTGGAGGCGGCTCGGGCCGATGTGGCTGAGCCCTCCCAGGCCTCGGGCCCTGGAACCCACGCTGATGCACAGCACACCCCCCACTCCAGCCAACGTGGCAGTCCCCCTGCCCTGGGTCCCAGATACCTCTCCAGGCTGGCTGCCCACAAAGAGGTGGCAGAAGAGCTTGCTGGCCGGGCTCCGGGGGTTTCGGGCCATGAAGGCAAACTGGCAGTCAGCTGGGCACCAGGTGGAGTAGAGTATGCGCCTCAGGGCGTGCGCCATCAGGAGCACCTGGGCAGGCAGCGGGCAGGATGGCCTCCATCAGACCCGCCACCTGGCCTGCAGCTGCCACCCCAGTCCGTGCCAGCCCTGCGGGCCCCACACACCTGCTGGCAGGCCTCCTGGGTCTGCTCTCCAGCCTGCGTGCCCAGCTTAGGGCCCACCCAGCTCCTGGGGTGAAGAACTCTTCCCTCCTTCCAGGTCTGCCCAAACCCCACTTCAAATCAGAACCCCCCTTCTCCCCGAAGCCTCGGGGCTTGGATCCCTTGCTCCCCGCCGCTGCCGAGCTGCTGGTTGGGATGGTCACGCCATGTTATGGCACTAGGGGCAGCGCATTCACGGCCTGCTCAGTCGCAGGGAAAGGGGCAGCAGCAGGCCCTGGGAGGCACGCCTGGTCTCTGGAGTCAGATGACCCAGGTTCGAGTCCCGGCTCTGCCACTCACTCTCGGGTGGCTTGGGCAGGTGAGCACAGCCCTCTGAGCCCTCTCATGATAAATGTCAAGTGGGGACCGAACCCCTCTGATAGGGCTGTTGGTGGGGCTTCGTGAGCCTCATGCAAGGGGCACAGGACCCGACCCCGGAGCCCCTGTGATGCACAGCTCTGGGACACCTTCGCGCCACGGCCCAGAGTTGTGCAGTGTGAGTTGTACACAGTACAGAGTACAGAGTCGTACAGTTAGTGGTCAACAAACACTGACTTGCCCCAGGAGGAGGAGGAGGGGCATCCAAGCGGGGGCTCCCAACCGGCCCCCAGCCTGCGTCTGGCCCCCATTCCACAGTCATAAGGGGCTGGCCACAGCCCTCAGGCCACCGCTGCGCAGGCCGACAAAGAGGCTGGGACCTGCAAGACCTCACGGGGCTGGATGGTCCTGAGCTTGCCCTGGGGGGAGCCCTTGGAGAGAGAATGCCCAAAGGTCCAGAGCGGGCTGGGAAGCCGGGGTGGCTCAAGGGGCAGCGCAGGGCCCGGGGAGAGGCGAGTGCATCCAGAAGGAGCAGGACACCTGTCCCATCCAGGCCTCGCCGGCACCCACACAGGCTCCTACCTCACCCTCCCCGCTGTAGATCTTGAGGCCCTGAAGGCTGAATTTCAGGATGACGGCCCGGCGGCGGGGACAGTCCTGGGAGGGAGAGAGTTGGTGGGCGCAGGCATTACCTCCCGGGCCCTGCCCAGCCTCAGTACCAGTCACCACAGGCTGGTCAGCTAAGCCCACCCTGCCTGCCAGGACAGTGGACCCCCAGGAGCCGGGGAAGTGGGGATGGCAGACCACCTCCCAGCCAGAGCCATAGCTGGCCATCCCCCGCATCTCACACCTGTGGCTTCTACTTGCGGGCACAGGTCACGACTGCCCAAGGGAAGGGGTCCCTGGGCATAAGGGACATGGTTCCAGCAACCTAGGTGTGGTCCTGACTGGGCCCACCTCTCAGAACAGCTTTGGTCCTGCCCCTCCCTGGGCCTCACTTGCTCCATCTCTATGACTGGGGGTGGGATGGATCAGATGGTCTCAGGGGCCATTCCCAGCCCGACATTGCAAGGCTGTGATCCCCACCAGGGAAGTCCCCTCCCAGCTCCCCAGCCCCGCTACCTTCAGTGCCCAGAGCTGCTGTTGCACCAGCCACACGCTCTCCTGGGTGTCCAGGTCGTCCACGGGGAAGGACCCCACATACTGCTTGGGGGTGGGGTGGGGGAGGGAGGGTGGCAGGGGAGTCAGGCCCTTGGCTCCTGATCTCCGGCCTCCAAATTCCCCCTCAAACACACACTCTGCTCTGTCAGGTCAGTGTGGACAGTGACAGAGCACTGGACTCGAAGTCCAGGCTCTGCTACTTTCCCAGGAGGTGACCTTGGTCAAGCCACTCAGCCCCTCTGAGGCCCCATCTCCTCGGCTGTGCACACATACACATTCCAGAGGCTGGGGCAGGGAGGGAAGACAGGAAATAGATCCTTGACACACAGCTCCTCCCCACCCCCAGGGCTGCCACTGTCACCACCCACCAGAGCACATCCCACGAGGCAGCCCCACCCACCTGTGCAAACCTGGTGATGCACCTGGGCCGGTGAGGGGCAGGGCCACAGTCGGAGGCCCTCCGGCCCCCTGCCCCAGCCTTCTGCATGGCCCCCAGGGTGCTCAGCTTCAAGTTCCCCAGTGGGGGGGAAGGCTGCAAAGGGGAGGGGGCAAAGTGGGTTCCAGGCGGTGGAGCCACAGTGCTCCCCATCAGAGGCCGGTGCGCCCCCTCATCCGACAAATTCTTACTGAGCGCTTGCTGTGTGCCAGGCAATGTCCTGGGCACTGGGGACACGGGGACACCCAGCCCTGAATAAAATGACAAACGCCCTGCCTACGCTCACGGAGCCAACATTCTTGTCGGGGAGAAAGACACTACACTAAATGATAAGCTATGGAATATGCTGGATGGTGATAAAGCGGAGACGAGGATGTGGAACGCGGGGTTAGGGGGGTGACAGCAGCCAGGAGGGCGTCACTGAGGACTGAGGTCTGGGGAGAGGACTGAAGGAGGTGGTGTGGCAGTCCACGCCCTGGGTCCTCTGTGCTCTGGGCCTGCCCTGGGCTGGAAGTCGAGGGTATGGACACGTGTCCGGCTTACACAAAGCGCCAGGGGGTGGGGGGCAGCCTGGGAAGGTACTGCCCAAGAGGAAGGGTGTGACAGCAACAAGAACAGAGTCTGCAAAGGCACAGAGGAGAAAAAGCAGCCAGAGCAGCAGGCTGGAGCCAGGCTGAGATCAGCCTTAAATGTCACACCAGGGAATTGAGGCTCTGCCTGTGGGCAGTGGGGAGCCATCGCAGGTTCCAGGGCAGGAGCTCTCTAGTCCCGTGGCGGGGGGGGGGGGTCGGCCCATGAACTGGATGGCTAGAACTGTTTCGCAGGCCCCTGGCTCATTCGGCTCAGCCTGGCTTCCGCCCCTGCCCGAAGCCCCCAGCTGCAACCAGACGCTCACTGATGCTGAGTCAGGAGGGAGGGAGGGTGGACAACTGCCTGGGGGCTGAGGAGTCCTGTGCCCCCACCCAGCCCAGGTTCTGGTCTTTCCCGGGCCCGTCTCCCAGTTCCACTGGTGGAGGAGAGGAGGAAGCTCCCTCACAGACTGTCCTCAAGGGCAGGGAGAGCCCTTCCTCCCAGAGCTCCGGACCACAGCTGGTGCTCAGTGGATGTGGAGTGGATGCATCACAAAGAGGACTGGCTGACTGCCTCTGCCCAAGTCCCCAAGGACGCAGATCCCTCAGTCTTCCCTGGGGCCAACTTAGACCCCCACCCCCGTCCCGCATCCTGGCAGGTTCTGTCTCCCCTGGCTACTTGTAATCATTGCACTTGGGATCAGAGAGATCTGGGTCCAAATCCTGTGTGACTTTGGGCGAGCCACTTCACTTCTCTGAGCCTCCACTTCCTGATCCCAAACCTGGGATAATGTGAGGAGTTGGTGAGAAGGGAATGGAGGAGCAGCACGATGTCAGCTAGGCTCCCAGCTGATGCTCAACAAATACGGTCTCACGGGGCAGAGGGGACCCCAAAGCCTGCTGTTCAGGAGGGAGCTGGGGGGACGGCGAGGTCGGGACACTTTCAGTGCCCTCCTTGCACCAGGCCACGCCTGAGAGGAGAGCGCCCAGTCCAGCAGGGCAGGAGGGGAGGCCTGGGGGCCATGATTCCTGCCAGAAGGCTGGTATCAGACAGGTTGCTAGGCAGGAAATGGGTGCGTTCCGGGGGTGCTCCCCCCAGCTTTAGGAGCCCTTGGAGAAGGACAGTTTATGTGCTTTGGAACTGACACTCTCTGTGCAAAGAGCCCCGGACTGGCCCCTGCCTCTGGCTGCCCACGACCTTCAGCCCAGGCTCCGGCCGGGGGAAGTCGCCAGCAGCAATCTACCGCTCAGCACGGGAAGAGCCTGAAAATAAAGGCTGCCCCGTCCCCTGGCGCCCTCCTGGCTCCTCCCTCCTGCACCCTCTGCCCTCCTGCTTTTCTGGGCTCTCACACCCCTCTGCTCCTCGGTCCTGATCACTCTTCACATCGTGTCCATCACCTATCATTCATTTTATGTTTAAATAAAGCAAGGTTAGATGTGCAACTGGCACAAAAGCCACGTGGCCCCGGCTCCAGGTATGCAGCTGGGCTTCCAGGGAATCGGCCTTTGCTTCACACTCACATCACAGGCTGCGCTGCCCGGTACTCGCAGGCGGTGGGGAACAGAGGAGGCAAAGACCAAAAACTAAACGGGCAGGCGAGAGGGAGAGGGGGAAAGAACAGAGGATGAAAAGGCAGCAAGAGAAGTGGGAACCAAGGGCGGTGAGGAGAAGACAAAAGGAGAGCGAGAGGGAGGATGGGAGGAGGGCGAGAGAGGGAGCACATTTCGCATCTGGCCTGTGCTGCTGACACAGCCCCTCAGACACCCAGAGTGTGGGATGCGAAGGAGCCACGTGGGTCATCACACATGCACACACTCGCTCGCACACTCGCCCGGACGGCCGTGCCGAGGGCTCGACAGCCTCCTCCCTCCGGACTCAGAGCTGCAGCTCTCCAGGAGGACACCCCAGTGTCTCGGCTGTGGGGTGGGGAGGCCAGGACACAGGCCCTCTAGTGGCCCCCTCACCCACCCTCACCTGATCCTTCCCCATGCCCGGCAAAGGAGAAGTTTCCTCCTTCCCGTACCTCCCTCCCAAGTCGGAGGGGGGCCTCAAGTTGGGGGCTGCCCAGGGGCGCAGGGAGGGCACCAGGCTCACTCTCACCCCGGCAACAGACCTGCTGACCCGTTCCAGGCACAAATGTCCATTTCTCTCTTTGGACCAGACCTGCTTTTCCAAGGTTTTGCACAGGAGCCTGGCTGCGCCAGCACCTTCCTAAGTGGACACATCTGGATGAGGCTGGGGCTCTTCTCTTGCTCCTCTGAGGTTTTCCAGGTGGCCCTCCTTAGAGACAGGGGACTGGATGGGTTGACTCGCCTTGAGGGTCAAGGACGGGCCCTTGGCTGCACAGCACCCTAGCTGGGTTGTGTCATAAGGAGGGCCCACATTCACAGCATCGTGGGAGACCACTCAGCCTGGGCCTTGCAAAGGGTGACTGGGGGGCTGAAGTCACTTGCCCAAGGTCACAGAGCACAAGGGGGTAGCTGGGAAGCAAAGCTGGGTCTCTTCCCCTAGGCCACGGCAGGGCCCTTCTGCTCAGACCCCGCTCTCCCAAGTCAGCAGGGCGTCCACCTTTGAGGTTTGGTGGGTCCCAGCCTATCCAGCCGCCCAGAACACCCCAGCTGCCAGGGGCTGATCTGATCAGCAAAACAGCCGCTTTCTCTCTCTGACTGCCTCCCGGCCAGGTGGCCCGGGGCTTCCAGAGCCACTCTGCTCACTTGCCTCACCCCCACTGCCTTTGGCTCAGCCACACACAAGAGTCCCCTGCCCCAACCTACCACCTGGTGCTCCCCCCTCCCACCTGCTCGGTGCCACAGGGTGGGAGGAGACCGAACCCTGCAGCCTGGGGTTCAGACTGTGGATTGTGGGGTCGGACTGTGGGGTGCAGGCAAGGTTGGCTGATGCGACCTGGCCAAGTCACCTAACCTCACAGGCTCCATTTCCTCAGCTGTAAAGTGGGGTAATATCAGCAGCTCCCTCCGGGCTGTGCCTCTATCTGTTCCTTCTGAGAATATTTGCGGGCGCCGACTACGTGCCAGGTGAAGAAAACACAGTCCCTGCCCTCACCGAGTGCCCAGGCTGGGCTGGGGGGACGGTACGGGAAGCCCACAGCATTTCAGGGGGCTTAAGTGATCTGGAGGAAAGTACAGCAGGGTGAGGAGGGTATGAGATGTATGTGTATGTGTGTGCGTGCTGGGGGATGCTATCCAGCACAGGGTGGTCGAGGACGGCCTCTCCAAACAGACGACACTGAGCGGAAAGCACCGTTTGCAGGATGAAGTGTCGCCGAACCCGCGGACCAGGCCGGCGCCCGGGCGGCACGCAGCGCTCCACCGCGTGGGTCATTAGTCCCGCTATTACTGGAGCCTGGGGAGCGTCCAGGCTTTCAGTGACAGCCCCCGGCCCGGGGCAGAGAACCTCCCCGGACCCACCGAGGGGCGAGCGAGGAAGGACGCTGGCGGAGGGGCGGTGGAGGTGATGGCAGAGGTGACAGACGGTGATGGCGAAGGTGATGGACAGCGACGGAGCGAGCGGACGGAGGTGCTCCTCCCCACCAGATCCCCTCCCTCCTCTCCGCGCCTGGGGACCGAGCCCCGCTCCCGCCGACCCCCCAGCCCCAGCCCCGGCCCGGCTCCCCAGCGCTCACTCACCGCGCCAGCCGCGTCTCGAGTGGCGTCGCTGCAGCTCGGCTCGGCGATCCCCGCGCAGCCCCGCGCGTCTCCGCCCCCGGCCGGCCCGGCGCCCGCCCCGCCCCGCCCCCCGCCGCCCCCGCGCCCCCCGCCCCGCTCGCCCCCCACGTGGCCGCGGGAACCCGCGCCCGCGGTCCCCTGGCTGCGGTGCCCGCCTTCGCCCACCAATCGACGCCCCCGGAGCGGCTCCGCTCGGCCGCACCGCCCAATCAGCGGCCGCGAGGGGCTCTGGCTCCGCCTCCGCCGGCTCGAGCCCCGGCGCTCCGCCTTAGAGAGCGAAGGGGCCATCCTCGCCGCCTAGGAAGCATCTTCCCGGGCTGGGGGTGCTGGGTGCCCGGGCCTCGCTGCCAGTTCCCTCCTCCTGGAGAGTCCCTCCCCTCCCGCCCCCTGGCCTGGCTCCAGCAGCTCCTCCTCAGAGAAGCCTTCCCTGACCACCAGTGACTCCTCCACCCCCTGCAGATCCCTCGCGACTCTTGCTGGTCATCCCACTCCTCTTTGTAGAGTGCAGGCGGCACTGATCAGGAGAAGCCTCCGTCCCCGGTGCGCGGGACAGAGCGCGGCTCGTAGGAGGCATTCCGTGGTGGTTGTCTTGACGAGTGAATGAATGCGCTCAGGACCTGGCCTCTGGGGGAAGCGGGTCAGTCTCACCCTTCCTTCCGTCATCCTCAGAGGGCTGGGCGTGGGGGTGTCGCGCATCCCCGTCTTCATCCTCCTCCCTCCGGGCCCTTCTCGTAGGAGGATTAACTGAGCCTGCGTAGCTCAGGGCCCGCTCTGAGAACTCTTGGCATGAACGTTATCATTGCGCAGGAGCCTTGACCCTGTCCTTCGGGGAAATCCACTTAGATGGGGGGAAACTGGGGAGCGAAACCAGCCACAGCTCTCAGCTGGAGGGCACTTTTGTTCCCATCAGGCCAACACCTGCAGGTGCCAAAAAATATATCGCAAGCACGATTCAGCCCAACCTTTAGAGTGTACTAAACCTGAAATCTGCAGAGAGGAAACACCAGAGCCCGCCTATGTGCTACCCCTCAGACAGGCTAGGACACGGGGCTCAGGTCCTGGAGGGAGACAAGGGCTGCACCCCAGGAGGGAACACCCTGACTGGGTCTGGGGGCCTCAGGGCCCCAGGAGGGGGCAGGTGTGAGCCATGCAGGCCCACTGGGCATTCGTTCCCTTTGTCTCCCGAGAGCATCTGGAAGGCCTTCCAGAGGCAGCATGAGGAGTAAAGGGTGGCCATTTGGGCACTTCCTCTTACCACATGTGGGGCCTTGGACAAACACCTTAATCCCTTTAATCCTCCAGTGCCTCATCTGTGTTACTAACACCTGACTCACAGGGATGTCAAGATTCCAATGAGCCAGTGTGGACTAAGTACTTGGCACAGTACCTGACCCATAGGAAGTGCAGTGCTCAGTAAATATTAGCTGGAGTTAAACTTTGCTTTTCTTCTTGAGTTTCTTTCCTGTATGATTGAACGGCAAGTGTTTATTGGGTTCCACGTGCCAAGTGCTCCGGGAAACACTTCACTGAGGCCATGTGACAGCCTGAGTCCAGTGATGAGGATGGAGACAGTTTACAAGTTGGTCCTGCTTTCCAAAAATCCCAATTTATGAAACTCAGAGTACACAAAGGATAAAGGGTTAATTCTTGCTAGCCTTCCAAAAAAGTGTGTACATTTTTTTCTTCTTTTTAAAGACTGGCACCTGAGCTAACAACTGTTGCCAATCTTTTTTTTTTTTCCTGCATTTTCTCCCCCAAACCCCCCCAGTACATAGTTGTATATTTTTTAGTTGTGGGTCCTTCTAGTTGTGGCATGTGGGACACCGCCTCACCATGGCCTGATAAGCGGTGCCATGTCCGCGCCCAGGATCCGAACCGGCGAAACCCTGGGCCACTGCAGCGCAGTGCGCGAACTTAACCACTCGCCACGGGGCCGGCCCCAGCATGTACATTTTAAATAGAGGACTTGCCAGTTACTAGATTCACAGTCCCCACTTTGAGACTACTCAGAGGAAACAACACAAGCCACAACTGTGTTAACTACTGGCTCTAACAAGCTTCTGACGCAATTAATTCTGATGCGTACCATTTTTAAAATAGTGACAGGAATTTGTTTCAGCTCAAAATGAAAATAGACCAAGGAGTTAAATTCGGATGGTGAAATAGTTAAAACCAAGGGGAGAATTCTGCCCTCTAAATCTTTCTCAGAAGGGGACAGAGGGTCAAGATCTGAGTGGCCGGCACTGCGCTAGGTCCTGGGGCTGGAGATTACAACAAAACACACGAGCCACCACAAAACCAGATCCAGAAAGAGAAATGTGTGAAAGATGTATGTGACAGTGACTCCTGACTCCACAAACACTAAGGATCCCGTTATTGGTCTTCAGCCCCACTCAGGAATACAATGTTTCAAAACCAAATGCATTTATACATTTGAAGTTCACTCCTTCATTTTTATTCATGCATTAAAGTAATTAACTGCCTATCTGAGCTATTCGTCAGGTTACCAAATTTGTTGATCTAATTCAACTCAAAGCACAGGCGCTCCAAGCCTCTACCACGCACGTAGACTGCCTAATGGTACATTAGACCTCCAAGCTCAGAGGTTCGCACCAAAGGGAAGAAACTCCAGTGGGTGTCAGCCACGTCCTGGGCAAGCCAACCCAGCTCCACTCAGGACCGCGGCATAAAACAGCCATCACTGCATCCTTCCCTGCCTCAGGTATCTCATCCCACCCTCATGACGACACATCCCAGGGTAGGACTTCAACCATGGGATTATTGACTCACTTTTTCAGGAAGCCCACAGAAGTTACCTATAGTAAGCAGGGGAAGGAATGACAAAAAAGGCAAACTCGGGTGGTGGGGTCATGATTCCTGAACACGCATGGTATTTCCTGATGAGTCAATGACAATTACTAAACTACACAAGTGTGAGCTTGCTATCACACACTCTCCTTTTCTTTATAATCCCAGAATCTGGTCCTGGAGTTGCCAGCTGACGAATGTGAGTGGGAAGTAACAGCGCATCATTTCAAAGCTGATCTCCAACAATAGGACTGAACACTGGAGCCAAGATGGTGAGCTTGGAATAGGCTCAGCACAGCAGCTCAAACGCGTCTGCTCTGTATAGCACATGCTTCCATGTTTCCTCAGTAGCATCTTCCCACGTTGATACTTTCCGCCTTAAGCACCATTCTTCTGTCCTCTCAGGTATGTCCGCACGGGTGTCCTTGCAACTTATCCCCAATATTGCACCCCCCAAAATGTGGCCTAGAACAGAAATTTTGATAAAATTCTAAGACGTGTTCTAGGCTGAATTCTGCCCCCGTCTCCATTAACAGTTGAAGTCCTAACCCCTAGCGCCCCAGAACGTGACGGCGTCTGGAGACAGGGTCTGTGAAGAGAGAATTAAATTCAAAGGCAGTCATCAGGGTGGGTGCTAATCCAGTAAGACTGATGGCCTTATAAGAAAGGAACTTTGGACACAGACACGTGGAGGGAGGGGATGTGAAGACACAGGGAGACCGCCATCCACTGTGGCTGTCCTTTTCTCTGTAACCCTACTCCCCATCCACAGCCAGCTAAGGTGCCAGGTTTGGCCAGGTGGCAGCTGATGGCAGCCTAGGTCTCTGGTGACCCCCACTTAGAAGGTACTCACATTCCTTGCCCACCTGACTTCTCTTTTCTCCTGCTCCTTGCATGGCAAACTCAAAGCTGTATACGTTTTTTCTTGCTCATCTTTTAACCGGTACAACCCTCTTGTAACTTGTTGCTGGACGTTTTGCTGCCTCAGCTATCTGTGTACAAAACCACAAAGGAAGGCGTGGAGGAAAGGTGATTGTCCCCAAGTCTACCAGGCCTGGGTTCATGGCTAATGTTACCACTTACTGCATGTTCAATTTGGGGAAAATTAACTAAATTTACTTACTTCTGAAAATTGGGGATAATTTCACAGATCTCTGAGAATATATTTGTGAGGGTTTCAGAGTGCGATTAAAGTGCTTAGCAATAGGAAACTACGATGAATGGCAGTTTAAACCACAAAACTGAACTCCTGTGAAACTGGATATTCTGGCTCAAAAAAAAAAAAAAAATCAGTCTTTCCTAAAATTCTAAAATGACTTAGTAACCTTAGTGTAGTGCACATGGTTCAGTCTTTCTTTGATGCCTGATAATCTCATTGCCTCTGGGTAGTTAGTCTAAAAAAAAAAAAAAATTATGGATTTAAACCGTCTTATCTTACAGATGAGGAAATCAAGGCTCAGGGAGACTAAGTGGCTTGGCCAAGGTCACACAGCTGGTGAGTGACACAGTCCCCAAGGACCACTATGCAGGACCACAGCTACAGATGTCAGGACACTGGGCTGAGTGATGTACTCTAGCCAGGAGTCAGTCTCAAGTTGGAATTGATGAAAATTTCATTCTACTGCACCAGCAAATTTAAGTTACACAAAGAAGTAATATAAAGGATTTCAGTTTGACATGAGAAGAATTTCATCAGAGCAGAACTTCTCCAACAGTAAAACGGATGAGCAAGGCTGCTGTGTTAACTCTCGGGTTTCAGGAAAAAGCCTATCTGCTGGTATTGGGCAAGCAAAGCAGGGGAGCAGACGAGTGAGGTGTCTTTCAGGATCGTGAGTAAAGCAGCAAGGATTTCTAGCATTCCAGCTCATGGGTACTAAGCAGATATCATGTCCAAAAAATTCCGCCGTCAGACAATCCCCACTCCGGAATTCCTCTTGGTAAGCCTCATGGAGTCCAAGTTCACAGTTTATAAAGAGCAAGAAAGCTGCTTCCTCAGCAACACAAAAGTTCTGGTAGAAGCTGTGGCTGCTGGAGGAAAAGCTTCCCAAGTTTCAGCATCCTGTGAGCTGAAAGAATTCGACTATAAATTGTGAAGAAACCAGAAAATGTCCCATGGCTACGATTTGAGAATGATCAAGTACCTGTACAGTGCCCTAAAAAAAGCCCTTAGGGCAGCCTAGATAACATTTCCCAGTAATCAAAGATCTAATTTTAATAGTTCTTACCAAAATTCTTAAATCAAAAGCCACACTGACTGCTATTAGCAACCTTACTAATTTCATCTCATTTCCAAATCCTCTGCACTCTACTAAATAAGCCTTTTCTTTTCTGTAAATAGAACATGGGTGTCACTGGGCTGTAGGATAACGGGAGAATTCAGAAGTTTGAAAGATTGCCAAGGGGAGACAATCGAGCAGAGCAGCTAGAGATGGCTTTGTGTTCGGAGTGCCTGGGTTTCATTCTGGCTTTGCCACTTACTATGACCAGGGGGCAAATTTCTGAACCTCACTCTGTGCCTGTTTCCCCTTCTATAAAATGGAGATAATAAAGAATGACCATCTCACAGGGTTGCTAAGATTAAACGAGATAATACACATATAGACCCTGACATGTAGATAAAAATCAGTTAGCTATTATTGTCTCTATTATTATTTAGGTAACAAGTCACACTTCTAAGTACACTTTATCAAACATATTCAAGGCATCCTAGAGAATGGTCTCTTCGCTAAGCAAAGATTTAATAGCAAATACTGTTTATACATTTATATGCAATATCAAGAGAGAGATTTGCAACGTCTTGGGAAGGTACCTTCTGAAGCCTCCTTTGACATACCACTTGTTGACAAAGCAAATTAGGAAAGGTTAAAACTAACCTAATAAATTTAAATAATCAAAGGCAGACAATTCCTCCAATAGAAAAAAAAACCCATTGAAATTAAGAATCTTCTGGAAAATGATAGAAGGAAAGAATATAGTAATAAAGATGGTAGAGATTTGTTTCTTAAAAAAGGAAAATCCTTGGGGCCAGCCCGGTGGCGCAGCAGTTAAGTTCACACATTCTGCTTTGGCAGCCTGGCGTTTGCTGGTTCAGATCCCAGGTGCGGACATGGCGCCGCTTGGCATGCCATGCTGTGTAGGCGTCCCACATATAAAGTGGAGGAAGATGGGCACGGATGTTAGCTCAGGGCCAGTCTTCCTCAGCAAAAAGAGGATTGGCAGCAGATGTTAGCTCAGGGCTAATCTTCCTCCAAAAAAAAAAAAGGAAACGCACTGCAGCGGAGGGGTCCTGTTCAGCACCTCTAATGGCTTCTAAGCATCTAGGTCCAGTAGTCCCTATGCTAGGAGCTTCAGCGGCTTCGCTTCTTCGGCGTCGTCAGCAGAACTGTGACCATCTATTCTACCACAAAAACGCAAGTGACTGGGAAACAACGTCAATGAGGGACCTCTGGGGATAGTTTAATAATAGTGTTTTCCCAGTTAAGAATAGAATTTCCCTTCTTTCATGCATAAAATTAGGATTTCTGCATAACCCAAAAAGAAAAGTAATTAATATGAATTTTCAGGTTCCAAAGATGCATGCAACATTATAATCCTTAACTATAAGCCTAAATTTTGAAAGTTTCTCTTAGTTGGCTAAATACAGCAGTTTATGAATATGCTGGTTTAAGCTCTTTCTCCTGGCGTATCAGGATAACAGTATCTCAGCCTGAGCAAGAATAAATCCATAGGTTCTTTAAATTAGGTATAAGAATAGGTTAGCAAACCTAGACTAAGCTGACAAAATTTTCCAAGAAAAATCAGGGAAAAAATGTCCAAGGTATTGATATATTACCTAGGTCTTGTTTTCATGTAATTCTCCTGTTACTTATACCCACTGCCCAATGACTGGAACACGCATCTGTTTTCTAAGGTGTATGCTGGACCAGGCTTCCTTTAATTCAGTCTGTGTGCACAGTTCGGCTCAGGTTCTAGGTGTGTTGACTGCTTCTGTCATACTAAGGAAAGGTCTCCACGTTTCTCTGCAATGGAATTTCTTTCTCATTTTGTAGGTTAAGAAGCCAACAATCTCTCTCCCAGCACTTTCTGAGATTCATGTGTCAAAGGTACTTCGTAGATGGTTTAAGAGTATATGAAAGAAACACCGTAACTGAGCTCACTAAGTCACTAACACTGAAGCACTGATCCACGCTGGAAATTGCTGGGATTATCTCTTGGATTTGCTGTTTTCCTTTCTGTAACATGAAAGTAAAAATTGTGTGTTCTGCTCTCCTTTAGAATGCCTGGAAGGTAAAAACAAACATCCCTTTATCTCAAAGTAATTAAAGTGCAAGTCTTTCTTAGCTGGGGATTCTCACTGGCCAAGTGCAATGGCCCTCCCGTCGTTTCCCTTTATGTGATGCCACAGCAAGGACAGTCCTGTCCTTACTGGAACTTTGCGAAGTTGACACAATGTCAGAGTCGGAACGGATCTTAAATGATCTAAACTTCTCAAGCTGTGTTGGGATGCCTGATGTACACTATAACTACCAGGTGACTGTTCAGAAAATCTTAAACAAAGAAGCCAACCAAAATCCTCCAACTTTCTTTCCCAGAAAAGTAGAGAATTCTTAGCACAGGTACCTAACGCCCATGCTATTAAGAATTACACCTTCCAAACAGCATCAGAGAAATGAGAATTACTTTCTAGAATTAGGTCTCTAGGGTTAATCCACCCTTCTGCAGTGCTGAATTTGTTTTGCAGTCCAAGGACATATCTAAATATTAAACATGAAAAACTAGAATCTATGATCTGGAAAACAAGGGCCTTAATAAAAATACAAAATGATTTTCTTTAAATCTATTGATTAAATAATCAGGTTCAGTATATCTAGAAACATCATTTACCATCTATATTATTCAAAAGCAAACAAACTGAAGCTTGTATTTAACATGGAGGGAGGGAGGCTACTGCAAGGAGTAGAAAAGACTCGAAATGAGGGCAACACCTTACTTCTAAGGATATACTAGAAACTCTTAAATATAAGCTACAGTTCAGCAGCTTTTAAAATTTCATGTTTATTCATATTTTTCAAAATATATGTACATAAAAAAAGGAAGATTTACAACAGGAAAGATTGCCTTACATGCAACACAAATTCCAATGAACTCATGATGGGATCACACATGATTATGGATCTAATTGAAGCCAATCTTCTCGAGTCCATTTCCCAGCCACACGTCGGGCTGCAGACAAGATCCCAGGAGACAGTGCAAGTGGAATGAATGAGACAGATATCTTCTGCTTCTGGCAGCACTTAAGGGGCCAGAGGATGTACACCAAAAGGTTTAAGACAATTAAAATGTCAAGTGCCACAGGGAGGATAAATGATAACCAGAAACCAGTATTTCTCAAGTAGAAAGCTACTACTATTTAACACAACCTCACAATACTAAAACAAATACAAATAAGAAAGGGTTAGGTAGTTGGGCTTCATTTGCTTTTTTTCTTTTCTTTTTTTAAATATCTCAAAAAGGAAGCCACTTGTTTGATATCAAAAGTGCTGTGGAAAGAAAGGAGGGGAAAAAAACCCAGAGATGAATCTGGAATCTAGTTTATTTTAGCAAATTGTATGTTTTTCCACTTAACATTTCTACATTAGCAATGATTTAACTCTCCAACATTTCCTTATAAAAAAGGCATACAGGAAGTGACAATTCATGCTCCAAATATTAAAAAATATATTTAAACATTTGATCAAGAAGATTTCATATGTTTTTACTTTCGGTAACACAGGTGACACCAGAAACCACAAATTTAATATATTTCTCTATTTCTCCTTCAGTCAAAAACCAAGTGGTGGAGAGAACTTGTGCTTGCTGTTAAGGGAATCCAATGCCCTGGGCCAGCAAAAAACACCTGGAAATTGATCAATACGAAAAGCGGCCCAAAGGAGTCGTGCATCTTCAGAATCTAATGAGAGCATAATGTTTTTGGCTTATTCCCAAAGCTAAGTCATCTCGGTATTTATAGTTGGAGAGAAAGGGTTAGTGGAGTGATTTTATAAATAAGATGAATTATTACAGCTATAACTGAAGTCTCCAGGCAGGAGGCTTTGCAATTCAGTCAGTGCTATACTGCCTCCTTGTACTTCCAGCACCTGACCAGCATCCTGTTCTTGATGCTTTCTGCAAACATAAAAATCTTTGCAACTATTTAGACAAAACTGGAAGGGAAAAAAAACAAACCAAAAAAAAAAGCCAAAGTTGACCATAAAAAAAGAAAGAAGGTTGGGGTGGAGGGAGAAAAAAGGACAAGTATAGATTACACAGTGCAGGAAAGTCCAGAATCATCACAGAAATTAAAATGACTGCGGGAAGGGGCAGGCACCAAGAACAGCACCTAAAGCTAACAAATGCCTAAATTGGTTTATTTATATTCCCTCCCCACAATGTTCACAGAGGAGGAAAAAAATGTAATTTTCAAAGCATCAAAACTAAAACAAATGCAAACTGACCTTAGAAAATAAGATTTTGAATTTCATCATGATACCCTTTTTCCTATAAAATTTACTTTTTTGCTTTGAAAGATTTCTTCATGGTGGATTTGCCCTTGCCAGGCAATTTCACTTCCTTTCTCACACTGGCCGCAGGTTTCTTTGAAGAGCTACCACTAGGTTTCTTGATGATAGAGGGTGAGGGTCTGGCTTTCTTGGTGGGAGTTTTGGCCTTAGGAGGGGCTTTCTTGGGTAGGGGCCTAGCTTTCCCCCGCTGGGCAGCTGGGACTTTAGGTGCAGGCTTGGACCCTCTCTGCTTCACTGGCGCAGTCCTCCCTGATGACTTGGCTGGGGTTTTCTTCTGCAACCTGTGAGAAGCAAAAAGCAAAGGCTGTCACTTAGTACTTGAGAGATTCACTTTGCCAGGATGACCAGATATTTTGCCAAAAAAATAGAGCATAGGTATAAGTCACCTGTGTTAAGAAGAGGAATGTGATTTATTATTTTTTTAGAAACTAGAGGCTTAAGTAAAATTGTATAAAAATTCAACCAATTCATGGAAGTCTACACATAATCCCATGATGTTTTTCCTAGGAAAACAGGGAATTATTTTTCTTTGAATATCCAAAATTACTGATATGTATACAGGTTTGACCAAAGAGTAAATTACCTACTCACAGTGCTTCAGTCCCTGAATTCTCAAGGAGAAGACAAGTTCAAATGTTACAGAGTGCTTGAGAAGCATCCTGAGTGGCTGGAGTGCTCACAGCCTCCCCTAGGTGCCATTTCAGCTCTAAGACAGAAGGGCTCACACATCCACACCTTCTCTTAGGCGGTGGCTCTTCATCCTCAGAGTCTTCTTCTGATGAGTCATCTTCATCTTCATCCTCATCTTTAGAATCATCTGGCTCTTTCTTTGGAAATAGAACTCCTGGGCTGTGGGGAAAAAAAATCAGGTAAAAGAGAAGTCCTATACAGAACAAGGAAAAGAATGAGAACCTAAATTTTCTTCCCTGGACATCACTCACTTCCTCCTACCCTCCTCCAAAATGTCAAGTTAGGTTACAAATATCAGGATACAATTTAACCTATTTTGAACACACATACAACGCTGTGACAAATCTACCCCAGACCATACCTCGTTCCCTGCCTCCCTCCAGTTAACAAAATTAATTCTTACTCATTTATTTAGTGAACAATTATTTAAGCTCCTGCTGCGTGTCCAGCACTGCATTGGCCACTGAATATACCAGCAGGGAACAGTCTGTAAGGCAGTGAACAGTCTGCATAGCAGTATACATTTTTTGCCCTGATGATACTGGCAAAAGACCTCATAGTATTATAAAGCCCAAATCTCTTCAAAGTTTTAGAGAAATTCAGCAAGGATCTGCTAATTTTTCTTTGCCCTTAATGGGAGAAATCTTGATCCTGTTGATTAATAAGTCCTTGCATTGTAACATTTTTTGTGTATAACTTTAAGAATTAAATCTATTATTTATTTTTTTGCTGAGGAAGATTAGCCCTGAGCTAACATCTGTGTCAATCTTCCTCCACTTTCTATGTGGGTTGCCACCACAGCATGGCTGACAAGTGGTGTAGGTCTGTGACAGGGATCTGAACCCACAAACCCGGGCCACTGAAGTGAAGTGTGCTGAACTTAACCACTATGCCATGGGGCTGGCTCCTAAAGTTTAATGTTTGAAAAATTCAAATAATATGCATTCAGCCAAATAACATTTGTTTGTGCACAAAGAACAATATAAAAAGGACACATTGTACTCCTGCTAAAATTGGGTTTAGTAGTACATGTCATGGCGCTTCACTAGAAATGAAAGTACAAGGAGGCTATAGCAGGGTACAGGGAACAATGCTCGGCTCAAAGAAGGGGCTCAATGGATTCTTTGGTTCAATGAATAAATAAGGTGATGTCTAAGAGATAGGTTTTCAAATAAATCTCCCTGTCTCTACAGTATGAAGAAGGCAGATTAGGATTCTTGGAATATTCTCCCTGATCAGTGCTGGACAATTAAAACATATATATAATCCTCTAATTATCTTCTTGTCATTATCATTTATTTAATAAAAAACGAATGAACCTCAAATTACTGGCCAAGGATCTCAAAGAAGTCTTGATTTTAGGAAGTGCTGGCTAACAACAAGCTTCAGAAGGATAGCCAAAATTTCCCTGTTCTTACATCAAAACCTTTTGCTCTACAACAATACTGCCTTAAGTAGTCTTTATTTTCAAATACATACAGTTCAGTGTAATAGTAATAAGGATAAAATAAGTTAATCCAAGCCTGTAACCTAGAATAGTATTTTAAACATACAGTACTTCATATTATGGGCTAGGTACTTACCTGGGGTAATAGGGAAAACAGAGCTGGAAGGTGCCACTGAATCCTTTACCAGAGATCTGTTCCATCCACCCATTCTTTTCGCATTTCTGCAAGGTTTTCTTCAGCAAATGCACTGAACAAAAATTCAGGAATTAAGAAATTTAGTTATTTAAATTTGATGACTCTCTCAACCACAGTTATACATCAATTTAATGTCCTATCACATACAGTAATTGACATGTGCTAAGTGAAACTTTCGTGGCCAAAGGGATTAACTAATTCACTAAACATTCATTAAGTGTCCATAATTTGGCAAGAGTTGAAATATAATGGCAACAGACTTCAGAGACCATTGGGTCAAATTCCTCATTTTACAGAAAGGGAAATAGGAACCCAGAGTGGTTAGTGACTTGCCTTACAAGTTGCACAAAAATGGCTAATACCTGACTTAAGACTAAATCTGTCCTTATTTCCATCCATCCAAACATCTATTGAGTACCAATCATCTAGGAGAGTATGTATAAAGATAAACAGAACTAATTTCTCATGAATCAGCAAACAGTAACAGAATGATATCATGGCTCCAAAAGGTCTCACCAATTCTCGTCTTTCATAAAGAGACACATCAAAAATATATTTTATGGTGATTCAATATCCAAAATATAGCTGCAATATTACTGCAACTGACAAAGTTAATAATGAAATTCATGTTCTTAGAACACTTGGCCAAAAGAGAAAATCATAAAATAGTCTATAAGGGTCAACATGCACAATTAACACAGTACCCTGTTGTGTCTGTGAGGAAGATTGGCCCTGACCTAACGTCTGTTGCCAATCTTCCTCTTTTTGCTTGAGGAAGATTGTCGCTGAGCTGACAATCTTCTGTGCCAATCTTCCTCTATTTTATGTGGGATGCCACTACATAGCATGGCTTGATGAGAGGTGCTAGGTCCAAGCCCAGGATCTGAACCTACAAACCCTGGGCCACTGAAGCGGAGGGAGGGCACGAATTTAACCACTATGCCACAAGGCCAGCCCCAACACAGAATGTATCTTAAGTAAGGAAAGATTAAAAAACAATCAGAAAGTATTCCTTCATAATGTTAAAAAAATACATCTTACATATATTAAAAGTCAATATTGGGGCCAGCCGGGTGGCGCAGCGGTTAAGTGCGCATGTTCTGCTTTGGTGGCCCAGGGTTCACCAGTTTGGATCCCGGGTGCGGACATGGCACTGCTTGGCATGCCATGCTATGGTAGGCATCCCACATATAAAGTAGAGGAGGATGGGCATGGATGTTAGCGCAGGGCTAACCTTCCTCCAAAAAAAAAAAAAAATCAACATTAAGACTTCAAAATCACCTTTTTATTTAAAACAATATATTCTAGTTTGCATTTTCTGTTAGTTACTTCATTTCCATATTCCTCACCCTACACCACTGTGACTATTCTAGTAGTTCACTGAGAAAATACAGTCTCACTAATCCATATATGATAATGCTGCCAAGGCAAGGTTTGTGATCTCAAATCACCACCTGAAGGGTAAATATACTTTACTGGAAAAAAGTATTTTCTGTTATAGGGCCTAAATCAATGAGAAATAACCTAAGTAGTAAGTATTTAAAAACACTGGCTTGGTTTTAAGGTGCAATTAGATGTTTTGGTAAACACACAGAAGTGGGCAAAAAGATACTAAACTTGAGAGGCATTTTAAACCTAGAGATTTACCTAAATTACAATAAAAATACCAGAAAAATCTTTACAGCAAAGTAAAATCAAATTCTGATCTTCAGCAGATATTGTAAATTAAAGAGAAGGCTTGATTATTTTCCTTTCTGTAAATCATAAATTAAATTTGAAAAGTTGTGGTTCCCCCTCTTGGTTTTCCCTGACAGTAGTTAATGCTTTGTAATTAGTAACACCATCTGTAATGATTTTTCACAAGATGGTACCCCTAATCCTGGTTAAATGCATACAACTCTTAAGTCTTACTTTGATAGTTGGAATTGGTCCCTGGGTGGTTCTCCAGGACATACTTCTTCAGAGCAGTGGTGGAGCAGGTCTTCGGCTCATTCATGGCAGCAATGGCAGACAAGATTGCATATTCCATCAGGCTTCCACCAAGCAGGGGTTTCTCCCCTGATTTCTTCAGCTGTTTTCCAAGGAGGAAGAGAAAAGCATCAAGACAACACTCTCCCAAAGCAGGTCAAGACAAGACTCCTCTGCACCAGGTGGGTCGGAGTTCCTGCATTAGCACAGATATGTTTTACAATAAATTGTCAGGTTAGGGACTTTCTCTTCCCACTCATCAGGTATTCACCCTAACTGAGGAGTCCCAGCCCTCCTATGGATATTTTCTCCTTCCATCTACCCCTCCATCCAACCTAAAATATCAATAGCTAACCTAACCCAAAGAGACCAACAAGTCTACCCCAATAAGCAGATTAACTTTTTATGCCCCCAATAAACTAAGACACTTTTATTTGAGAATACTTCCTTTTTCCTGAATCTAAAAAATAAAGTAGTTATAAAAATAGTAAGTAGGCAAACAGCAAAGGAAAAGTTTGATAAATATTTAAGGTATCATACAACAGAAAATTACATAGCATATTTTATGGACAAAAGGCTGGGGAACAAAGGTTAGCACTAACAAGCAAAAAGGGTGAAAGGACAAACTCAGGTATGGTCTACAATAGTGATTTTCAGAGCGGTCCACAAACCCCTTGGGGTTCCTGAGACCCTTGCAGAGGACCTGCAAGGTCAAAACTATTTTCATAGTAATACTAAGATGCGATGTGCCTTTTTCACTGTGGTGACACTTGCACTGATGGTGAAAAAGCAATGATGGATAAAACTGGTGCTACCTTATCACAAATCAAGGCAGAGAAACAAAAATATACCACTAGTTACTATATTCTTTACTGCTATGCACTTGTGGTTTAAAAAAAAAAAAGCCAGTTTCACTTAAAAATATCCTTGATGAAGTATTAAAAATTATTTTATTAACTCTCAACACCAGTGCACGTCTTTTTCATATTTTATTATATGGGATAAACAGGAAGAATGCATAAAGTACGTTGGCTGCACATGGAGGTATGATGGTGGTCTCAAGGAAAAGCACCCCACTGATTGAGCTGTGAAGCTGAACTAGCTGCATTTTTCATGGAATATCCTTTTTATTTGATGGAACAACTAACAAACTATGGTTATTCAGACTTGGGTATCTGATAGACATTGTCTTGAAAATGAATAAAGTGAGCCTGTCACTTCAAGGAAAACAAGTAACAGTATTAGTTGTCAATGATAAAATTCAACTTTTTAAGAGAAAATTTAAATTGAGAAAACTTGTATCTACTATTGTGAGTTTGATAACCCTAGTACTTAAATATTGTTCTGATGAGATCAGTGGGTGATATTAATGAATGTGATTTTTGTTACTGTTTTTGACAAAATGTGTCAACATTTAAAAACTCTGCATAATTCAGTGAACCCATAACTTCCAAATGACCATGTGACAAATTTACACATGATTAAAAGATCTACTCGAAGTTTAAGACAAACCAAAAGGATTTTAAGGTAACAGAGTAGAAGTTGTTCACTGACATGGTTTCAGGTTCTACATGGCAAATAAACTTTAAGGAATTACCACAAAATCAAGTAATGTAATATACTATATTAACACAATAAAGGAGAAAAACCACATGATCATCTCAAGAGACTAAAAAAAAGTATTTGACAAATCCAACAGCCATTCATAATAAAAACTCTCAACAAGCTAGTAATAGAAAGACTGAATAGACAAAGATGTCTGCTCTCATGGCTGTATTAGAGTGCCTATCTAGTGGAATCAAGCCGGGGGGGGGGGGGGGGGAGACATCCTGATTGGAAAGGAAGAAGTAAAATGCTCTTTATTTGCAGATGACATGATCCAGTATGTAGAAAATCCTAGGGAATCCACAAAAGATCCTAAGAAACCCACAAAAAACCTACTAGAACTAGTAAATGAGTTCAGCAAGGTCACAGGATACAAGATCAACAGACAAATCAATTTTATTTCTATAGCCTAGCAATGAACAATCTGAAAAGGAAAATAAGAAAATTCCATTCACCATACCATGGAAATACCTAGGAATAAATTTAACAAAAGAAATATAAGACTTATACACTAGAAACTACAAAACATTACCAAAAGAAGTTAAGATCTAAATAAATGAAGAGACCGAAGACTTATATTTCCCAATTTGAAAACTCACTACAAAGCTACAGTCATCAACACAGTGTGGTACTGGCATAAGGATTCACATATAGATCAATGAACAGAACTGAGAGTCCAGAAACCCTTAAATTTATGGTCAACTTTTTGATTTTTGATAAAGGTGCCAAGGCAAATCAATGGGGAAAGGATAGTCTTTTCAATAAATGGTACTAGGAGAACTGAATAGCCACATGCAAAAATACAAATTTACACCCTTACCTCTTACCATAAAACAAAACTTAACTCAAAATTGATCATGGACCTAAATTTAAGAGCTAAAACTATAAAACTCTTGCAAGGAAACATACGAGTAAATCTTCGTGACCTTAAGTTAGGTGATGATTTATTTGATGTAACAGCAACAGCATAAGCAATTAAAAAGAACTGATAAACTAGACTTCATCAAAATTAAACACTTGGGGCGGGCCCCGTGGCATGGTGGTTAAGTTTGGCGGGCTCTGCTTCAGTGGCCCACGTTCATGGGTTCAGATCCTGGGCACGGACCTACACCACTTGTCAACCATGCTGTGGCAGCAACCCACATAGAAAGTGGAGGAAGACTGGCACAGATCTTAGCTCAGGGCTAATATTCCTCAAGCAAAAAAAAAAAAAGAGGAAGACTGGCAACAGTTGTTAGCTCAGGGCTAATCTTCCTCAGCCAAACAAAAAAGTTAAACACTTTTGCACTTCAAAAGATACCATTAAGTGAAAGCTCAGGCCACAGAATAGGAGAAAATATTTACAAATCATGTATCTAATGAGGAAGTTGTATTTAGTTATGTAACTCTTATAAATCAATAAGATGACAACCCAATTTCAAAAATGGGCAAAGGATGTGAATTGACATTTTACCAGAGAAGATAAACAAACGTCCACTAAGCACATGAAAAGATGGTCAACATCAGTAGTCATCAGGGAAATACCAACCAAAACCACAACAAGATGCCACTTTGTATCCACCAGTATGGTTATAACCAAAGAGACAATGTCAAGTGTTGACAGAGATATGCAGAAACTAGAACCCTTATATATTGATGGTGGAAATGTAAAATGACACACACTTTGGCAGTTTCTTAAAACAAATTTACCATATAGTCCAGCAAGTCCACACTCCTAGTTATATACCCAAGTGAAATGAAAACATTTTATCTGCACAAAGATTTGGAATAAATGCTCATAAGCAATATTAATCATAATAGCTAAAAAGTAGAAATAACTCAAATGTTCATCAACTTGTAAATGGATAAATAAAATGTGTCAGATCCATACAATGGAATACTATTTGGCAATAAAAAGAAATGAAAGTGCTGATTCGTGCTGCAACATGGATAAAACTAAAAAAATACTATGCTAAGTGAAAAAAGTCAGACACAGAAGACCACATGTTGCATGATTCTATCTATATAAAATACGTAGAAAAGGCAACTCCATACAGAAAGAAGGTTCATTAGTAGGTTGGCTGGGGATGGGAATGGGGAATGACTGCAAATGGGCACAAAAGATTTTTTTCAGGGGATGGAAATGTTTTAAAATTGGATTGTTGTGATGACTGTACAACTCTATAAATTTACTAAAAATCATTGAATTATAAGTTCTAACTTAAAATGAGTGTATCTTATGGTATATAAATCATAGCTCAATAAAGCTATTAAAAATATCATTTGTTGAGTTTTGGTATAGTAGCAAAGAATATAATATACACAACTATTTGAAAATTATCTTAAAACACTCCATCCTTTTCTAACTATATTTCTGTGTGAGCTGAACCTTCTTCATAGATCTAACCCAAAGTAAAACAGATACGAGCTGTCGTCTATTAGGCTAGATGTTAAAATTTCTCATTAAAATTTTTAAAAAATTCTCATTAAAATTTGTTTTGGAAACTATAGTTTTCACAAAAAATGTTATGTTAATGTGTAATGGGTTATTTTTAAATGAACTAATAAATATTTAAAGTTTTCTCAGTTTTAATTTCTACTATGATAAATATTGATAGGTATATCCACATAAACAAAAGCTCTTGGGATCCTCAATAAATCATTAGAGTAAAGGAGGCCCTGAAACGAAAACTTTTGAAAACCACTTCTCTATATAACCAAGCCTTTTTGGCCTCTAACCTGGAATGTTCCAGAAGCACCTTTGCCAGTTATTTGTTCTAACTGGCCTCTCTCTACTGCTCTCTGCAGAGCGTTCTTCAACAGCTGAGGCCTGCAAATAAAACAAAAAATAGCAATGAATATATCAATGCAAGAGTGATCTGAAGAAACAGATCCAGGGCTATTCCCTGAACTAAATAAAGTTCTGACTCCTGTTATATGGAGTACTTTGTTAAAATGGACAATCAAGTAGTAAATTGTTAGCACTCTTAAGTGGCATTCTTTTTTCTTCAAGCAAAGAAGCCAAGCCATTACCTGTACATACAGAACCATGTATGATACAGAACCAATTTCCAAATTGCCAGGACACTCCAAAAACCAATCACTTATCACCAGACCACAACGGCAACCGAACTGTGTAATCAAGCAAAGAATGGGCATCTTTCAAGACCCATCCAACTCTGGAATTCTGAGGTAAAACTCCTGGATTTTTTAAAAGTATGTACACATTAACCAAAAACAATGGAGTCATTTTTTGCAAACCAGTATCTAAAGTCAGCCTAATAAGATACAATTCCCTTGGAAAGAAAATACGTTGTTTTTAACATAGTACCTCTGTCTTAAGAGGGCTGTAGTTAAAAAAAACAACATAAAAACTAGGTTATCAAAACCAAATG
Source organism: Equus przewalskii (assembly GCF_037783145.1). Lineage (NCBI taxonomy): Eukaryota > Metazoa > Chordata > Mammalia > Perissodactyla > Equidae > Equus > Equus przewalskii. The sequence goes on along the minus strand of NC_091832.1, from coordinate 33,422,274 downwards.
GCATGCAAGAAGAAACTGTATCATTAAAAACATAATACCAAAATGTTGAAGCAAGAGCTGCTCTGTCAAGGGGCAGTAGTCTGTATGGTGGCTGGGGAACCTCAAGTGCAGGGAGAACCAATCAAGCTGAATTACAGCTTTATGGGGACTGTGACAGAGAACAAGATGGAGTCAAATGTAAAGCTATGTATCCAGGCTAACAATAGGACGTCTAAGAAAGGACTCATCATAAGCCAAAACTTTGGTGATGTGTTTTGCCACACCTCTCAAGAAAAAATTACTAGAATAGCACCCAATAAAGCAGAGTATCATGAAACTCATTTGAAACTAGTTGCTACATAGACAGAAAAAAATCAATGAGACAGCCCAATGAGAGCCCAACTATTATCATTCAAGATGCTTCACTGAGCTTCGACATTTTTCTGTGGAGAAGAAATTCTGAATCTTATCTAACCACTAAGCATTACAGGCTGAGTTGACACAAGTTATTAATTCCATCATCCATATGCTTGGGGAAGAGGAGAAGAGTAGAGGGGAATCTCATGTTCTAACAGGATGCTAAAGAGCAGGAACTATACTATCAAATCGTGTACATGCCTGACACTCCAAATGAAGAAACTCCTCCCCCCAGCCCTGCCCTCCTCCAAAACTCCCAATGAAAGTATTTCTAAGCCAGTGCTATTCCATTCAGGACAAACATGACTTATGTCATGACCCAGACACACATATACTCACTCATTTATCCCACAAATATTTACTAAGTATTTATTATGGCTATGGAGGAATAAACACATAGATCTGGTCACTAAACTCAAGGAATTTACGAGATGATAAATGCATAATAGAGAGTGATAAGGGTCAGGGTTGAAGCACGTGCACAGAGCCTTGGGAACATAAGTGAGGCAGTGACTTAACTGTCAAACAATTTTTCTATTAGTTCCTCCATAAGTTAAAGGCTGATTTCCAATGGGGGATCACAGAGCTTAAGTAAAACACTGAAATCTCAGACTCTTTTCTTTATCAAATTAAATAACCGGTCTGAGAAGAATCTTCTTAACCAAGGTTCAAATGCTCCAGGCATAAGGATCACTTAAACCGGTCACCTTAATATTTTTGTTTTCTCAGCAATACCAACCATTACACTAGCATATACCTTGTCCTGGGCTTTTAGAAATCTCATTCACTCACTTCTATCTTCAGGTAAAACCATATTTACCAACTGCTTCAAAGTTTCTCAGACTGGCCTCTTCTCTCTAATCACTGCCAAACCTTAGTCAAAGCCACCATGCCCTGCCTTCTGGGTATTGCACTACTTTCTATTTTCATAGTGCACTCCACTATGAGGTTAATACACCTACAAAGGCCCCCTTTATTATGTTACTCAACTAACCAGGTATCAGGTCTTAATGCATCAACCCAGCTTCAAAGCCTTCCATAACATGGTCCCACCAGTCAGACCCAGGCTTCTGCTTCTTTTAGTACCCAAAAAAGAATGCCAACTCCTGCCTCTGAAATTTTCTCGTGCAGCTCCTTTGAGAATGCCTTCCCCACTCTATCATCCCATCTAAGTCTATCATCCCATCTAAATTCTACATTCTTCTGGACCTACTCAGGCCCCATCTCTTTACCCCTCTGCTAATTCACAGGCACAGCTCTCTTTTCTGGAAAAATTCTATAGTCCGTATCACACTATTTTTTACTGGCTATGGTGCCAACCGTTAATCATTTCTCCAAGGTCACAGGCAGTGGAAGAAACTGGCTACAAATGTGGGCAGTCTGACTCCAGATTCTGCATTCTTACACACTATGCTATGCCTGCACTTTCCAATATAAGACAATGCTAAACAGTGGAAAAAGTAAGAGGTGTATAATTGAAAGATGAAATAAAGTTCTGGCTCACCAGTGAATAGCCAGGTAACCCTGGGTAAGATTTTTACCAGCAAAACTGGGCTAGGAATATCTATTTTTAAGTCTATTTTGAGAATTATGGGAAACAATGTAAACAAAAGTGGTTTATAAAGCCCTATACAAATTCGAGGGACTGTTTATTGTTACAGCACTTTTTTTAAAAAGTAAGATGATTAGACGAGTTTAATTAGAAAGCAGGGAATAATGGGTGATTGTTGGTAGCCATGTTTTTCAACTGTGGAGAAAGGCAATCTCCACTGAAATATAAAAACGAAAGCCCTGTACAGAGAGAGCTGAAGGTAAGGGGTGGAGAGCACGTTGCAACTGACAGCAGCAACAGTTCTGAGCAGCAGGGATCTAAATAAGAGAATTACATCAGTCTGTTAGAAATGCACAGATGAATTAAGATAAAGAGACTCAAAATTACTACTTAATGGTTGAAACCATTAAGAATCTAAGGGGTCTCCAAAGAAATTAATACGTTTAGAGAAACGTATAGGGCATAAAATTGAATCTTGGCTTATGTTCATTTTTGGCGTGGGTTAGAAAGAGAAAAATCAAAGAGAGTATAAAGAAGTTACACCATATGTAAGGATTAGATCTTAAAATCTGATTTCTAATGCCATTGGACAGAATTACCCTCAAAAGTTTCTAAAGGCACCTTCTTAGAGACCAACCCAAAGTCTCTATGTAAACCCAACATGTCCACTTTTTCCTCTAGGGTTGCAAAAAATCAGTTATCACATTAAGATAGTGACATACATGTTATATAAAAAACATCTTTAAACATCAGAATCATATTTAGCACAGTGTGATGCTCACACCATAAGAATTATGTTGGAACTGAGAGTGACTAATAATACTAACACTGAGTACTTACTACATGCCAGGCACTGTTCTAAGTGCTTAACATGTACTAAGAGATTTAAGCCTCCTAAGAATTCTATGAGTTAATCAATGAGGAAACTGAGACATAAAGATAACTTATTCAGAGACACAAAGCTGGAAATGACAGAATCAGGGTTCAAACCTAAGGGGACTGGTTCTACAGTCTGTGCTCTTAACCACAGTGCTCTACAGACTCCAGGACATGGGAGGAGACATTCACGTCTCATCTCACATGCTCCAGGGCATATGCTCCTTGGGAATGGCCACATGAAGTGCCCATATTCACTCATTCAACTAATATTTATCGAGCAACTACCGTCTGCTAGGCTCAGGGGAAACAGAAGTGAATAATACAGATAAAAATCCTGGCCTTCAGAAATCTGAAATTTTAATGGACAAGTTATTTGTTTAAAAAGCAAATAAGGGGGACTGGCCCCGTGGCCGAGTGGTTAAGTTCGCACGCTCTGCTGCAGGCAGCCCAGTGTTTCGTTGGTTCGAATCCTGGGCGCGGACATGACACTGCTCATCAAACCACGCTGAGGCAGCGTCCCACATGCCACAACTAGAAGGACCCACAACCAAGAATATACAACTATGTACTGGGGGGCTTTGAGGAAAAAAATTTAAAAATCTTAAAAAAAAAAAATAACTGAAGTTTAAAAAAAAAAAAAGCAGGGGCTGGCCCCGTGGCCGAGTGGTTAAGTTCGTGCGCTCCGCTGCAGGCGGCCCAGTGTTTCGTTAGTTCGAATCCTGGGCGCGGACAAGGCACTGCTCATCAGACCAAGCTGAGGCAGCATCCCACATGCCACAACTAGAAGAACCCACAACGAAGAATACACAACTATGTACCAGGGGGCTTTGGGGAGAAAAAGGAAAAAATAAAAAAAAATTGTTAAAAAAAAAAAAAAAAGCAAATAAAATATGTAGTATGCTAGAATGTGATGAGCACTGTGAAGAAAAGGCAGAAATACAGAATTCTGAATGCTGGGAGAGAAGAAAAAGGTTGCAAAGATAATTTAGTTGGTCATGTCAATCAAATGCAACATGTGGGCCATGTTGGATACTGACTCAAAACAACTGTAAAAAGTCATTTTGAAGACAATTGGGCACATGTGAACATGGCCTGAGTATTGGGTAATGTTAAGGAATTACTAATTTTGTTAGAAATAACATTAGTATGATGGTTATAATCCCTACATTTATGTATATGTTTGAAAATTTCCAAAATGAAATGTTGAAAAAATATTAAGGCAGTTAAGGCAGGCCTGTGGTGACCACATTAAGAGTAAAAACTTGAAGGAAGTGAAGGAGTGAGCAAAACCAATTAATGGGGAAAACCACTCAGGCAAAGGGAAGAGCAAGCAAGAAGGCTCTGAGGCCAGTGAGGGAGGAAGAGCAGTAGATCAGGTCAGAGATGCAATGGAAGTGTAATGTTCTGCAGGCCATTTAAAGGTTCCAGCTATAACCATGAGGAGGTTGGGAAGCCACTGGAAGGTCTGAGGAGCACGGTGGTAACATCTAACTTACAGTTTTGAAAGTCTCGCTCTCACTGCCATGTTAAGAACAGACTGAAGAGGAGGGAGCATGAGAGAAGCAGTTAAGAGGTTACTGCTCTAATACAGATGAGAGATGATGGCGGCTTCAAAGAAAGTGGTGATAGTGGAGGTAATGAGAAGAGGTCTGTTTATGGATATATTTTAAAAGACAGAGCCACGGTAATTGCTTAGCAATTAGATGTAGCTGTGGGATAAAGAGAAGAGCCCAGCACAAACCCAAGGTTTTCGGTTTCAGCAACTGGGAAGATGATGTTGTCATTAACTGAGATGGAGAAGACCTTGAAGGTGCAGAAGAGGGGAGTGGTGGATCAAGAGTTCAGTTTGGGACATGTCAAGTTAGCCATACAAGTGGTGATGTCCAATAGGCTCCTATATACATCAATGTGGAATTAGGAGGGAGGTGTGGGCCAGATTTACATATCTGTAAATTAGTAGTGTACAGGTGGTATTCAAAGCTTTGAAAGTGGAAAGAATTACCAAGTGAATGTGGACAGAAAAGACAAGAGGCCTAAAGTCTAATAAGCCTGGGGCATTCTTTCTTTTTTTTTGAGCAAGATTAGCCCTGAGCTAACATCGGCTGCCAATCCTCCTCTTTTTGCTGAGGAAGACTGGCCTTGAGCTAACATCCATGGCCATCTTTCTCCACTTTATATGTGGGACGCCTACCACAGCATGGCTTGCCAAGCGGTGCCATGTCCGCACTGGGGATCCGAACCGGTGATCCGAACCGGTGAACCCTGGGCCACCAAAGCAGAACACACGCACTTAACTGCTGCACCACCAGGCCAGCCCACCGTGGGGCATTCTTACATTAAGGAGTTACGAAATGGGAAATCAGCAATCCTTAGGGGATTAAGAAAGTATGGGTAAAGTTGGAGAAAAATCAGGAAGGTATGGTGTCCTGGAAAGGAAGTAAAGAGTGTTTCAAGCAGGAGAGAGTCACTGACTGTTTCCAACACCAGTGAGAGACCAGCAAGTTAAGGATTATAAACTGACCAATGAAATCTGTAACATGAAGGTCACCAGTGACACTGATAGGAAGAAGTAATTCAGGTAAAACGCTGGGGGTAAAGTGTGACAAAAGCAGGTTTAAGAGAAAGTAGGAGGGGAGAAATTACAGACAACCAATATAGATAACTCATACTTAAAGACATATTTTTCTTGCCCTTTTGTTTGACCAAGTTTAAGTATGGCTGAATTTTCATGTTAAATGTATAAATGTAAATGCAGGGCCTCCACTGCAGTCAGAAGTAGAGAAAATCAACACGGTTTCACAGAAGCCAATGGAAAAAGCGTCTCAAAGGAAAAAGTTACCATTAATAAGGTCAGAGGAAAAGGTTTTCAGGTTCATTAGCATCTTTGGGTTGACAACCCATCTGGTACCAGGCAAATTTTGTTTCAACATAAGATGATGACAGGAAACGTTCTCAAAGACTAGACATGGAGCAAAGTTATACAACTATCAGCAACCCGTCTTACGTAAGCAGAAACATAAGGAAAGAAAAAAGCTGGGGGAGGATACGGTCTCCAGTCACCAAAGAAAGAGTAAAGAGAGATACAAAAGTGAAATGTGTTTCCCTATTTAAACGCATCATACAATGCATTTCTGACCCACGGTTGTATCTGTGGGTCAGACGCAGGACATTAAGAAGCAGGAAAATGTCAGGATATTAATTTCCAATTTTATGCTTCTATGATTCCCTTTTCTTTAGCACTATTTCACATTAACTTTAACTGGGCACTCTGAAGATGACTAAGTTCTTTTCTGAAAATGCGGCTTCTGGGCTGAAAACTTCACCAGTGCTAACTGTATGCCTCAGTAATCTAAGTAAATACTGGTATTAAACTATATCAAGACAACATGCATTCAATACAGAAATCTTCTGCAGCAAGGACCCTGGATTAAACACGATTTTCTAAAAGTCATGATAACAAAGAACTCAAACACACATCTAAAACACAAACTCTGTGAATTACAAATTTAAACAAATATGTCTACATGACTCCACAACAAACACATGTGACAATCTAAATAATCGGTCTAGATGGTTTTAAGTGTCAAGTTTTACAAATGAACTACTATCAAAATCCCTGTAGAATTTTTCATTCTATGTTTAATTGAAGTTATTATGCTATTTCTATGTAGAGGTGTAACAGAAGCCTACATTCTCTTATGTTCTCAGCTATAACTCTAAATAGAAAACGAGTACCAACCATTTCATACCCATTAAGATGGCTACTATCAAAAAAACCCAGAAAATAGCAAGTATTGGCAAGTATATGAAGAAATAACTGTGCACCGTTGGTGGCAATGTGAAATGGTATAGCCACTGTGGAAAATGGTATGGTGGTTCCTCAAAATTTTAAAAATAGAATTATCATATCATGCAGCAATTCCACTTCTGGGTATATACTCCAAAGAACTGAAAGCAGGGTCTCAAAGAGATATTAGCACACCAATGTTCCTAGCAGTAATACTCACAGTAACTAAAATGCAAAAGCAACCTAAGTGTCCACTGACAGATGAATGGATAAGCAAAATATAATATGTACAAACAATGGAATATTATTCAGCCTTAAAAAGGAAGGAAATTCTGACACATGGGACAAAATGAATGAATCTTGAGGACATTATGCCAAGTGAAATAAGCCAGTCACAAAAAGACAAATAATGTATAATGCCACTTATATGAGGTACTTGGAGTAGTCAAAATCAAAGACAGAAAGTAGAATAGTGGTTGCCAGAGGCTGGGGAAAAAGGGGAAATGCAGAGTTCTTATTTAATGGGTAGGAAATTGCAGTTTTACAAGATGGAAAATAGTTTTGGAGATGGATGGTGGGGATGGTGGTGATGGTAGCATATTATAAATGTATTTAATACCAATGAACACTGTACACTTAAAAATGGTTAAGGTGGAAAATTTTATGCTTGTGTGCATTTTACTATAATAAAAAAATTAGGAAAGATAAAAATTAAAAAGATAATGAGCAGCTAAGAGGACAAAGAGTTTAACACTGAATATTACAGAAGCTGACATCATGAAAAGTTACTCTACCAGGGTCTTATAAAAGTCAGGTTTGGGTTTCAAAAAGAAACTATACATGGAGATATGAAAAGGAAAACGCAATGGAACAAAAAAATACAATCTAGTAAAAAGGTTTTTATTCTTAGCCCAGCTAAAAGTAATCTTTCTTGAATATTTAATCTTTCTCCTTTCTCATGAAAAAGGGGGCTGCAGGAACAACACAGACTTCTGTGCTTTAAGGTCCAGGCCAAAGTCTCATACCTGATGTCCACTCTAAGTTTAGGGTAATACTGAGACACATATTTCCTGATGAGACTGTAGGAAGCTTCCTTAGGTTCACAAAGGCGAGTAAAGGCCAGTGGGAGGATATCCTCCAATTTTACTTGTGGTTCTGGATCCACCGCAGAGCTCCTGTTCTGAAATGTAATATCAAAAATTATCATCATTATAGAATATGGAGCTTTCTGTTCCAATGCTCCTATATTCAACTTAAGGGCTTTCCTTAGTTGATTGCCAAATCAACTAACCAACAGAAAACTATCACTTTTTCCCCACATTCAAACAAATCATATCACACTGGTGCCACTTATGTGGCAATTTCTTTGAGACAATTTCAGATTGAGGGAGTTAAAAATATATATAAAAATAAAAAGGAATAATAGATTTTATTTAAAGGTCTTAATTCATTCTTAGCCTTCAGAAACAAAGAATGAAAAGGATCATACTGCATAAAAGTTCCTTTTGAAAGTGAAAGTTTTATGAAAAAAGTACAAAAATCTTTAGAGTTGTAAAAACAAAGATGGAGAGGAATATTCTTCATTTCAACGTCTGACACAGAGGAAATACTAGACCTTCTGCTTTATTATCGTACAAATACTTTCCAGAGATCAAATTATGTGTCTCAGGGAGGGTGAGTGTTAGTATTTACAAAAAGGAGAAGAAAAACTGGCTCTGGGGATAGTTTTGGGGTCTAATATTGGGTAAAAGTGTCCCTGTTTGCCTTTTCTTGTTTCAAAGATACAATCACACCGCTGCCCATCACTCAGTGCAGGACAGTTAGGAGCATGGGCTCTGGGGCTGGTGTGCTTGGATGTGCAGTCTGTTCTACGTACGAGCTGGGCGATACTGAGCATGTTACTTAGAGCCTCTCGAGGCCTTAGCAGAAAGCTGCACTCTGCATAGTGCACGGCACACAGTGAACACTCAACGTTGCTATTTTTAGTGGTAGTATTACACTGCTCAATCAAACTGTGGTACAGACTTCTTACCTTTCTGTTTCTGGATTTCTGAGGTGTTTTTCTTGATTTTTGGACCACAATAAAACTCCCAGAAGCACCTTTTCCTTTTACCTAAAGTAAATTAATTTTAGTTGCAGTAACCAATATTTTTATTTTGGAATATTTTGGTATTCATATTAATAGCTTTATATCAGACTACACAAATTACACAGCATGGTGATACAAGAACTAATGTAAAGTGCTGCTGAACTCTTCAGAGGAAAAAGAATAATGGATGAGTCAAAAGACTCAGGATCAAATCCTATTTATAGTACTATCCAGCTACTCAATATTGGACAACCCTGTGAACCCTCTGAGGTTTTATTTCCTCACCTAAAAAACTGGGGAAGAATGCTATTATGATACTAGGTTAGACAGTCTACTACAAGCTTTCAACAAAAAAAAGTCCCATGGAAGGAAGAGATACAATCTCTTGTGGAAAATGAGAAAATCTCTCACTATCTTGAAAGGAAGACAGCTCTTTAACAAAGTTTAGAGTCTAGCTGATCTTAGGCCACACTGTTTCCCAGTTTTCCCATTACAGATTATTACTGCATATGAGAAAGCTTATCTAATAATTTTAAGACATTGCACATATAGTACGTATAAGTCTTATCACATATTTCCAGTTTACAAAGCAGTTTCATTGAACTTTAAAGTTGATTCACCATTAACCCAAGTCCTCCACACCTTAGCTTTACCTACACTGCTCTAAATGTAGCAATCAAGCTGAAATGCTCTCAGCCTATAAACTGTTAACAACCAAACGGAGGGTCAGTCTATGAGTCAAGAATAAGTCACCAACTGTATTTCCATAAAGAAAAAGATGAAACCAGTTCATAAACTCTGCTGACATACACTATAATACAGGACAGGTCTTTCGGTTCTAATTATATTGGTTAGATAATATAATCAACGATTATTTTAAAGACCATTTAAATATCAGTTTTACAGCATTGTGAGAAAGCTACAATGTAAGCTCCACACAGCAGCAATCTCTACTTTACTCACTGATGGACTGACTGACTCCTAAGCACCTGGCACACAAAAGACACTTGATATGGAATTAAGTACCTGTTGAAAGCTCCTAAAGACAGTTTAAATGCCTGAATGGTACCAGATTCTGTATTTATCAAGCTGTGCAGAAAGGTATGGAAGAAAGGCAACAGGACTCTGGGAATGCAGTGAACTAGGCCCTTAGAATCATCTTTGCCACTACCATGGGACCTTGGTAGTTACTTCATCCCTCTGGACATCTGAAGAGGATTTAGATAAGATAAAGCCCATTCTAGCTTTAGATTTTTACGATTCTAAGCAATGTTTTGATGTATTATGCAAAGTAACAAGGACTTACGCCTCAAATCAATATTGGTTTTAGTACTAGTCTCAATTTACTCAGGCTTCTCTGACGCTCCTAACAAACTATTATGGTTTTAGCTACTAATAAATTAAGGTGAACCTATTTAAAAAGCTAATTTATAACGGTAACAAGTCTAGCCATGTAAGTCAGGCATTAAAACTAAAAACCTAAGACAAGAGCAATTATCTTTTTTGCAGTTGCAAGAACAGGATTCCTTAACCCTATTTCTCATCTTCAGCACCACATGATCTCAAGCTCAAGCAGCCCCTAAAGAAAATCCAATTAAAAGCACAAGCAGCTAGAAAAAAATTACACTATCTATCCTATTCCTTACACTCTCTAGAACAGTTAACTTATTAAAGGTAAGTGGCACCAGTGATTTTGAAACTTAGTCTCAAATAAAAACTAGGTTAAGCTTAAACATTTCATCATCATGTTAACATTTTTAACAAAAAAGACACCAAAAGCCTAAATGTTACTAAACATGGACTTACAGCTAATACATGTTGAAATGATCTTATTAGCAACAACTGTTTAATACCTGTTTGATGACACCTCTGTTTAATTCTCTTTTTAGTGCTTGTTTAAGGAGGTAGCCCCTTCTCTCCAGCTCCAGAGAAGGGTACTTATGGATGATATATTTTCGAATAGCAACCACTGATGCACCACTCTTCTGGAAGCATGCCTAGAAAACAGATTTACCAAACCATACACATTACTTTAAACTAGTTGTTTTTCATTAGAGAGAAAATCTGGCACATATGTTTCCAAAAAATTATTTTGGAAGTGAACTTGGTAATGGAGGAAAAAAATGGCAGGGAAGAATGAATAGTATTTCAGGTAACTTTAGTTTATCATGGCTGTGGAGAAATACAGAATTACAATATTTCTGCAATAATAATTTTAAATTGTTCAAAACAGCCAAAGAAAAGGTACATGTGAACAACATTCTGTGTGTTAATGAAGAACCTCTTTCCATTTTAATCCTCTTCTATAAGTGGAAGACAGATCTTCAGCATTAAAATGAGGAAAGCAGAACATTTCTATTGTCTGTAGGACCACAGACCTGGCCCATTTTATCAAATGAGCTTTGGCACACTGGGAACAATATTTCTCTGTAGGCTTTGTGTGAACGCCAGTAGAGAGCTAAGATAATCTGAATAAATGGCACAAAAAAGGGTTTATAGATGGCAGAGTCTTAAGGGCACTTTTCAGTAACAATGAGGGCATTCGCTTGGAATTTAAGGTGCCCTCCTATTTCCACCCTATTTATCTGTATTCCATTTGACTCATCCTTATAGAAGACTTAAGTAGGTCATTATGTCACAAACGCAGCAAATTTTTTTGAACGCTTTACATTTTGAAGCACACTTGAGTAACATCTGTTACTTATGTAATGGGCTAGTCCACCAATTTTGTTGCTATTGTCTATAAACTGAATGTAGCACTTACTCATTCTCACTGGATAAAGACTAGTTGAATGTTACATACTTTGACAACAAAGAAAAATAACTCAGAAAGATGGACCAAAAATGACTGTACAATACAAATAAGTTACATTAATATGGGTCATCTACTTCAAGTAAATGTCTCTGGCCTATTACAACCTACTGAAGTTTACTCCCGATCTTACAAGAAAATACAAAGCAAAGAAAATCAAGCAGAAAAGAACTCTCTAATGCTAAAACAATTGCTTGCTCCACCAACCTGACAATGAGACAGAAGCAGACATCAGGATTCCTGTTTGAGTCAGAAAATGGTATCAGTGGTCTGAAATCATGATTTGTTACACTGCTTGGAATACATCTGAGAGAGAGATATATATCCCATTTGTACTTATGCACAATAATATTCAAATTATTCTTTAGGCCTGATCATACTGTTTTAATTTTTTGTTTTACTCTTTTAAAATTTTAGTCCTTCCTCCACCCTCACTGAAACCCTGCTCCTCCAAACCTGGGCTGAGTGGTCATGAAGTGAAATCCTTGAAGAAAGGCTACTCGGAGAGATCTCACCATAGCCAAGCTATCTAGACCAAGAGAAGTTTTCTTAATGAGTTGAGAGCACTCTTGAAGGAGTGCAGGGAAAGGTCTGAAGGCAAACTCTTAAAGTTTATATGTCAGTGCTGTCTTCTCAAATTCTGAGAATGACCATCAGGCTGTTCCTGTTCCTTCCTGTACATCATCCTTGGTTAAATTGATCTGTATCCCTCTCTCTCCAATTCTGACTCAGATCCTAGCGACAGGGTCTCTGAAATGAGGGAGCCTATGGCCTCTATTTTAACTCCTTTTATTATCTGATGTGAAATAAATAGGGCAAAATTCACCAGAAAAATTTACACAAAAAAGACAAGGTCAAATTGGAAGATAATCTTAAAAATTAAAACGAAACTATTATCTGATGATCACATAATACAATACAAAACGTGAACAGATTATGGCAAAGTCATAATGCTCTGCAAGGAGGATAATTTTTCCAAGTATTTGGAATGGCTAGGTGGTGAAACAGGGCAGTAAGGTTTCTCAGAGGGTTTCTTATAGTTCAAGTGTGAATGATAACCACTACTAATATTAGATGCCCAGCTTTGAAAAAGGACCTAAAGATAATACATCTTTTAAAAAGAAAAATTCTCAATGCTTTTAGTTACCTCGAGTCACAATTAGATTTCACAAGGGCAAGGACATTGTCTGTCTTTTTCTATGCTATATCACTAGTAGGAGTACCTGACACAGAGAAGTTAGTCCTTAAATGTCTGTTGAATGAATTAATGTGTTCAGCCTTCAAATAAAAACTGTGCTTAACCAATTAAAGTGAGTAAAAAAGAAAAAAAACCTAAAGATAAGTTAAAAATATTTGCTATAGTAAATTTAAATTTAAAAAAATTAACAATGCTCATCAAATATGATCATATTAAAAAGCACGAACTTCACAATGGCTTTCTTCTACTTAAATCTCTTTTAGGAAGCAAAGCAAGATTTCTCATGTCTGAACAGGAGTATGTCATTTTCAAATACGCAAAAGATGAACAGAATAAATCTAAGATGAATTGCTTGAAATAAAAACTTGCCTTAATGGCCTCAGTTAGGATTGCATCCATCTTGGGACGTGGGGAGGAAGCCATCGGTGTTTGTTTCTGGGCCCTGGCTAGCTGGCTGGCAGAAAGGGTAGCCCAGGAAGGTATTGTTTTTTTCACTTTCTTCTCCTTTTCTTTAGACTGATCTTTCTCACTTTAAAACAAAGAATTGTTATTATGCAAGATAAACTCTCTAGAAAGAGGTATAAAGTCAGAAAGAGGAAAAGACTGGGGGAAAAGGGGGTAAAAATTAACGTTTTATTTCCACACTAAGATGATATGTAAAATAAGCAAAATTTTACAAAATCAAACATTTTTGAAAATTTGGGTACTATAAATGAACCAAAAAGGAGTTTTCTCTTAGGCGTAGGGGAGAGGAGTCATATAAATTAGCACTGATAGGAAGGGCCAGTACATAAAAGAAATGAGAATTTGAAAGTGTATCTAGTAACAACTACAACAGATGCAATTTAGTATAGTGGAAAGAACTCGAGCTCTGAAGTCAGAAAACCTGGATTTGAGTTTTAGCTCCAACACTTACTAGCTATACCATCTTAGCAAGTGAGCTGAGTCTCAGTCTCCTCAGCTGTAAAATAGTAATATAATACCAAATACTTCACAAGGCTGTTGCAAGAATTATGGGATTATGTTTACTGAAACAATTTTGTGACCCATAAAGCATTAGACAAATTTTATTCTAAGTAATAACAGCACTCCATGCACCTAAAATACAGGATAGCTGCTAAAAATTCCACAGACCTTACTTAAACCTACGAAAACAAGGATTAAACCTAGAAGGTATATATACCACTGTTATTCTTTTATTCAAAAAGTAATTCCTAACGTTCTGACCAACTAGAATGAATGCTACCAGCCATCTTGCAAAAAAAATTTTAAACTAAAAAACACCACCACATTGAATAGCTTATCAACAGCAAATTCTGCTTTCAGATTCTCATAGTCACCCTCCAACTGAATACTTCATCAAACATGTTACAGAGTTTTATGTCACTCTAGCAATGGCTCGATATCAATTAACATAAGCATATAAAAATAACTCATTCCTGGCCCAGAGGGGGGAATAAAATGGTGAAGTGTCTCCCAGGTGAGATTTTTATAGTCATGTTTCATTTCTTATTGAAATTCTGTCAATGCTTAAAATATCAGACACTCCCACAATAAATTCTAAGCACAAAAACACATTCCAAAGTCACAAGAAATGAACTTTTTATCATTCAAACCATTGTTCTGATAACTATTACAAACTCTAACAGACCATACAACTACATACTAAACACATTTCAAACCATAATTCTAAAAAGTTCTTCCAAATAGCAAATATCTTGTGTAAACCAATGTTATAACACTTCAAACAATCTGATCCACAGTTCTTTTACACAGTCTTCAATTACAAATAGCAAGAAGGCATAACTCCTTACTTCTTTTTGGTTTCCTCAGAAGACTTATTTTCTTCCTTCTCTTCATTCTCAGGCTCCCCCTTTGGCTGCTCTGTCTCACTGGACGTAGCAGGTGGAGTTTCATTCTCTTGTTCTTCTACAGTGGAGACAGATTCCTCTGAACTTACATCTGGTTCTAAAAGATCAGGTGAGAAGTGCATCAAGTAGATATAACAAAGCCTGAGTCAATAAAAGGGTAAAAGTTCATCTTATTAAACAGATAAGCCAAATGTCTCAATTAACAGATGGATGCTAAAATGAACAAACAGCAAGTGTGGTTTTTTCTCATTCTTTATGTCACTTAAGTTGCCTATTCAAGGGGTTGTTTATCCAGACCATTCTGTAAGACAAGGAGATGGACTGGAAATTACATAGAAAGGGAAACTCATTTTACCCCAAATCAAATCTCTTGATTGTTCTACTCTGTAATATTAATGTTGAGACTCATAATTAATAAATTAGCCATTTCATAATTTAACAAATCCTAGTAAGGGAATAAGTAATAAACAATTAACATGTGCTTTCCAAGTGAAACGAGTGGGACAAGACTAGAAATATGAGAAGGGGAGGCGTATTAGGTCTGCAGTTGCTTGTCTGTGTCTGTTCTCAGTATGTCTCTTTAAGCAGCTACTATAAAACACAGAACCCCAGGAAATGGTTAAGCAGGGACTTGAAAGAAAAGCACCCCAGTGGCAAAAAATAAAAGTATATGTTTGAAGAGTTTGGTCATTTAAATTATGTGAACTAATTTAAATAATGATGAAGACTTCTTTGTGGCCTTCACATAAATAAGAGAATTTTTAAAATACCACTTTCTCCTTATAACGGAACTACATAAAGACACTTCTACAGGAATGTCTAGTTTCTCAACAAATTAAAATTCTAAGCCATAAATTTCAGAATGGTCAATTATCATTTGTAAATCTCATCCTGGATTATGCTCTTCAACCAGACTTGCATGTAAGTCAAAACTCCTCCCACATACGTCCAGCCAAAATCAAGGTTTTAGAGTCAGAGACGTCTGGATTCAAGTTCAGTCTTTATAACTTTCTAGCTTGATATCTTAGGACGAGTTCTTTGATGTCTCAAAGTCTCACTAACCTTACCTCATTAGAGTTATTATGAAGATTATATAAAATGCTTTAGGGGAAGCCTGTACTTGTACTATGTGGGTGATTCTCATCCTTCTTTGCCCTGCTCTGCTGCTTCTAGAACTGCTTTGCAAAATATTAAGGACAGAACTTCATTATAACAATAGTATCTGGCGACACAGATAATAACTGCAAGATGTATTTTTTTATCATAATGTATCTTTTACTGTCCCTTGCCCCAAAGATCTGAGCTAAGAGGCTGTGTGGGTAAGAACTCACCATTGGTCATATGTTTGTTTATTCATTGCTTTATTCTAAAAAGGATGAAAAGCTAATAACTGTTTACTGGGTTTTACTGTATTAATAGAACTATAAATTTAATTTCACATTACTTCCCTTCTCAAGAATAATTGCTTAATAGTTGATGGCTTAATAAAGATTCAGTCACTCACAGATATTGAGTATGTATTATAAATAAGACACTGTTTCCAACTCATTAAACTACTGTGTCTGCCTCTGTGTGAAATGTAGGATGTATAAAATTTAAAATATGAGTGAAGTCGAAATTTTTCTGTCTACAAAATACTGTAATGGGATAGAGAGAAGATTAAACAAACATACATCTTGTAAAGTGACTTACTGGTTCTTTACAAATTCTTGGTTGACTTTTCTAATACCTTACATCTGAACCCTCAGGCATATATTCTGAAAACTGATGTTATCAGTGATTTAGCAAATTCAACAGGCTGTTAAACAAATGTAGATCAAGATGAGCCACCAAGTGGCTTATCTCATTGCTGCACAAAATAACCAATCTTCAACCCACCAGCACCTATTTTTTTTTAATATGCTGATTCCCATGTCTCCTAACTGCCTTAGGCTAGGATATCCAAATTGCTTCTGGTCTTCCTTCGAGGATTTTGAGAAAAAATCCAGACTAGGCTAGAAAAGAGTATATCCTTGGTGCACCAAGGGATAAAGGCAACAAGGGGGCATATATTTATTCCTAATCTACGCTGGTCAGCAAATATTTGGTTCTAACAGCCATGACAGGGACAGCACCATGTGCCCATCTCTGGTAAACCTGAGTTAAAAGGCAAGGGAGAAAGGGGAAAAGAATAAGGAAAGAAAGAAAAAGGTCACGAGAAAAAAAAAAAAAAAAGCAGGGAAAAGGAGAAGAGGTGGTTAGGATGCCGTAAAGGAGTACTCCAGGAAGATGCTTCTACATCCCTCAGTTCATTATTTCCCACCTCTGTCTGGCCAATCTTCTCTCCACCAACACCACAGTTACAAATCAATGTTTTGATCGCCCATTTGCTCCCTTAAGGCCTTCTGATGATTTCTGGGTGAGTCTTCCACTGTCCATCCTGAAGGCCCAAGTCCTCCATTCTTCCAGAGTCTTCATCCCCATGACACTGTATGCCCAGAAGCTACTCTTCAACCGTTCCTGCTCTCTCCAACCATTTTTCTGTTTTTAATTCCAAGAACACGAGATTTTCACCTTCCAAAAATCTTTACAGACGAGGCGAAATTCTTACTTTGCCCACATGTCTGGAAATGACATACCAACAGGTACCACTTCTCTCTTTAAATGTTCCCCCAAAATACTTAGCCATGAAAAAAGAACAATTAAGTTCAAGGGAATTTATGGGACTCTCCAAAGGGGAGTAGAAACTTTTGCCTTTTTAAGTTGTCCACTGCTTTACTTTACCTGGCTTTTCTTCCTCCCCTTCAGCAACCTTGCTTTTGGGAGGAGTTTCCCGGGTAGAATTCACAGCTCGACGAATCGGCATGGTGCTATCTTCTACCTTCTAAGAAAAGAGATGGCCATAATCACACATGCATAAAAAAACTCTCTTTTCTTTCTCAAGGGGCCTAAGTGGGTGTCAGAAGATGTAGGAGAATTCTTCAAGTCGAGTCCAGGATCTGATGCAAATTACTTTCAACAAATTTTTTTAAAGTGAAATATGATTTTTAAGAAGTATTTCTCAAAATATTTTATTTTAGCTAGAATTTCAAATGGAAACAACTATATCTGATTTGGAATAAATTCAGAAGGTTGGAGGTTTTCTCAGGAACTCGAGGGGAAAGGGACGATAAAAAGAAATTTGTATCTATTTGATTTTTTCAGATTCACAGCCCAGACTCCCCAAAGCAGGGGAAGGAACATGTACCAAGAAGAACCCAGCAGGGCCTGAAGTCAGGGACTGATCCGAGAGTGAGCTTCAAGAATGTGTCAGCCCCTACCTCACCTAACTTGTCCGCGTGGATCAGCTGAGCTCCTACTATAAGTGGGAGTGCCTTAGGACGGACGAGTTCACCTTGAGATGTATCAGTCGCCATTTAAAATAATTTCTAGGCCCGAGTACAGGTTACACTCTGAAGCCTCTGCTGTTAACCACAAGGATTTTTCCTAATGGTTTCAGTGTGGTGAAGAGTCAACCTAAAGCACAGAAAAGACCTGGTGTGAAGATTAACAGAAACAAAACTAAACTAAAATGTCTAAATTTAATATACATCCAAAGGGAAAAAATATTTAACTATGAAATTTATAGTTAAGTGACAGATGACTTGGGCAGTTATCATACAGAAAGATAAAATCACTATCAAAATACAGACTACGTAAAGCAGCGACTAAGACAAATGCGCAAGCCACAGCAGCTGTTGCACCTTCCACATGAACAAAGGCAACAAGGACAAGAAAGCTTTGAAGGAAACTAACATCAGATAGAATAAGGAGACTAAAGAACACTTTAGTCAAATGTTTACTCAAAGATCAGTTAACTAAAGAGAAAAGGTTTTGCTGTTACTGTACTCAAAGCGGTCAGGAAAACTACCTGTAATCTTAACTACATCTCCATTAGAGAAGTAATACAAGGGCAAAAATACTGCTGAAGAAGACGACATTCTAAGAGGCTCCAGATCCAGAGAAGCAAACTTAGACCATCATCTAGAACAGAAACATGTTTCTAAGACCTTGTCATATTTTTAATATAAGCTAAACTAGCACAGAAGAACAAAATTATTCAAAGATAAAACCCACGTAGTCACTCAAATTTACCTCATCATCAACACTCCTTGCCCCCTCTCCCAGTCTCATCTGGGACTCAGTGACATTTTATAATAAAAATCCCTCAATATAAAAAAATGATCAGTTAAATGTTTAGATCTCTGTGCTTACGAACATTAACAAAGAGTTGGGGAATGGCAGACTAGTCAACTTCTACTTTAAGTTCCAACCCTGTTTTGGAATGTAAGAGTTTTTGATTTGTCCAGTAATAGTCCCAAGCTACAACAACTGGGATAAATCCAAAAAGCCAAACATAGAGAATGCTTTCATATTTATAGGGAAAATCTTTTTATGGGGACACCAAGAGCAATGCCAGACTTCCGAATTGTTAATCGGCTGCAAAGAAAGGAAGCTGAAAGAATCCAAGATAGTATGATACACTAAAACTTACTATCAAGACTAAAATAGGAATATCCACGAATACTTAAAAAATATCAACTGTTACAAAAACTACTTAAAATGTCCATATAGCAATTCACTTCAAGTAACTAAAAAATACAAAAATAAAAATGGTTGTTTTTTGATCTGCGAAAGGGGGCCAAGTTGAGTTTAAGGGCATTATTTAGGTTGGTGAAACCTCCAAGTCTATCTTAGAACAATTTCAATATATAAACCTACTCATTAATCCAACTAGCACTTACATCGTAATATACTTTCCTTGATAATAGAAAAAACTAAACAAATTTTGCTGATATTTTTACACGTGAACACTACAGGAAAATAAAACACGACAATCAGGTTATTCTTGGCAAAGTGATACTGCTAATGAATTCCTCCTTCCTAACCCATGATAACACTATATGGGTTGAAAATGCTACTGTGAAGTCAACAAAACCTTCAAGAGTCTCTGTTCACTGGGTATCTTTAAAAACTATTTTCCCTGTAAACAAAATACTGAAGAAAGTGTCAAAACCTTTCCAGTCAACTCTATATTCACTAATTACTCAAAATCAAATCAAATAGATTAAAAAAGGGAGGGGGGTACAGCAAGCTACTCTTAATGCCTAAGTGATAAAATGGACTAAAATCAGGGCAACAACAGGTATGTGGTCTATAAACACATCACACATCCTTTACCTAAAGACAAGAATGATAATTAAATTAAGCTGGAAGTATGCCCAGGTTATTCCAACCTAGAAATAAGCACAGAAAAGCAGTGTGAGAAGTAAGGTGGTTTGCCAATCTTCCTGGCTGCATCCACCAAAAAAACATCAAAAAAATCTCTATTCTCCTGCTGAAAACCTCACAACTACCAGCCCCCTTATTTCACTAATCTCACCTCCTACTACCCTACCCATCACTCTAGTCTCCTAACTGCAAACACACAGACCTCCTTTAGGCCCTTGGACTGCGCTCCGCTCATCCCTGCCTCAGAGCGTTTGCACTTGCTGTTCTCTTAAGCTGGAACACTCTTTTCCTAGACACTTCAATCAGGTTTCTGCTCAATGTTACACCCTCAGAAAGCCCTCCTATCCCTCTTATTCTTCTTTAGGTTTCTTTATAGCATTTAACACCACCCGCAATTCAATATATGTCTGTTTACTTGTTTATTATGTGTCTCTCCCAATGGAATGTAAGCACTACCAGGGCTGGGACTTTAACGCATTACTGTATTCCCAGCACCTAGAACAGTACCCAACACATGGTGGGGGCTGGATAAATACTGGGGAAAAAAAGCTGAATGAACAATGACATCTGATAGTACTTATTTCTATACCCAGTATATGTGACGAACACTTAAAAAATAAAACCCAAAGTTATTTGGGATAAATATTTAGAAATGTTTGCCCCAGTTCTGAACTTCCTTAGTAAAGGTCATGGAACTTGAAGCTTCAGCCTATAATACTTTCTTTATAATAGGTTGGTTAACGAGTTATTTAATAAGTTCACTGTTATTACAAAGCTAACAAGACTAAGATCTTCCTCAACTTACAATGAGCTCATGTCTCAATAAACCCATCACAAGGTTTATGCACTAAGAGGCTGAGCAAAATCAAGTTATCAAAGATTTTTTTAAAGCAGTAGAAACCTTTACACACACACTGTCATTTCACAAGATGATTAAGTGTGTGTTTATTTCAAAAGTAAAAAAAAAAAAAGAAAAGAAAAGAAAAAGTAGACATTACAAAGTAGACACAGTCCTCTTTCAGTAAATCTTTGAGGTCCAGAGCTGATCTCATCCCAGAATTGTGCAATTCAACAACAGATTGAACTCCCATGCTGGAACTCACCATCATAAAGTTGAAAAATCCTAAATCGGGGACGTCTGAATATGGACGGTTAATTCATACCGCCTCAACATCACCATGTACCTACTAATTTAACTTTTGTTGCTGCACTTCTGAATGATCAGACTTTGAGGCTGCCCAGCTTGTTCCCTGGCAGAGAGCTTATCTAGCTGGTTCACGGCTGGAAACCTGGTGCCTAACAACCTACCAGACACAGAATAAGTGCGCGACAAATATTTGTTAAATAAAAAAATGAACAGATGAAACGTACTGAGTAAGTTTTCCATCTGGGTTCTTACAAGTGCCAAAACCAATCTGTGTTTACCTTTGGTTTATGTGGTCCTCTTGCGGTGACAAGTCTTTCTGTCTCTTTAATTTAATGTTAGATTAACAATACAAAGATCGGCTTTTGTCAAGGGAAATGCTAAATAGCTTTAATGCAGGCAGTAAAGAAAAGGTTGTAAAAGCAGAAAGTCCAGAATTTCAGAGTTTTAATTTACTTTCTCTACATTAAGAGAAAGCAAAAGAAAAATAAGCAGGATAAACAATGTATTTCAGTTTACTGACAGCCTTGAAAATACGCATTTTAGGGAAAGTATTATTATTTCATATTTTACTATAAAATGTATGCAGTACATTATACATTATAATGTCATTAGCTATGTATGCACTGACAACAAATTGTTCCCAATCTAAAGTCTTTCACCACGTTTAGACTTAATGGGTAACGTCACAAAAAGCACGCCTGTAATTTGGCCGCTGCTCACTTTTTTTTTTCACTTACACATTTCAGTAAATCAGCGTGTACTTACTTAGCGCCTTTGGGCACTAACTGGTCCCTCCTCACAAGATAACCACAATCCAATTGGCTCCACAGTTGGGACTTTCACCCGCATCCGAAGAGTTCAGGATACCGCCCCCCACCAACTTCCCGCCCTCAATCGTCCCAGCCTGAAAACGAAGCCAAAAAAGCCCTTTAAAATGCGGCTCCTACTTTCAAACACGTTACACTAAACTTTTGAAAGGAGCAATAAAAAATTTTAAAGCTCATAATAGTTTTATGCTTACGCCAGATTAAACAAAACTGAAGTACATTCCAAAATAAAGCGAGTCCCGCCTGACTCCACACTGAGGACAGCGGGCTCATCAAGTCCCAAGCGGATTCCCGAACGCACTTCTGATCCCACCCGCACTTCCCACGGCAGCAGATAGTCAGGAAGCGGGACACACCGAGGGACCACGCGGAGGGAGCGGCCCGATCACCTTGTCCAGTCCTCCGCGCAAACCACAGGGACTCGTCCTCGGCCGCAGACAGCGGTCCAGCCGGCTCAGGGCCGCAGCGCTCACCTCACCACGCCCGCCTCCATCGCCACAAACGCTCCCGCGCGCAAGTCCGCCCGGGCCGCGGCCGCCGCGCGAGCCACAGGCTCTAGCAAGAAGGGACGGGACGAGGAGGGCCGGGCCCGCGCCGGAGGACGGGAGCAGGCACGGCACACAAAGCGGCGGGGAGCGGCCGCGGCGGCGCGCGAGCAGCAGCGGAGCCGAGAGGAAGGCAGCGGGCGAGAACCGGGCCCGGCGGCGGCGGACAGACACCCGACCCGCGGGCGGGCTCCGCGCGGCTGACAGCTCAGGGCTCACGCCGCGCAGGCACGCGGTCCCGGCCGACGCCGCCACCCGGCAGCGCCCGCGCGACACAAGCGGCGGCGGCCCCGGAGCACCGGCGCTCCGCGCACTCACCACTGGGAGCTCCGTAATGGCGGCGGCGGGGGCGGAGAGCCCGGGGGGCGGGCCCGCCGCAGCCAGTCACCGCCGCCGGCATCTTTCGAACCGGCTCGGAAAACCGCTGAGGGAGTGGGGGGAGGGGGGCCGGGGGCGGCGGCGGGGCCCACCGACGGCCTCGGGAGCATGCGCAAGCCCTCAGCCAATCGGAGCGCGGCGGGGGGACGCGGGCGCAGGCGCGCTGGCGCGCAGGGCCCTCGACCAGGGAAGAGCTCCCCCACCTCCCCCCGTCCAAACAAAACAAGGGCGGGAGCGCGCGCGCCACAGGGCCCCGGAGGAGGCGTCAACAACAGGGGCAGGGGGCTAGGTCGCAGGGGGGAGGGGATGGGAGGGGCGGAGCGGCCGGGGAAGGCGGACAAAAGGCACCACCTCCGGGGACCCGAGCGCCCCGCCCCCTCCTCTCGGGGAGCGGCGTCGGCGCCCCGGGCGAGCGGCCTCCACCAGGCGCCTCCGGGGTCCAGTGGACCCGCGCCCACTCCCCGCGCGCTCGTTCCGTCCTGCGTTACCTCTGCGCTCCCCCCTTCCTGGCGCCCGCGTCCCGCACGGCCTCTGGGCGCCGCTCCCGCCGCCGCTCGTCGCCTCCGCCGCCGCTGTCCTCCAGGCCCAGCCGCCGAGCTCTGCCGCCCCGCCCCCCTGCCCGCGGCCCCGAGCGCGCGCCCCCGCGCCGGCCCCGCCCCCGCGCCGGCCGCGCCCCCAGCCCGCGGGAGCGGAGGGAGCGCGCGGAGCCTCCCCGGCCGGGCGCGCGGGGCCGCGAGAGGGTGCTGCGGCGCGGAGCACGTCCGGGCGGGGTCTGTGCGCCCGCGCTCTTCACCGGGCGCTGGCCTGGGGGCGCCCGGTGGCCTGGGCGGTGCGGTCTCGGTCTCCTCGGAAGGGCGCTCCTTTCACTCCGTGCCGTTTCTCTACTGTCTAGTTCAGTACCTGGTCTTATCCGGGGTCTTAAGTGCTTTGGCGATCCGTCTGCCTTTAAAAGGGCTGGCGCTTCCCGCTTCTCAGTTCAGCGACAGCGCAAGAACAAACTACCCTTCTTTGAGGACCGTGGAAGGATTGAAAAACCACATAGCGGAAAATTCAGTACCTCACATTCGTTCCTATTAAGTATCCAGACAGTACAGGGCAGAATAGTGACTCAGAGAGGGAACTGGAAAAGTTACTTTTCTAATCTGTGCAACGGTCTTCCCTAGCTCCGTAATCCGCATAGGCAGGGAGGGTTCTCAAAATAAAATCCTGGGATTAGAAAAGAAAAGAGGGAATTCCCTTTGAATTGTCATACTACGTTGGTATCCACATACTTATGCAATTTACAAACTATTGAAAAGCGTAACTTTTCAAAGCCAGGTTGGAAAAATTCGATGTATTTAAAGTAGCAGGTGTTTTGTAGAGCTAGAGAGAGTGCGGGTAATGAATATATGGAAACGGTAAACATTAGAATTGCCCTGAGGCTCACAGCAGTGTGACCAATGCTCAAATGCATGTGCCAATCATTCTAACGATTAATTATGAAACTATTTATGCACTTGCTAGCCCAGTCCTCAGCTCTGCCATTAGCATTTTAACTGTCTCACCAGCTTTCCTAGCCATAGCCATCGACTCCATCAATTCCAAAGTCAGCTGTATAAAAATTTCACCACCACCACCAAAAATTCCTTATGAGATGAGCGTTATCGCTCATGTCCTGATCGCATTACCAATTCCCTGGCAGTCTGGTGTCATATTCAACCTGTTCACAAGGGGTTTTGGTCATTTTTTGCCATTTCTTCCTCCTCACTCCTTTTGTTCTTAACATTTCTATCACGTTTCCCTCTTTAAAAAACCCTATTTCATTTTTAAGTATTCATATGCTTAAAACATCCTACCTTTCTTTTTTTCCCCTAAAATGTCTTTAGCCCCCTCTTATGCAAGAAGCTGACCCAGGTAAGAGCAAACTAGATTTCTCCTCCTACACAGATTTTGCTTAAAAAACTCCCAAACCACCACCACACAACTTATTCTGTGGTTTATAACATGTACACCCAAGAGAAAACCCTGAAACAAAATTCTTCCTCGAGAGTGGGCACGCGCACACACACAACCACGTGCTAAAAGCTACCACTTGCTGAAGTCTGAAGCTGTAAGTTTTCTACTTACAGAGGAATTTGAAATTTGTATTGCATGTGTCTGTTGGTGGGGGCATTTTGCCTCTGCTAAAGGTAACGGTCAGTTTTGAGTTTTACGCTTAGCTACCTCTCAGTTCAGTCTTCGTCGGGGTATGGTTTTATCGTTTATCTCATTTGGCTACACTAGGAAAAATATTATTCAATTTTGTTTGTTAAACAGAGTTACATCATTTTTGTACACTTTACTTAAGCCATTAGGCTGTTTGACCTACGGCACTGGAGGGAACATACACCTTGGCAAGTTAAGGAGCACGTCAGCTCTTACGGAGTGTATGAAAGTTACCATCAGAGTACCAGTAAGACCCCTTGTTCGAAGAAACCTCTCACACTGATATCAAAGTCCCTGAAGTTCCATCTTTCAGAAATTCCTTTGGTTTAAGCCTCACTCTCTTCTATAGCACTTTTAAAGTGCTAACACCAAGGAGAGCTAACATACAATTCATTGTTTTAACCAA